>NC_134687.1:132970069-133273958 GCF_050947455.1 Rhinoderma darwinii | reverse complement strand
GATCAGCGTTTCAATGTTAATGCTTCCGTTGCAAATGGTTTCTGTTTGTCTCTGTTCCGTATGGTTTCCGTTCTTTTAGCAGAACGAATAGCGTAGTTTGCCTTTCAGTTCATGGGTTCCTCCGACGGAAAGCAGCGCTGATGTGAACAGGCCCTTACTTTACCAAGCTATTAATATTTACAAAATATATGTAATCATTCCCATTCCCTTATATGGACTCTGTCGGTAGTTTCGAGCCCTTAAAATTGCTGACAGCGCTATATAGAGGAGGGTCGAGGGCAGTGCAACAAAGCGTGTTGTGTCAGTCATGCAACAATACATAAATATATATATATATATATATATATATATATATATATATATATATATATATATATATATATATATATATATTGTTTTTGTTTTTAAATGTAGATATTTTAATAAATGGATTTACAATTAATAAAAAATTCAATTTAAAAAATATATAAAATCATTTTTTTTTGTAAAAGAGGACTTTTATTAAGGCAATACTGATTTATTCCATAGCAATACTATAATGCCATTTTACAAGAATATAAACTATACAGCTAGGCTCGTTCAGCTATGATACATGACTTGTGTGATCTGACTTTTTAGCAATAAGCGGCTCCATGGTTCCTAAAGAAATACTTAGGCAAGGATCACACATGTTGTCTGGATGCAGTTTTTGGTTCAGTTTTTGGCTGAGCATTTTCAGCCTGAAGTGGATCCAAAAAAAAGGAACGGTACAAAGAAAAGACTGATGTATCTGATTTCTTTTCTGTCCACTCCCGAATTTGGCTCAAAAATCTGAGCCAAAAACTGCATCAGAAACTGCATCTAAACTTTGAACTTTTAGTGCCAAGTCAAAACAGTAAAAGTGTTGATAAAAGACTTCATCACTATAAGGTCGGGATCACACGCACAGTCATGATCTAATTTTTGGTGCAGTTTTTGGTCTTAGTTTTTTTTAATCAAAGCCAGAAATGGATCCTAGTGGAAGGATAGGTTTAAAGAAAAGACTGATGCATCTCCTTTCTTTTGTGTCCACTTCTGAGTTTGGATAAAAAAAAAAAA
The DNA here is from genome assembly GCF_050947455.1 of Rhinoderma darwinii. Classification (NCBI taxonomy): domain Eukaryota; kingdom Metazoa; phylum Chordata; class Amphibia; order Anura; family Rhinodermatidae; genus Rhinoderma; species Rhinoderma darwinii. Next base: position 133,272,881 of record NC_134687.1, on the reverse strand, counting down.
CGGAGCCACAAACTGCATCAAAACTGTGTGTGTGATCTTGGCCTAAAGATGGCTATACGTGGGTCAATATCGCACTGAAACCTAGGACCGTTGATATATCTTTTGTACTCAGAAAGAAAAGGATCTGATAAACAAAAAAAGATCTGACGACATGAAAAATTTGTAGCACTTATCTCCCAATTCATTCTGTAATTATCAGCTCGCTCATTGTATGGCATCATACTGCATATTTAGCCAACTTAAAATAAAAGTTTATGAAAAAATAAGTGTAAATATGGGTCTTTACTTTGCTGCCATCTCCGAAAAAAAGACATTTATTTAAAATTGCATATATATCAAAATAGATGCGTATATTGCCTGATTTCAATTCTAGGAAAGTTGCAATGTGTGTATATAAATGTAGCTGAGCTCTCGCTGATTATAAAGGCCAAAAGACAAGCAGATCCCAAAATGGCTGTGTTTACAGACAGAGTAAACGTTTAGATGTAGATGGACAGCACGGCATTCTTCTCGAAAAGAACGTAAACAGAAAGAAATAACTTCAAATTCATTTAGAAAGCAGGGCCAGTCGCACACAGTTTTGTTAACCTGTGAAATGATTGAAAAAAATAACATTTACCCCCCATACTGTTTAGGTCACCATGACATGAACCTGACCTTTTATTAAAATGAATGTAAATGCCGAGCTTATTCAAGCTGTTGCTTGCATGAAACTGCTAATACTTCTCTCACAAAGTTACCGTCGCTTTAAGCAAATTCTGTCAACCGTTTCGATCTGATTACAAAAAAACATTTTAATTGACCTTGACTCGACTCGTAGGGTGGTCCAAGAATGTCATACCTGAAAGACCAGACCTCACAGTGCAGTGCTGTGTGGGTGGGTGGGTGGGTGGGTGGAAAGGACGCTTTGTATTGAGTATCAGAGAGGATATTTAAGAGACAGACTACAAGGATGTTAAACCCATTGACCCCATAGAGTTGATGGAGAAATTGGAAGTGATACGCAATCTATCACAGTCATGTGATTTTTACACACGATTTGGGAGGTAAATATTCAGTGTTTTTCCACTTGTCATCTAAAGCATGTTTCACATAATGATTATGCCAGGTACAAGAAAATATGATATCTTCTTTTTATTATCCGACCTCAATGTACGATCTGACAAGAATCCTTATTATATTTTCATATTCAAAATCTAAAGTCAAATAGCAAAACACTGAGATGCCTGAAATAATTATGTTAAGATTTTGCCTAAAAATAATAATATTCTGATTACTTCTGGGCACCAAATATATGAATCTATGTATCTTCGAAATATGTATATTTCTGTTTTCACCGGGAGGTATTTGCTTTAACCGCAAATGGTTTGATGATGGCTAAACCTAGGTTCAGAGTTTAAGGGATTTCCCCACTTTTTACCATAATAGGGGGTATGAAGGGGGGAATTCCCAGGTGGCGTTCTCCAGAAAAGTTACCAATTGGCGCTGGGTGCTCTGAAGGAATGTAGAAGCAAAACAGAATCAGAGTGAAACTAGGGGTCGACAGGATGTGCCAAACCAGAAGACAATTCACGTGTAGGAACCTGGAGATCGGACTACAAGTACCAGCAGATAAATCCAAAGAAGCAAAACATAGGCAAGTTCCAAATGGCAAGGCTCTGGTAAAGGACAGAGACATGGTCAAATCCAAGTTTGCTAGCTAGACCTTAATTCACAAGCAAGGGTGCCCATGGGAAAACTATCTTTTTAAGCTGTCGCTTGCATGACATCATCAGAGTGGGCCAGTCATCATGGAGACTCGATGCAGCCCCTGGCTGTGTACAGAGAGCCAACGGCCACAAGCAGGAGAGTGGCACTGGATCGGGGTGAAGTAAGAATATATACTCTTATAATAGCTGAATTCTGGACAACTAATGCATTTGCTTAATAGTCAAGCATTATTTTTCAAATCTATCAGGTACTCTATTTTTTATAAAAATCCGCCTTATCAGAGATCTGGGCAGGAAATGCTCATGATGAGGAAGTCAACAATCTCTATGAGATTTAAATGTCTATTATTGGGGAAATGCTCATGAATCGGAGATTCAGGATTCCTCCTCTTTTACCCCTACTTTTACTCAAATAAATAACACACAGTGGATTGCTAGGACGTCATTGTTTGCTCTGTACCCTCCTAATAGGGATCAATGACCACCTTAACTCTGACCTGAGGTTTGTCTGCCCTTGCCTGGAAAATACAGAGTGGGCAACCTTTCCTGCATACTGAAAATATACTTGCAGTCCGTTGTATTCAACTAAGACAGGTCAGCACAAAAAGTCAAAATATACAATACAGTGTTTACTGATATAGGGTATTATGTATAGGGTACAAACTGCTATTTGTATGAATATGCTTTGTTAAAACCTATTAGTACGTGTGGGTGACAGAGATTTCTAAATAATTCCATAATATAACATTGTGTGCCCAATACTGAAATATTACTTGCATTTTCCATACTGTACATTGAATTGGAGTGTGAATGTAATGGTGGATTGAGGTTTGCCTATGTAACATATGGACACGACAAGTATATATTAGCCTCTAAATGCACTTGGTCCTGAATTAAGACTCATCTCAGAACTTCACCAATCACTGGATTCAAGCATCTCCGTCTCTGGGGAAGTCTTCCATCACCTCTTGGGAGGAAGTCAAGTGACAACTACTCTAAGTGCTGGAAAATGGCATCCAGAGCGGGCATCACTTAGTTTAGCACCTGTAATTGAAGGGCACTCATGCTGGACTTTAAAAAAAAAAAAAAAAAAAAAATCACTTTATAATGTGTACCAACTTATGGTGCAATATTATATGTAAAAAGAGGCAAATCTTGTTTGTAAAAAGTTAGTGATATATAAAAGTGAAGTAGAGTAAACCTATGGATCTGCAATTAAGAAGATATATGAAAATGCATATACAACAACATAAACAGGAGGATTATCGCCTCATAATTCTCAATCAGTCTCGTTGATTTATTGATTGGCCACCAGTGATTGGATTTGGCGAATATCTCTGAAATGCTCCGTCATATGTACAAGATTTTACAGCTTTCAAGAGAACACCTGCCTAATACATGGATGCCCAGGAGGTTGGAAAGTTCCATTAAAAGGTGTAATGGTCTGTTGGGCTTTTCATTTTACTCAGCAGTTTTCAATATAATGTCCTCTAAATAGTCAGTGACGGATGACTGGAAAACACATTTCAGCCATTCACAATGTAAAGGTTTTATTAAGTGGTTATATATGTGTTCCAGAAGTGTATGAAGATTGGAGTAACAAGTGAGTTGGTTGGAAATACTTTATGTACAGCTCAACTACTCCCCCCTTCACACTGTATTAAAAATTCTGTATTGGTATTTATTTCTGGAAATAGGAGTATGATGCCGATTTATAACAGGTGGAAAAAATATTCCAAGACTCTCACCTTTTTCCCAGAATATATCCAGATGTTCCTTTATATTCTTTCTCGAGGTATCATGTGAGGACTTCAGATACTTCACCAAAATGATCCTTATTATTTGTGAAATGTTATTGATCTCGTTTTCTTGCTTTCTTATTTGCTCTCCAATGTTCTACAGGAAAAGTTTAATACAAGTGGCCCCTTTGGTTGATAAACTCCTGCAGGGCCTGTTGACCCAGCTGCTAAGTGCTTAGGCAGCAGGTGTTGTTTTTGCGACCACCCTGATAGTAGTGCAAACTGTTTAGCAGTTGCACTAAACTCCTGAGCTTTTAATCCCTTTTCTGGGCAAGGTGGCAATGTACAAGTTAATGTTCATTGTAACTATACAAAGTCTTTCATACTACACATAACATTGCAGGAACGCAGATCAAGAGCAACCTTAATCAAAAACTGCAAATTACAATGGTTGTTTTACAAAAGCAACAATTACAATATGAGTTTAAAGAGCGGAATAATAATAATAATAATTATACACAATGTAATTCAACAGTTTTATTACTTACAATAAATACACAATAAAACTGCAAGAAAACATGACCCAGCCACAGCATATGGAAAAAATGAGCCAGAAATAATTAGCAAGTGACCTCGCTGCCCCCTTGTTAATTATCTGGGCATATCTGTAGGTGATAGGACAGTTATCAGTAGATTAGAGCTACTTTATTACATGTGGCATGTTTCAAATATTATAATTTAGTGGATTAATCACTAAATTATATTTTTTTACATTTAAGCCGGCCTGGCGAACAGTTAGTGACCGCAGGTCAAGCTGTCTATATGCCCTATTAGGAACAGGACAAGGGGTTGCCTTGATGAAGCAAACTAAGTGGCAACTGCATTTCATTATACATTTTAAGACACATGACCACTGCAAGTCTTTATCAGAAATTCTGTAAAACTCAAGCCAGATCAAGGACAACAAGACAAAATTTGGTCCTCCCTGAATCAAAATGGGGATATGCAGTAACTTTACCCTGTAATATAAGGTCTCATTTTTTTACCTGACCGCAAAAAAAATAAAAATCCCCGCTACTTTTCAGCAAGGCAAAATGTAAATGTCTGTGTAAACCCCACCGCCGTGCGCCATTAACCTTCTAAGCCAACAATCGATGTTCCTTTCTGTCCCAAATTTAAAGGATAAATACTTTATACTTCATAGTCAGTTGATTCTGCGATTTTAGACACATACATTGCCAACAGGTGGACAAAATCAAACATTCTATCTACATTCTATAATCAATGGGTGGTACTGAAGGGCTTGAGACTTTCATTGCAGCACCATCTTAGAATGCCACACCTTCCCAGTAGGGTAGAGACTGTAATAGCAACCATATCAATGTTCATGATAGGTAAGGTGTCCAGAGATGCATATATACAGGGTGGGCCATTTATATGGATACATCTAAATAAAATGGGAATGGTTGGTGATATTAACTTCCTGTTTGTGGCACATTAGTATATGGGAGGGGGGAAACTTTTCAAGCTGGGTGTTGACCATGGTGGCCATTTTGAAGTCGGCCATTTTGTATCCAACTTTAGTTTTTTCAATGGGAAGAGGGTCATGTGAAACATCAAACTTATCGAGAATTTCACAAGAAAAACAATGGTGTGCTTGGTTTTAACATTACTTTATTCTTTCATGAGTTATTTACAAGTTTCTGACCACTTATAAAATGTGTTCAAAGTGCTGCCCATTGTGTTGGATTGTCAATGCAACCCTCTTCTCCCACTCTTCACACACTGATAGCAACACCGCAGAAGAAATGCTAGCACAGGCTCCCAGTATCCGTAGTTTCAGTTGCTGCACATCTCGTATCTTCACAGCATAGACAATTGCCTTCAGATGACCCCAAAGATAAAAGTGTAAGTGGGTCAGATCGGGAGGCATTTCTTCTGCGGTGTTGCTATCAGTGTGTGAAGAGTGGGAGAAGAGGGTTGCATTGACAATCCAACACAATGGGCAGCACTTTGAACAAATTTTATAAGTGGTCAGAAACTTGTAAATAACTCATGAAAGAATAACGTAACGTTAAAACCAAGCACACCATTGTTTTTCTTGTGAAATTCTCGATAATTTTGATGTGTCACATGACCCTCTTCCCATTGAAAAAACTAAAGTTGGATACAAAATGGCCGACTACAAAATGGCCGCCATGGTCAACACCCAGCTTGAAAAGTTTCCCCCCTCCCATATACTAATGTGCCACAAACAGGAAGTTAATATCACCAACCATTCCCATTTTATTTAGGTGTATCCATATAAATGGCCCACCCTGTATATACATGTGTGTGTGTATATATATATATATATATATATATATATATATATATACACACTACCGTTCAAAAGTTTGGGGTCACCCAGACAATTTTGTGTTTTCCATGGAAACTCACACTTATATTTATCAAATGAGTTGCAAAATAACTAGAAAATATAGTCAAGACATTGACAAGGTTAGAAATAATGATTTTTATTTGAAATAATAATTTTCTCCTTCAAACTTTGCTTTCGTCAAAGAATGCTCCATTTGCAGCAATTACAGCATTGCAGAGCTTTGGCATTCCAGCTGTTAATTTGCTGAGGTAATCGGGAGAAATTTCACCCCAGGCTTCCAGAAGGCCCTCCCACAAGTTGGATTGGCTTGATGGGCACTTCTTGCATACCATAAGGTCAAGCAGCTCCCACAACAGCTCTATGGGGTTGAGATCTGGTGACTGCGCTGGCCACTCCATTACAGATAGAATACCAGCTGCCTGCTTCTTCCCTAAATAGTTCTTGCATAATTTGGAGGTGTGCTTTGGGTCATTGTCCTGTTGTGGGATGAAATTGGCTCCAATCAAGCGCTGTCCACAGGGTATGGCATGGCATTGCAAAATGGAGTGATAGCCTACCTTATTCAAAATCCCTTTTACCTTGTACAAATCTCCCACTTTACCAGCACCAAAGCAACCCCAGACCATCACATTACCTCCACCATGCTTGACAGATGGCGTCAGGCACTCTTCCAGCATCTTTTCAGTTGTTCTGCGTCTCACAAATGTTCTTCTGTGTGATCCAAACACCTCAAACTTCGATTCGTCTGTCCATAACACTTTTTTCCAATCTTCCTCTGTCCAATGTCTGTGTGCTTTTGCCCATATTAATCTTTTCCTTTTATTAGCCAGTCTCAGATATGGCTTTTTCTTTGCCACTCTGCCCTGAAGGCCAGCATCCCGGAGTCGCCTCTTCACTGTAGACGTTGACACTGGCGTTTTGCGGGTACTATTTAATGAAGCTGCCAGTTGAGGATCTGTGAGGCGTCTATTTCTCAAACTAGAGACTCTAATGTACTTGTCTTGTTACTCAGTTGTGCAGCGGGGCCTCCCACTTCTCTTTCTACTCTGGTTAAAGCCTGTGTGTGCTGTCCTCTGAAGGGAGTAGTACACACTGTTGTAGGAAATCTTCAGTTTCTTGGCAATTTCTCGCATGGAATAGCCTTCATTTCTAAGAACAAGAATAGACTGTCGAGTTTCACATGAAAGCTCTCTTTTTCTAGCCATTTTGAGAGTTTAATCGAACCCACAAATGTAATGCTCCAGATTCTCAACTAGCTCAAAGGAAGGTCAGTTTTATAGCTCCTCTAAACAGCAAAACTGTTTACAGCGGTGCTAACATAATTGCACAAGGGTTTTCAAGTGTTTTCTAATCATCCATTAGCCTTCTAACACAGTTAGCAAACACAATGTACCATAAGAACACTGGAGTGATGGTTGCTGGAAATGGGCCTCTATACACCTATGTAGATATTACATTAAAAACCAGACGTTTGCAGCTAGAATAGTCATTTAGCACATTAACAATGTATAGAGTGTATTTCTGATTAATTTAATGTTATCTTCATTGAAAAAAACTGTGCTTTTCTTGCAAAAATAAGGAAATTTCGAAGTGACCCTAAACTTTTGAACGGTAGTGTATGTATATATCTATATATCTATCTATCTATCTATCTATCTATCTATCTATATATATATATATATATATATATATAAAATCCAAAATAAATGAAGAGGCAGCACTCCAAGGAAATTGGTGAAAAAAAGTGGTGTGTTTATTCACCCCAGGCAGGCAACGTTTCGATCCGTCTCTATGGGATCTTTGTCAAGGCTTGACAAAGATCCCATAGAGACGGATCGAAACGTTGCCTGCCTGGGGTGAATAAACACACCACTTTTTTTCACCAATTTCCTTGGAGTGCTGCCTCTTCATTTACTTTGGATTTCATTAAGGCTGGGTTCACACGTGGCGGAATTTCACTTAAATTCCGCTGCGGACACTCCGCAGCGTTAATCCGCAGCGGAGCCGTTTGTCCATTGACTTACACTTTAATTTAGCAGTGTTCGTTTAGACGAGGCGTAAAATTCCGCTGCGGAGCATAGGCTGCGGAGCGGAATTTGGTGTCCGCAGCATGCTCTGTCTGTTGCGGAGCAGTGGCGGACTCATGGCGGAATTTCTCCATTGACTTCAATGGAGAGTCAAAATTCCGCAATGAAGTCCGCAGATCTTATGTGTGCTGCGGAGCGTATTGGTTTTACTACCATGACATTTCTTCATTCTGGCTGGACCTATGTATTTCTAGGTCTACAGCCAGACTGAGGAAGTCAATGGGGCTCCCGTAATGACGGGAGCGTTGCTAGGAGACGTCTGTAAATAGTCACTGTCCAGGGTGCTGAAAGAGTTAAGCGATCGGCAGTAACTGTTTCTGCACCCGGGACAGTGACTACCGATCTCAATATACATGTATCTGTAAAAAAATATATAAGTTCATACTTACCGAGAACTCCCTGCGTCTGTCTCCAGTCCGGCCTCCCAGGATGACGTTTCAGTCTAAGTGACGGCTGCAGCCAATCACAGGCCAAGCACAGGCTGCAGCGGTCACATGGACTGGCGCGTTATCCAGGGAGGTCGGGCTGGATGCCGAAAGAGGGACGCGTCACCAAGACAACGGCCGGTAAGTATGAAAATCGTTTACTTTCACTAGGGAAAGTGCTGTCCCTTCTCTCTATCCTGCACTGATAGGGAGAAGGGAAGCACTTTTCCCGCAGTCCGCAGCAGCTAGTCCGCATCAATGTACTGCACATTTTGTGCAGATCCGCAGCAGAATCTGCAACGCAGATTCTGTGCGGCATTGATGCGGACAGTTGCGGAGGAAATCCGCCACGTGTGGTCATGCCCTAACAAGGGTTCCTAGCCTCAACCTAGGAGGCCTGCACCCACTGCTGTTGCTGTGCTGCTTTACTCTTTTTCTCATTATATATATATATATATATATATATATATATATATATATATATATATATATATATACATACATATATATTCCATAGACTCAACAATTGCCACAGTATTAGTAAATAAAGTTTGTATGAGGGGGTCATTTTGATTATTTTTTTTATACACTCCTCTTTCTACCATTTTTGGTGTATATGAATGTACAATCTGGTACTAATACCCATGATAATATACTGCAGGTGTTTTCTGGACCTGAATCAGGGGCTTTTCATTTGATTACATATGTTCAAGAAGGTCTGCGTGTTTCCTCATAATATTCTAGCAGCTATTGATAGCTCATACATGTATACTAGTAAGATGTAGTTGGTATTAGATATAGAAACATTTTATTTGATGGAGTATTGGTGGTTACTTTTGCAGTTTTACGATGTGATACAATTTTCTCAATATATACAAAATCTGGTAATTGTAAAGGCATTAGGGAAGCCATGTTTATGGAAAAGCTATAGCTATATATTTAATTTCTAACTGATCTGGATCACAGGTGCAATTATTTATAGGCCCTATTAAAATATGTGAATGCATGCAAGGCAACATATATATTGAAATAGCTATAAAACATGCACGCTTATAAAGTCAGCTTCAACTTCAATATGCCCCTTCTATAACGGCGTGTTTATTTTGGCTGAATTAGTTTCAGGTTCTAGAAATGTTTTCTTTAGGCTGCTCTGCTCCCTCTAGAAGACATTTGGTTAAACATAAAATAAATGTGCAGCTTTATACAATGAATAGAGATGTGTGAAGCTAATGGCGGTTACAAATGTGTTGAATTGTAATGTATTTGTGGGAACAGGCGTGTAATACTGCCCAACACTAAACATGATTCACTGTCTGGATGTGTAAAAGACTTATATTACATATTTAGATGATTTGCAATTGTGGGACAATCATTTTGGAAAATTAATTTGCATTTCTTTTACTAACTGAAACATTAAAAGCATGGTAAACCAGGATTTATACTGTTACATTGCATGCAATATTTAGGCTTACCTGTGTTAAACCTGTACAAACATTTTAGGCCCCATGCAAACGGCCATGCCCGCAATCAAGGTGATTGCGGGCACGGCTGGCCACTGGCGGCCGCCCGCATTTACGGCCTTACAATGTATTGGAGCACGGTTCGTAAATAGCAAAAGATAGGACATTTGCAGAGGCTTTCTACGGCCCAGACACCTTCCCGCAAATATTTGGGAAGGTGTCCATGGTCAATAGAAATATAATGGGTCCATAATTGCGGACCGTAATTACGCTCCGCAATTACGGACTAAATCTACGGTCATGTGCATGAGGCCTTAGACATATGTTTAATCATAGGTTATATAACTTATCATACAATTAAGCTTTATTTACATAAAACTGGAAAATACTTAAAATCTTCCCATTTTGTGCCATTACATATTTTTATTCCTTTATACACATTGGGGCAGATTAATCATTGTATTTACATCAGTTATCTGGCATAAACACATTGAAAAGATGATTTACGGGCCAAACACCATATTTATCAAGCCTCGTTCCCACTTTTTCTGACACGTGCCTTTGTCGGGAAAAAATGGGTGTAGATTCAGAATCACACTCATATGTCGCATGTTGCCCTGGGGGAGAGACAGGCACATTGTTCATAGGGTGTACCAGTAATATTAAATCTTGCCCACTATCCTGAAAATCTGGGTCAGGAGCAGACCAAATGATTGTGTATAGGTCCCACTGTTATTTATACCCAAGGCCCTATGTGTATAAAACTAGAGATTAAGAGTTTGTATGAGATGGGAACAAAAAAAAAAACAGCACCACACTTGTCCATGGGCTGTGTCTTGTCTTGTCTGGTCTCATACAGCTCCTTTGAAGTGAATGCCTTAATGTATTTGATTATTATTTGATAAATATTAAATTATTAGATGTATGTAGAAGAAAAATAATATGTTAATTCAGATTTTTAAATGTTGTATTTTATTTTAAAAAAGCTACTCTGAAACGGCCATATTGGAGGCCCATCCTTCCTTCTTGTATATTCTGTCTAGACACTACAGCAGCGTGTGTGTGCTTTATGGCAGCTGAAATACAGCAGGGTGTGTGTGCTTTATGGCAGCTGGGAGCTAATTGACAGAGAAATGTCATAAATAATTACAGTCTCCAGGAAGTGATGGAGTACAGTCCCCTCCCCAAGAAACTAGGAAGTGACAAGGGAGCGGCATACAGCAAGTTATCTGTGTGTATAGTGTAGCTATCTTGCCCTATCTAGGCCTCCAACAGTACAATAGAGTTGTCAGTAACTCATCTACCCTCTAATGATAATGAGATGATTCTGATCATTTGGTCCCAGTCTATAGAGCCAAGCTGACAAGTGAGCTATAGAGAACAGGTAGTGTCAACTTATTGTGACTTCTCTAGTGGCCAGTGTGAAAACTGGAATATGGAAGAATTTGTTTGTGTATCAAATGTGAACAGGATCTTCCATCTCATAGAATAATTGTCCCTGGATAGTAAAGTGAAGCTCCACCTTAATAATAGAGGCATACAGTAAGGGTACAAAACTCAGAAATCAGAGGCGTAGCTAGCATGGGGCACGGGGTGGTGGCCACGGGCTCACTGAGATGCTGGGGCCCATCTACGTCCTCGGGATGTAGATACAGATGAATCCAATCCTGGAGCAAGGAGCCGGCACCTCCCTGCTCCAGCATTCACTGTGTAAGGCTGGGTTCACACGACCTATTTTCAGACGTAAACGAGGCGTATTATGCCTCGTTTTACGTCTGAAAATAGGGCTACAATACGTCAGCAAGCATCTGCCCATTCATTTGAATGGGTTTGCCGACGTACTGTGCAGACGACCAGTCATTTACGCGTCGTCGTTTGACAGCTGTCAAACGACGACGCGTAAAAATACAGCCTCGTCAAAAGAAGTGCAGGACACTTCTTTCAGACGTAATTTGAGCCGTACTTCATTGAACTCAATGAAGCACAGCTCAAAATTTACGGCCGTCAGAGAAGCCTCGCAAAATGCGAGGAGGAGGAATTACGGCTGAAACGAGGCAGCTGTTTTCTCCTGAAAACAGTCTTGTCATTTCAGCCGTAAAAGCCTCTCACCATGTGCACATACCCTCAGGATGGCCGTGAGCGGCTCAGCGCAGACAAGAGCAATGCAGTGAAGTCATCACACCTGTCTGCGCACACATAGCACAGACCGGAGGAGCAGAGAAATCTCCACCACTTGCTGTGGGAAAGGGGATAGGTGAGTATTTTATTATTTTTTTAGTAGGCATTATGGAAGTATTATACTGGGTATGGGGGGCAGCTATGGGGGCATTATACTGTATGGGGCAGCTATGGGGAAATTATACTGTATGGGGCATTATACTGTATGAGGGCAGTTATGGGGGAATTATATTGTATGGGAGCAACTACACAGTATAATGCCTCCATACCTGCCCCATACAGTGTAATGCCTCCATATCTGTCCCCATACAGTATAATGATACTGTATGGGGGGAGGCTATGGGGGGATTACACTGTATGGGGCAGCTATGGAGGCATTATACTGTGTGAGGGAAGCTATGGGGCATTATACTGTATGGGGGCAACTATAGGGGTCATTATACTGTATGGGGCAGCTGTGGGTGGCATTATACTGTATGGGCAGATATATACCCCATGGGGCATTATTCTCTGTTGGGGCACTATGCGCATTATACTGTGTGTGGGGCCACTAAGGGGTCATTATACTGTGTGGGGGCCACTACGGAAGCATTTTACTGTGTAGAGGGCACTATAGGGGCATTATTCTATGTGGGGGCCGCTGTGGGGGCATTATACTGTAGGGGTAGGCACTATAGTGTAGCCTGCTATGCTACGCTATTTCCGTAACACCTATTCACTTCTACAGAAGCTTACAGAAACAGAGTAGCACAGCAAACTAAGCTGTTTACATAAGCTGCCATCTTTTTCACATGGCATACCTTAAATGCTATGTAAGCATTTGAAGGAATTTTAAAATGTTAATATAAATCAATGTTTTTTTGCATGTGAAACAACTCTTGAATTGTTTTTTTATTAATAATATATTTTTTTCTTTTTCAGATACAGCTTCTACGTATCCTGTATACATAGAAGCTGTATCTTGCAGTCAAAGCCGAATGCGTCAGGTCAGCATGACTAACGGCCAGCTATTATTCATCACATCTAAGTTTCATGCCATCCGTAAGGCACCATTGGTCCGTCATGTAATGGATCCTTTGACAGAACAGAGGAACGGAAGATTCCAGTGTTTATTCACAATTCTGCTGGATTCTCTTGGAAACAGCTTAGCTGATCTGTTTTAGGCAGCAGGAAAGTTGTCCTACATCAGATTACTGTACAGTACTTGGTGTAAAAAGTAGCCTGAGATGAGTATACAAATCATAAGAGTGGATTCTGTGCAGACACAGAGTCAGCAAGGAATGTTTTGAGATTTCAGCTCTGAAGCCTGCAGAATTTTGAATACAGCTCTGGACTATGATACAAGCTGCAAATCAGAACCAATACACAATAAATAATGCAATGGATTTATAAAGTTACAAACTTTTTATGCAGATTAATTCTTTATGCCTATTGTAAAATGGTGCAATATCCTTAATATGTACAGTACTACAAAGGCTGTGCTATCATATAATTTTACTTTGTCCTCACTCAAGGATATATTTATATTAATATATGTTTTCTTCCAAAAATTGCCTGTACCTTCACCCTACCCTGTTCTTTTCAACCTGTTTGTGCAATGTCTTTCCCCATTCCACTAGAATATAGCGTACAACTGTGTACTTGCATTTACAGTGCCCATTTATTGGCTCGTTTCGGTGCATTGCTGTCACTGGATTTATTATGCGGTTTAACTGCTTGCACCTGGGACCAAATAGATTTTTTTCAACTAGTTAACATGTAGTAACGAGCAAATGGTTATGACTGTGGGCTGAAGAAGTGCGCTATAATTCTGGATGGAAAAAATGCACCACCCTAATATGTACAGACCTTATAAACCATTGATATATGGTAACAGTTGCAACATTATTGAAATACGTTACTGATCAGATTTACTGTGATGTTACAGTGCCCATATTTTACATTTGTACATACAGTAAATATGTCTAATGTGAGACGCAAAACTGTATCTTAACTGTTATGTAAAAGTCCAGCTTTACAGATTACAAGTAATTCAGTAGCTGAGGATCTAATGAGAGCAGAACTTTTTACAACCACAAAAGGTTTTAACCGCTCTCTTAAAGGGGTTCTCTTGGGAAAATATAAATATGTCTAAAAAAAGAGAGCAGTAGATGTACATTAACTCCCTTATATAATCTCTGTGAAAATTGGCTCCCTGAGGTCCAGTCTTGAGGACTATGTGGTGGGGGCATTGGTTTTGTATAGTTAGCTTGTCCATAGAAGTAAGATATTCCCTACCCCCAATGCAGAATCTGAGAGCAAAGTTTAGGGGTTACATTTTACCTAAGAGTAAGGCCAGGATCACACACACAGTTTTGATACAGTTTTTGACACAGGTTTATGAGCCAAAGTCAGAAGTGTACACAAAAGAAAGGAGATGCACCAGTCTTTTCTTTATCCCTTTACTTTCTTTTGGATCCACTTCTGGCTTTGGTTTAAAAAAACTGAGCAAAAAACTGCCAAAAAAAACTGCATCAAACTTTGTGATCCTGGCCTAATTGAAATGAAAAGCCTGAATTCATGCCCCATATTTTCTGAACCCTGCTGAGACCCATTCTCTTATGTCAGACAGGCCTCAAACTCATTTTCTACTACCAGTTTCTCTGGAAGAACCAAAATGGATACAAAACTGTCAAAGATGCTAATAAATACAAATGTGTATGCATTAGAGGTAGGAGTCAACACCAGCGATTGAAATAAAGTGTCTTAATAGAGACACATCTCTTTTTTTTATTATTATCATACAAAGAATACAATTTATCCAAATCAAAACCAAACCATGAACAGTAATTCTACAACTGTGCTTGCTAGTGGTCAGGTAGATGGAGAAGAGTCAGATCACCTGCATTATATCTGAAATAGTAGTTGTTTATGTACTTCAGATGGTAGCACACCGACATCACATACCTAGGAGGAGGCTAGAAAACTATTACTGAGTTAAGGTAGTTGCCTACAGAAAGAATAAATTAAATATTAGAGAAAAATTGAACATTCCTTTTAAGTCAGATTTTAAATTTTTTATAAAAAAATGTTTTTAATATATCTGTTTTTTTTTTAAATTTTGTGCAGACCAACAATGCCTGAAGAATGTAAGCGGACAGTAATACCACCACAACCTTTGTCATCTGAGTGTTCCCGAAACTGTAAAAATGGCCACTGTACACCCACAGGGAAATGCTGTTGTAATCAAGGATGGGAAGGAGATTTCTGTCGAATTGGTTAGTAATCTTTTTATTACATATGCCATGATTTTTTTGTGCTTTCCATGAATTTGTAATCATTACCACAAAACAATAACTATGCCCTAATTGAAGTAACTGGAGAGTAAAGGATTTAGTGGGATTTAGTAACTGAGTAATCCAACATAAATCTTCTATATGTTCTCTGGGCGCCTTAGAATGTATAATTTAGGGACTTGTAATTTTATTGTGGTGGATCTTTGCACAGTGTCTCCATATAATGACAGCTTCAGCCTCAAATGACATGTGAGCCATATTGCCGTGTCTGTACCATGATGTGAGTACTCTGTCAGTGATCCAATGTACTGTATACATCACTCTTGATTTTCCATGATTGTTTCTTATTTATAATAAGAGTTATATTTCACGTCAGATTTTCTTTTTTGAAGGCAGTGGTTTTATTTCGATTGAAAGCCACTAAATATTTTTTCAAATAAAGCATCTAGGGACCACGGTAAAATGCACACTGTCTCGTATTATAAATCAGCATGCAAAAACAAAAAATTGCCAATAGACATCCAATAACACCCTCCCACCAGATGTTAGTCTTTTCAGTCAGTCCTGTGGGTCATTTGGACTGCAGTTCTGGCCAACACCACTACAAACATTTCAGACAAACATCGCCATGTTTCCCCCAACAATTATCTCACCAATGGCCAGCTAGAAATAGCAAATAGTTGAAGAGCTTGATAGAACAGTATATTAAAGTGGTTTTCCTCATTTGGCAATTCCCCTCTAGTATTTCCTGAACTGGCGGGGGTGTTCTTTTCTGAACCCAGTTGTCCCAGTTATTAGTGGACAATATGATTTACCTTTCGTGGTTTCAGACTCTTTCTATTGCCCCTTTTTGAAGGATTGTTTTGTACTCATCCCATTTACTGTTGGCAAAATGACTGGCAATGCCAGATTATTGGAAAGTTCTGTGGGATTTTTTTGTCATGTTTTCTCAAATATGTATATACAGCAGTACAGAATAACATAAGTATTCGTGCTTGACTGCTATATGACTGAAATGTGTGCTGTCACTGTTTTATGTGTAATGAGGTGTAAGTTTTCCTTAGAATAGGCCATTAATGTTTGATCTGTGAGGGTCCAACCACCGTGACCCTGGCTGATCAGCAGAGAAAAGGGGCCACAGCACTCCAGCAAGTGGTAGTCATATGGGCATCAGCTGGACTACTGCCTATAGACTGCAATATTGATGGTAACAAGCAAGAATTAACCAGGAAATTGAGCATCCTACTGAATATATTGAGCATCCTGTGATACAGTCTTCCCCAAAGTAGAAGATTATTACATTACAAGTGTTACATCACTTACTGATTGTACATGAAGTGTTATGCCAAATAAATGCTTCTATATTGTTTTGTGATGTGACAAGTATACATATTATGAAGCAGTTGGCATGGGACCCTGGCAGTTTAAGTGGCAATTAACTGATACATTTAAAGTCATGACAATAATTTTCTCTAAATACCCGCTTCTTGTTTGACTAGGTCTTGCATGCCCTCAGAAAAAGGCTTAGCACGAAGAATTCTGCATGTTGTAATCAGTAGCCCAATTATCAGATGCCCCCAGGATACATTTGAGCTTTACATAACCTGTTAGATTTAGATGTAATGCAACGTTTACTTTTTAAAAAAATAAATAAAAATTGTGATGTCTTGGAACACTCTAGTAAGTCATATTGCATTTCTTGTTTTCCTTACAGCAAAATGTGAGCCAGTGTGTCGACATGGAGGTGTCTGCGTGAGACCGAACAAGTGTTTATGTAAAAAAGGTTACCTGGGCCCACAGTGCGAGCAAGTGGACAGAAACATTCGGAGAGTGGCCAGGGCAGGTATTCTAGACCAGATCATTGATGTGACGTCATATTTGCTGGATCTTACCAGCTACATTGTATAGTTATCACGGACTGCTTGGATACGTTCTAGGGGCATTTATTTTTAAACCATGTAAATTAAACAAACAAAAAGGACTTTGTAATTCTGCTCCAAATCCCTGTGTTTAAAATATTTTTATTAATTTAAATATATTGTCCATAAAAGTGAGTTTGTGTGTGTAATTTATGAATATTTGAGTGTATATGTATGTGTGAAGATATAGACAATATTCATTTATTAAACATTCTGGTATTGTAAACACTGGCTGCAACAAAGTCATGTGAGCAAGATTATACTTTTGGTTGTCTCTAAACTAACATTAAAATAGTTATTTAGATTAAAATTTGTCACGTGTACAGTATTTCATTTGTATCTACCGTTGGAAGGACAATTTTTCAAAAAACACTTTTGCTTTTTTTATATTATTATCTCAGGTAATTGCAATTTTTTAGCTTTCACAGGTCATTTTACTATATTATAATAGTAATTCAAAAAGTATTCTTTGCAATAAACCTGTAACTGATATTATTACTTTTTTGATTGCTTGTTTGTTTTCAGTGCCAGACAATATGATATGTGTTCACTATAGTGTCAATGCAGTATAAATTCCAAAACACAGAGTGCATGTTCACTTGTTGCGTTTGTCGAATACGGCAAAAAGGCAGTGGTTGCCATAAAAATTGCTGCAAAAAAAGAAACAACTACAACATGTGAACACAGCCTTAGAGAACAAATTGCCATGTTCCTCAGCATTCATCTTCTAAACTGTACTACATATATTGAATTCTGAACCCTAATTGGTGCCTGTTGGCCTTACCTGCTTTATCTATGCAACTATTTTAATGCAAGAACACAGTAAAAATCCATACTAATACCATAAATTTCAAAAAATAACAGTAAGCCCCATGCACACGAACGTGTTTTTGCGGCCGCAGTTCACCGGCAAATCTGCGGGTGAATTGCGGTCCCATTAATTTCTACAGGCCCATGCACACGACCGTGGTTTGCACGGTCCGTACATTGCCCAGGAGCCTGGACCGCAAAAAGATAGGACCTGTCTTATTACGGCCGTGTTTTGCGGTCTAGGCTCATAGAAATGAATGCATGGCCTACGATTTGGGGGAGGCTCGCGGGTGACACTCCGTGGAGGTCCGAGCCGCAAATCACGGCCGTGCACACCACTACAGTCGTGTGCATGAGGCCTTAATAGGAGAGCTTTTGCAGAAAAATATTTTTTTTTCAATTCTACTTTGTAGCTTTTTTGTAGATTACAAGTCAATTGCTTACATATGAATTTTCTAACATAATATCATCAGACTTGCTGCACCATTGTTCTAGATGAATTACAAGACTGTTGGAGGAAATTCAGATTTACATTGAATATCCATCAGCATAATACAGGTTTCTGTTTATGCCAGTTTGTAAATAGGACACAGTCTATAATCTGCTGACAGTAGGGAAGTCACTGAGAATTTAGATTTCAACAACAGTCCTGAAGTATATTAAGACGTTTTATGGTTTTATCAAAATACATGTTTTTCTTTTTATAATGAAACATTTACAATTTTACGATAATAAACTTTCTGTATCAATCCCTCACAATTTTCAAGATATCTGCTTGTAGTCATTCAATCTGAACAGTATTTAATTCCAGGGGACTGAAAATCTGTCCTGGTCATGTGATGATCGCACTGGTGCAAGCTCACTATAGTTATAGTATGTGTTATCAAAGCTGTGTTTTGAGATGAGAATGTCGATCACGTGACTATGAACAGTTTTTTATCTTCTGGAAGCAGGGGTAGATCCAGGATTGAAATCTAGGACGGCACATCAAATTTTGCTTGGCTTGTGTATGCTCCAGACTATACAAAAGAATACTGTACTGATCAGACATAGGCTGATCCATAACTATTAAATCCAGTGACTCACAGCTGACGTCTTCTCTGATTAGAGTTTTTTCTTCTCTATCTGGCCCAGACCACAATGATGACTTCTCCCAACAACAAAGTTCTCTATCTGGCCCCGACAACTATGATGACTTCTCGGCGTTCACTGTGCGGTAAAAACTGAAGGAATGGTAACTTTGTTCTGCTGGTCAATAGGATTAAGGCAAAACCAAATTTATATTGTTTTTTTTTCATTATGTGCTACTTTTACAAAGAAAAAACAATTTGTTAAAAAATTGTTTTGGGTCGCTATAACTTTTTGTTTTTCCATCGATGGAGCAATGTAAATTTTTATTTTTATATTTATTGGGAAACAAGGTAACCAAAAAACAGCAATGCTTTCATTGTGAATTTTTTTTTTCTCCAGTGTTTACCCAGTGGGTTAAATAATGTGATATTTTTTACTAGTTCGAATGGACACAGCTATATCAATTATGTTTACTTTTTTTATTGCTTACATAATTTTTGGTGGTGAAAGTTTTTTTTGTTATTTATTTATTTTTTATATATTTTTAAAAATGTTATTAAACTTTAAGGCATTCAGTAGGGCTCCGGCTGCCATGGCTACCAATTGGCACCCTGCCATTTGGTCACGTGGGGCGATCGGGGGACAGAGAGCCCGTTCCTTCTGTCTAACCTCTCAGATGCTGCAGTTGCTATTGACTATGGAATCTGAGGGGTTAAGTGGCCTGGATTGGATTATCTCTGATTCAGCCACTGCAAGCATATGGCATGGGGGCAGCTACTTGGCCTGCACCATCTTGGAGTTGCACACATCTGACGTAACTATACGTTGGATGTCGCTAAGGGATTAAGTAACAAAACAAAAGAAATGCGCTGGTGTTTAGGAAGGACGACTGTCCTCATCGACCCCCACTTCCTAAATCGGACCCTGCCTGGAAATAAAGAAAGAAGTTTGTTATTGAATGACTAAAAGCAGAGATATTGAAAAGCATAACAAATTGATGCAGAATGTGTATTATGTATAACTTTTCATTATACAGTGAATACGCTTTATTTGCTAAAACTGTAATATCCCTTTAAGAATGTTCCCACAGCTAACAGGAGCTATTCCAATATTAATGTATTATTTATTTATGAATTATTAATATTAAATATTCAGATATTCTTCAGTGCTATACAAAAATGATTGTTGTATCTGTCCTTACTGCCAGTAGAGCTCATAATTTTAGTAATTTTAGTATCTCAAGCACTCACACTTAGGCCTTATTTACATGAACGTGTTAAACATCCGTGTGTCGGCCGTTGAAACAACGGCCGTCGCACGGACCTATATAATTCAATGTGGCCGTTCAGACGGCCGTTGTTTCAACAGACCGTCTGAAGTGTTCGTGAGAAAATAGGACATGTCCTATTTTTTCACGCTTCACGCATCTCTCCATAGACTCTAATCTAATCTATTGCCTTGCTGTAAATATCACACAGACACTACAGAAATGTCAGGATTCTGAATAGACATCACGTACTGGCTGGAGGTAATGTATATTCATTGTCAGGACACTGCAGTAACGTTAGTGTTTGTGTATGTGGCTGCACATAGCGATATAGCTATATTGCTATGTTCTGTGTAAATGAATGGAGAGAAGTGTATGGCGCTGATTGGTCACTGATTGGTCAGCGTCATACACTTCTCTCCACAACGCCCACTTGGTCAAAAAGTAAAACACGCCCAGTTGTCCATTAAGAAACTCATTAGCATAAAGCTAAAATAGGTCATAACCGTCAAAAATTATCGTTTTTCTAAATAAAAAACACTGCTTTAATCTACATTACAGCGCCGATCACATTATGTACTAGATAGGGCACTTATAATGTGGTGACAGAGCCTCTTTAAGTTTTCAAGTGCTCCTCATCTCCACAGTTTCTATTTCCATATTCAACTTGAAAGACATGTTGCTGTTCAAAATTTATTACAATTAATCTGGTTTCTGTTGTAATCTGACATTTATTGGAAATTAATAAAACATTATTGATTATTAATGTGCAATGGGTAACTAGCCGCATTACAGTAGCTGTAACAATAAAAATATTGACAAATGCAATGTCCATCGTCAGATTACATGTACCATCAACTGGTAACTGGAAAAGTGCCCTTTGTGACCAGTAACTTGAAACAAGCCTTCAAAATCGAGTCCGTAAAACGTCAGAGTGGATTTCTATTGCATACAGTACCTCAAACCAAACGGGAAGAAAAACAATTCATGGATCAGTGTATTTTAGGCCTCTTTCACATGGCAGTATTTAGGCCAGTATTTTGCTAAAGTTTTTGTAAGCCAAAACCAGGAGTGGAACATAAACAAAGAAGTATAATGGAAAGATTTGCACATCTTCCATATTTTCGACCCACTCCTGGTTTTTAATTACAAATACTAATGCAAAATACTGACCAAAATACTGCCATGTTAAAGAGAGCTTCAAAGGGGTCTTGCAGGACTTTTGCTCCCCCCCCCCCCCCCCGCTTCCCACTCACACTATTAGATAGGTGTAGGGGAGACAAGAATAAGCATCTTTATGTCAGCGAGTTTTAATGTTCACACACTGAATGTGAAGTATCTAGCTTCCCGCTGTTTTCCCTCTGCTTGTTAATCAACCCTCCGATTTTAGGACAAAATCATAAATGTGATGGAGTATATGGAGTAATATTACCTGGTGCCCACCAGTTGCCCCCCTATGCTGTGGATCCGCTGTTTTAGGGTCCCCTTGGTGTTGTCTCAAAATGGCCACAGCGCTTCTAAGACTAAGTCTGTTCATGGATTGTAAGGAGCTGCTTATGTGAGCAGTCTTGGCCAATCCGAAAACAGTGGGAGTGTTTCAGACCTGTAGTATAAGGAGCGCTACGGCCATTTTGGGACAGCACAGAGGGACCCTAAAACGGCGGATCCACAGCAGAGGGGAACAACTGGAA
This sequence comes from Rhinoderma darwinii, assembly GCF_050947455.1. Classification (NCBI taxonomy): domain Eukaryota; kingdom Metazoa; phylum Chordata; class Amphibia; order Anura; family Rhinodermatidae; genus Rhinoderma; species Rhinoderma darwinii. The sequence continues at coordinate 133,250,870 of NC_134687.1, read as the reverse complement.
GGCATTAGGTATTCTTACTCCATATACTCCATCATATTTAAAATGTCTTCCCAGGACCAGAGGGTCGCTTTAAGTGACGTCTCTACTCAGCCTCAGCCTCATACCTCTTGCAATCCAAGAGCCATCTCTCAAGAGAGGAGGGGGGCAGTGGGGAAACGGAGTGATGACAATATAAGTACAGAACTGCAGAATATTTTTGTGCTATATAAGCTAGAGAAAAAAAAAAGAAAGCATTGGTTAGCGAAAACTACTTCAATTGTATATAAATGTAAATAGAAAGAATCACGTTAGGCTATTTTCACACTTTCAATATGGCTTCCATTCGTAATGGAGGCACGGCGTTCAGCCGGTTCGGTCATACGATGGATACCACCATCGTCGGACGAACCCCATTGTCTTACACTGGGGTTCGTCATGGAACCCAACATTTTGACGGGAAGAATAGCAACGATCCAAACAAAGAAATTTTAAATTACTATTCAAATAAAATATAAACTTATCAAAGCAATACAGAGCATAATAGTGATATTCTGACAGCACTAGATACAAATATGGAGATGTTTTCCAGGACGAAGCAGAACTATGTGGTAACAGCCAAAGTATGTTCACAAGCAACTTATCAAAACTTTATATTAAGGTGTTTGTTTTAAAAATCTTTTTCATTAACTTGTAGAAAATTTAATATACAGGCATTAGCTTTGGAGAGATACATAAAAGATTGACACTTAGGATAATAAGTAGCCAGATGAAGCAGCAATAAACAAAGTTAAGATGAGAAGAATCGGGAGGTAAATAGTAAATAATAATAACAAAATAATAAAAAGAAGAGAGAAAAGTTTCTAGTGTAAGTTGTTGGTGGGCATAAGCGATCCAGGGTATCCAGCTTAAGGATGCTTGAAAAGTTTTCCATTAATCAAAAATCCATCAACTCTAGACTTTACTTCTCCAAAGGGGACAGAGTGCCTGTTCCAGGCACGTAAAACAGTCTGCTTAGCAGCCATAAATATAAATGATAAGAGTCTAAATTGGGGGGAGTGTAAATTGGGCTGTTTTAAAATATAAGAGGGACAGTTTTTTTCCGAAGGTGGATCTGGAATAGGGAAAAAATTATTTAACATTATATAACAATAACAATGATAACATTACACTCTAGACCAGAATCGGACCAACTTCAGGCTCAAGTGTGGAGCATATAACCATATTGACCACAACCACGGAACGACAGGTAAAAAAAAATACCCTTAAATAGCTTTAATTATTCGAGCAGGCACCATATATCAGTGCACCAGTACCTTGCAGGCCAATTCTATGGTCAGAGTGTTTATGGAACAGGAAGAAATATAGAACCAGTCCCAATCCCAATTGGCCCTGTCTCTGGACAAGTTCAAATCAGACTCCCACCTGTTCATATATTTATGTGAGGTCTACGAGGCATTTTTAGGGTGTATTCACACTGTGCGGTTTTGCCGCTTTATTGCTGTGCATGCGTTTTTACCGCGATTTGCAAAATCGCAGCAAATCACAGTAAAAACGCATTCGTTTCGGGTTGGTTCTCAGCCGCGCAGCGAAACCGCATTGTGTGAATGTACCCTTAGGGAACATTTAGATGTGGCGGATTTGCTGCAAAATTCCGCTGCATGCTCAATTTGTTGCAGGGAGGCAGAGGATTTTCACTGCGGCAAGTCCGCTGTGAAATCTGCCACATCTAGTCAAAACCTCAAAGTTTGCCGCAGATTTGTTGCGTAATTGATGCAAATTTATGGCAAAATTGCAGCGGAAAATTTTCGCCATAACTGAGGGTAAACTGAAAAGTGTTGTCCGGGAATAAATGTTATTTAAATTTTAACTCAATTAGTCATATTTAATAACATTTCTAATATAGTGTGTACTTACCTGTGCCAGCGTTCTCCTGTTCTGATCTGCCGTCACGTGACCGCACCCAGGGTACATTTTTTATTTCCTGTGAGGTACCGTGTCTTTGCTCAGCCAGCACTTCCAGCTGAGAAAGGCACGGCGCGTCATCAACTACATTTCCAGGCAGTAGGCCGGGTGGATGTTTCATGAGCTCTTCAGAGCTCCGCCTCCTCTGGTTCCGCCGCCTGTAGACCTAGTCGATGACGCGCCGTGTCTCTACACAGCAGGAAGTGCTGGCTGAGCAAAGACATGGAGCGTCATCAATCATAGTACACGCCCCCTCCTCCTCCTGTCTCGTCGTCCACGCCTCCTCCTCCTCCTTTTTAACTCTTGGAGCTCCCGCACTGAAGTGCATGTGAGAAGGAGCAGGAGCGGAATCCCTAGGCCCCATTCAAAAAACAGCCGTCACGCCGGCACGCGGCCACAGTAGGAACAATAGACCCCAAATGGGGCTATTCACACGACCGATTTTTCGTCCTGGGAAACCTGGCCGCCAAAAAAATGGGACATGCCCTATTTTCGGCCATTTAACCGGCCACCCACCCGGGTAATACACGCCCATCACCGGAATGTAATATCTAAATGAAGAAAAAGGAAAGAGGAGGACAACGGCGCTCATCTAAGGTAATATTGTAAGGAACAATGGCAATGTTGTGCAAGGATAGGCACAACACTACTGGTTAGCGTGGAAACAAATTTTGCTGTAGATCGTTGTATGTGTCGGCTGCCACCCACTGCTATCCCACGGGAGAAAAATCTGTTTCAGGGAAGATCGAACACAGGATGTGGAGAAGAAAATGTGCAGTATTCGGGACACGGCGCCTGACAGGTAAGTGTTCAAAACGAGGTATTTTTCAGTAGATTTTATTACAATAAAATCTACTGAAAAATACCTTGTTTTGAACACTTACCTGTCAGGCGCCGTGTCCCGAATACTGCACATTTTCTTCTCCACATCCTGTCTATCACCGGAAGGTGTCCCGAGTGATGGCCGTGTATTCCGTCGCTGGCGCTCTCTCTCCTCCTCCTCACAGTGCAGAGTGCATGTGAGGAGGAGGAGGGTATTTTTTGGCTCCCTGTAGGAGTCGGGGATTCCGCTACAGAAGGTGAATGATTACACTGTCCATATATGGACACAGTGATGTCACTCACTTCTGAAGCGGAATCCCCGACCCTGTGGCCGGGGATTCCTCTCCAGGAGAGGTCAGTGACTACACTGTCCATATATGGATATTGAAGTCAGTGACTTCTCCTGGAAGGGGGGGGTGGGGGTGCAACCTACAGGGGGCTGTGTGGCATTACCTACAGGGGACTTGGTGGCATTACATAGAGGGAGCTGGGTGGCATTACCTACAGGGGGCTGGGTAGCATTACCTACAGGGGGCTGGGTGGCATTACCTGCAGGGGGCTGGGTGGCATTACATACTGGGGGCTGGGTGGCATTACTTGCTGGGGGCTGGGTGGCATTACCTGCAGGGGGCTGGGTGGCATTACATACAGGGGGCTGGGTGGCATTACCTACAGGAGGCTGTGGCAGTATCTATAGAAGTTAGTGTGTGGCATTATCTACAGAGGGCAGTGTGGCAGTATCTACAGAGGGCAGTGTGTGGCAGTATCTACAGAGGGCAGTGTGTGGCAGTATCTACAGAGGGCAGTGTGTGGCAGAAAATGTACAAATGAAATTGAAAAGGATGCAAAACGTCCAAAAAAAACTGACCAAAACCGCCGTTTTTATCGGCCAACACTCGGACCCTGTCGTGTGAATAGAGCCTAAAGTTAGTGGATGACGTGCCGTGTCTCTACACAGTCGGAAGTGCTGTCTTAGCAAAGACATGGAGCGTCATGAATCATAGCACAAATATAAAAGAATATCCGGCACACCAATTTTGAAACAAAGGTATTTTTTATTTTGTTTTTGTTAGCCAGCCGCTATCAGCACCACTAGCGCTCGTCAATTCAGTTTCCCAGCATGGCTCAGTGCCTGATGAAGGTCACCTAGACCGAAACGTTGCACTCTGCCACTGGCATTAAAAACAAAATAAAAAATACCTTTGTTTCAAAATTGGTGTGCCGTATACTCTTTTATATTTATGTTTGGGTTGGGCCCCTATCCGTGCAAAACCTCACCCTTCCACGTATCTGGTGCTATCTGAACCTATACACAAATGAATCATAGCACAAGCCCCCCCCTCCTCCTATCTCGTCGTCCACACCTCTTCCTTCTTCACTCTAGGATTTTCTGCACTGCCTAGCCGTCTTGTCTCTCCTCTAACACACCCCCTCCTATGCCTATGTGTGTGTATGTATGTATGTATATATATATATATATATATATATATATACACACACACACACGTACGTACAAAAATGCAGCGAAAAACTCTTTCTCTGCCTCCCATGTCAATGGGAGGTCAGAGGAGTAAACGCCCGAAGATAGGGCACCTCCCTTCTTTTTCCCGCGAGCCGGTTTTACCGCTCGCGGGAAAAAACTTGAGGCATGTTTGGCCAGCTGACACTCCACTCGGTCCTTTGCCGCTGATTTAGGCGAATTAACCCCTTAAATTCAGCGATCGGTTGCAATCGCCGAATTTTAGGGGTTTCTAGCATATCGGCAGACCCCGGTCCGAAATCGCTGGGTTTGCCGAAAGTTAACATGGCAAACGGAAGCCAAACAATGCCTTCCATGTCTGCCATGGACGGAAGCCCATCAGGACCATCCTTCGGCTGGTCCTGATAGGCTCCCTGTCAGAGTGACAGGAAGTCAATGTGTCGTTCCCGATGCACACTGTCGTCGACAAGGTGTGCATCGGGAACTGGGAGATCAGCTGTCCCCGACAGCTGACACTCCAGTGTTGCCGATGCTTGTGATGGCATCCGGAGGCCAGGCAACGGTCTCCGGGTCTGCCATGAATGGAAGCCTAAGATGCAGCAGGGGATCATAGACTCGTAAACTTACTGTCAGAGTGACTGTGACATCACACTGACAGTTGGAATACATTACACTACCTAGATAGTGTAATGTATTCTAGCAGTGATCAGAGCTGCAAGTAAAAAAAAAAATAAAGTGTAAAAAGTAAAAAAAAGTTAATAAACATAAAAATAAAGTGTAAAAAGTAAAAAAAGTTTATAAAAATGTTTTATAAAAGTGTAAAAATAAAAGTTTTTGTTTTCCTATAATAAGTCATTTATTCTAGGGAAAAAATGAAAGCGTTAAAAAAAAGTGCACATATTTGGTATCACCGTGTTCATAACGACCCAAACTATGAAACTATAATGTTATTTTTTCCGCACGGTGAACGCCGCAAACAAAATAAACGGAAAACTATGTCAGCATCGCTATTTTTTGGTCACCACCCCTCCCAAGATATAGAATAAAAAGTGATCAAAAAATCGCATTTACCCCAAAATAGTACCAATAAAAACTACAACTCGTCCCGCAAAAAACAAGACCTACCACAGCTGTTTTGACGAAAAACTAAAAAAGTTACGGCTCAGAATATGGTGTCTCAGAAAATAAATTATTTTATAGAAACGTAATTTTATTGTGCAAACGCTGCAAAACATAAAAAAACTATACACATATGGTATCGCCGTAATCGTACCGACCCGCAGAATAAAGTAAAATGTCATTTATTGCGCACGGTGAACGCTGTAAGAAATAAAGAATTTAAAGCGCCAAAATCGCTGATTTTTGGTCACCTTAGCTCTAAAAAAGATCCTGTGGGGTCAAAATACTCACTATACCCCTAGAAAAATTCCTTGAGGGGTGTAGTTTCCAAAATAGGGTCACTTTTGGGGGGTTTCCACTGTTTTGGTCCATCCGGGGCGTTGGAAACCCGACATGGCACTGAAAACCAACCAAGCAAAATCTGCGCTCCAAAATCCAAAAGGCGCTCCTTCCCTCCTGAGCCCCGCTGTGGGTCCAAACATCAGTTTATGACCACATATGGGGTATTGCCGTAATCGGGAGAAATTGCTTTACAAATGTTGGGGTGCTTTTTCTCCTTTATTCCTTGTAAAAATGAAAAAATTCTATGTTTCCACAGAGAAAAAAGGTGTTTTTCATCTTCACAGACTAATTTCACTAAATTCTGCAAAAAAAACTGTGGGGTCAAAATGCTAACTATACCCCTAGAAAAATGCCTTGAGGGTGTAGTTTCCAAGATGGGGTCACTTTTGGGGGATTTCGACTGTTTAGGTACCACAAGACCTCTTCAAACCTGACATGGTGCCTAAAATATAGTCCTAAAAAAAGGAGGCCCCAAAATCCACTAGGTGCTTCTTTTGCTTCTGAGGCCTGTGTTTCAGTCCATTAGGACACTAGGGCCACATGTTGGATATTTCTAAAAACTGCAGAATCTGGGCAATAAATATTGAGTTGCATTGCTCTGGTAAAACCTTCTGTGCTACAGATATTTTTTTTATTACAAATGAATTTCGGCAAAAAAAATGAAATTTGTAAATTTCACCTCTACTTTGCCTTAATTCCTATGAAATGCCTAAAGGGTTAAAATACTTTCTGAATGTGGTTTTGAATACCTTTAGGGGTGCAGTTTTCAAAACGGGGTAAATTATGGGGACTTTCTAATATAGAAGGCCCTCAAAGCCACTTCAGAACTGAACTGGTCCCTGAAAAAATGGCCTATTGAAATTTTCTTGAAAATATGAGAAATTGCTGCTAAAGTTCTAAGCCTTGTAACGTCCTAGAAATATAAAAGGACGTAAAAAAAATGATGCAAACATAAAGTAAACATATGGGGGATGTTAACTAGTAACTATTTTGTGTGGTATCACTATCTGTTTTACAAGCAAATACATTTAAATTTAGAAAAATGCACATTTTTGCTAAAATTTGAAGTTTTTCACAAATAAATATTGAATTTATCGACCAAATTTTTTCACTAACATAAAGTACAATATGTCCCGAGATATCAATCTCAGAATAGCTTGGATAGGCAAAAACATTCCAGAGTTATTACCACATAAAGTGACACATGTCAGATTTGAAAAAATCATCTGTGTCCACAAGGCCAAAACAAGCTGTGTCCTAAAGGGGTTAATGTAGATAAGTAATGTGTTGTTTTTGTTTTTTTTTTTTAAACTTTTATTTTTTACAAAGTTATGAGCATTTTAAGTGCTATGCAAATTTGTTCTTAATGTGGTCGTTTTTTTACTCTTGACCAAGTGGGCGTAGTAAAGAGAAGTGTATGACGCTGACCAATCAGCGTCATACACTTCTCTTCACTCATGTCCAGCTTACTCCACAGCACAGCGTAATCTCGCGAGATCACAGTGTGCTGTCACTTACTCCCGTAGTTCCTTCACACAGGTGACGGGAGAATGACCGGACATTGCCTCCAGCCTCGCATAACACTTAAAATGCTCATAACTTTGCCAAAAATAAATGTTTTAAAAAAAAAAAAAAACACATTACTTATCTACATTAAAGCGCCTATTTGATTACGTAGAAGATAGGGCAGTTATAAACTGGTGACAGAGCCTCTTTAACCCCTTAATGACCGGGCATGTTTGTACCTTAATGACCAAGCCAGATTTGTCAAATCTGGTATGTCTGACTTTATCAGAGAATAACTCAGCGAAAGTTTTGAATATCCAAGTAATTCTGACATTGTTTTTTCGTCACATGTTGTACTTTATTTTAGTGGTAAAAGTAGACTGATACGATTTGCGGAAATTAATTAAAAAATATAAAAATGGAAGAAATTTTGTAAAAATTACCATTTTCCCCTATTTTTAACTGCAATATGTCACATATGTACATACATACTGTACAATTTTTTTAATTAAATATATATTTCTATCTCTTTACTCTATTTTGGCAGCACTTTTGAAAAAATAAAATAAATTTTCAGCAATTTAGAGGACTTACAAATTGAAAAATAATTTTATACATTTTGAAGTACATTTTGTTTTCCTGCACCAAGCCAGGTTTTCAGAGGCTCATAGGTCTCAAAGTGATGGAAACCCCCACAAATGACCCCATTTAGAAAACTAGACCCCTTAAGGTATTTACCTAAGGGTATAGTAAGTATTTTGACCCCACAGTTTTTTGCTAAATTTAATACATAGCAGGTGAAAAAAAAAAAAATCACTTTTTTTCATAAAAGTATCAGTTTGAAGACCAATTTCTTTGCAAAGCGACCATGAGAATGAAGAAACACACCACAAAATCTATCACCCTGTTTCTCCTGTTTTCAAAAATACCAACATTGTGGCCCTAATGCGCTGCCTGGACACACGGCAGGACCCAAAAGGAAGGGAGCACCCGGAGGCTTTCAGGACTCATATTTTGCTTGAAAATGTTTTAGGCCCCACTGTACATTTGGAGAGGCTTTGAGCTGCCAGAACGATAGAAACTCCCCATAAACGACCCCATTTAGAAAACTAGACCCCATAACATAATTATTTAGGTGTATAGTAAGTGTTTTGACCCCACAGTTCTTTGCTAAATTTAATGCATATCAGGTGAAAAAAAAAAATATTTCACTTTTTTCATAAAAGTATTAGTTTGAAGACCGATTTCTTTGTAAAGCGAACATGAAAATGAAGAAACACACCCCAAAATCTATCACCCTCTTTCTCCTGTTTTCAAAAATACCCACATTGTGGCCCTAATGCGCTGCCTGGACACACGGCAGGACCCAAAAGGAAGGGAACACCCGGAGGCTTTCAGGACTCCTATTTTGCTTGAAAATGTTTTAGGCCCCACTGTACATTTGGAGAGGCTTTGAGCTGCCAGAACGATAGAAACCCCCCATAAACGACCCCATTTCGAAAACTAGACCCCTTAAGGTATTTATCTAGGGGTATAGTTAGCATTTTGACCACACAGGTTTTTTGCTAAATATATTGGAATTAGTCTGTAAAAATTTAAATGTACTTTTTTTTCTGAAACAACATAGAAATTTTTATTATTTACAAGGAATAACGAAGAAAATGCACCCCAACATTTGTAAAGCAATGTCTCCCGATTACGACAATACCCCATATGTGGTAATAAACTGCTGTTTGGACCCACAGCAGGGCTCAGAAGGGAAGGAGCGCCATTTGGATTTATGATTTTGCTGGAATGGTTTTCGGTGCCATGTCGCATTTGCAATGCACTGGAGGGACGAAAACAGTGGAAACCCCCCAAAAGTGACCCCATTTTGGAAAAACCTTCAAGAAATTTTTCTAGGGGTATAGTGAGCATTTAGATCCCACGGGTCTTTTGCAGAAATTATTGGAATTAGGGCGCGAAAATTAATATCAACATTTTTTCCACTAAAATGTTGCATTTTCTCATTTTCACAAGGCATAAAGGAGGAAAAAAACAACCATTTTTTATAAAGCAATTTCTCCCGAGTACGGAAATACCCCACATGTGATCAAAAGTTTTTTCATTAGAAATGAATTAACCCTTTCAGGCCTGATCCATTTTTTGCTTTCATATTTTAGATTTTCACTCCCCGCTTTCCAAGAGCCATAACTTTTTTATTTTTCCATCAATAGAACGGTGTGAGGGCTTATTTCTTGCGGGACAATCTGTAGTTTTCATTGGTAGCATTTTGGGGTTAAGGGGTTAACTGCCGAAATCAGCGACGATGGTCCGCTGTCCGGCGAGACTGATGTCTCAGCTGTCTAGGACAGCTGTCAGCGCGGGTCTGTCACTCTGTGTTTACACAGAGTGACAGTTTGAAATGCGGACGAAAATGAACGTCATGGTGCGGGAACTAGCAGCCGACCATGACGTTCATTTTCGTCCTTGGTCGTTAAGGGGTTAAGGCAAGTTCACACAGGCAACATACTCAAAAAAACACAGGTAAATCAGTCACAGAAATACACAGCAAATAGTGCATTTTGCTGTGCCTATTGCTGAGGAAGCTCAGTGGTCTTGGTTTTGGCTTAAAAAATAAATGCAAAATCTGCAGCAAATCTGCACTATGTGAACAAGGCCTTAGGCCTAGGTCTGAAACACAGCGTATTAGACACACTATCCCTCCATGTTTCACTCACTTGCACCCCATTATCCATCTATTTCTATTGAGGCACTTCATTTATTACTGCCCCCTATATTTCACTTATAGTATTACACTTGCACACACACTATTCATTTATTATTTCTTACTACACATCCCATGCACCACACACCACTCCCCTCAAGACTAGTGGGAGTGGGTATTATTATTTAAAGCACCTGCTCGCCCTTTCATCAGCATTTCTGGCCTGGCTGTGTCCATTTGTAAGTATGGCCTTTGTCAGTGTTTTTGTATATGTCCCTGTGTTTTTATCGGTTCTGTTTGTGCATCAGGAACGTTCTGTTCCAGTTTAGGAGTTAGGGACTCGCAAGTCTGGGGATCCTTGTCGTGGATTGCGAGCTTGCGTCCTTTTGGCCAAAATGATTACCAATACCCCAGGTATTTTTCATTATTATGTATATTCGCTTCTCTTGGACACAGCCGGGTCTTTGATGCTGGGAGAGCATGGTGTGTTGTTGTTTGGCATAGCAAGCAGGGTAGCCCGCTCTGAATTATCAAGGCGTCACAAATAGGCTTCTACCTGGCTATACACGTTGTGCCTCATGACGTACACACTATCCCTCCATGTTTCACTCACTTGCACCCCATTATCCATCTATTTCTATTGAGGCACTTCATTTATTACTGCCCCCTATATTTCACTTATAGTATTACACTTGCACACACACTATTCATTTATTATTTCTTACTACACATCCCATGCACCACACACCACTCCCCTCAAGACTAGTGGGAGTGGCTATTATTATTTAAAGCACCTGCTCGCCCTTTCATCAGCATTTCTGGCCTGGCTGTGTCCATTTGTAAGTATGGCCTTTGTCGGTGTTTTTGTATATGTCCCTGTGTTTTTATCGGTTCTGTTTGTGCATCAGGAACGTTCTGTTCCAGTTTAGGAGTTAGGGACTCGCAAGTCTGGGGATCCTTGTCGTGGATTGCGAGCTTGCGTCCTTTTGGCCAAAATGATTACCAATACCCCAGGTATTTTTCATTATTATGTATATTCGCTTCTCTTGGACACAGCCGGGTCTTTGATGCTGGGAGAGCATGGTGTGTTGTTGTTTGGCATAGCAAGCAGGGTAGCCCGCTCTATGAATTATCAAGGCGTCACAAATAGGCTTCTACCTGGCTATACACGTTGTGCCTCATGACGTACACACTATCCCTCCATGTTTCACTCACTTGCACCCCATTATCCATCTATTTCTATTGAGGCACTTCATTTATTACTGCCCCCTATATTTCACTTATAGTATTACACTTGCACACACACTATTCATTTATTATTTCTTACTACACATCCCATGCACCACACACCACTCCCCTCAAGACTAGTGGGAGTGGCTATTATTATTTAAAGCACCTGCTCGCCCTTTCATCAGCATTTCTGGCCTGGCTGTGTCCATTTGTAAGTATGGCCTTTGTCGGTGTTTTTGTATATGTCCCTGTGTTTTTATCGGTTCTGTTTGTGCATCAGGAACGTTCTGTTCCAGTTTAGGAGTTAGGGACTCGCAAGTCTGGGGATCCTTGTCGTGGATTGCGAGCTTGCGTCCTTTTGGCCAAAATGATTACCAATACCCCAGGTATTTTTCATTATTATGTATATTCGCTTCTCTTGGACACAGCCGGGTCTTTGATGCTGGGAGAGCATGGTGTGTTGTTGTTTGGCATAGCAAGCAGGGTAGCCCGCTCTATGAATTATCAAGGCGTCACAAATAGGCTTCTACCTGGCTATACACGTTGTGCCTCATGACGTACACACTATCCCTCCATGTTTCACTCACTTGCACCCCATTATCCATCTATTTCTATTGAGGCACTTCATTTATTACTGCCCCCTATATTTCACTTATAGTATTACACTTGCACACACACTATTCATTTATTATTTCTTACTACACATCCCATGCACCACACACCACTCCCCTCAAGACTAGTGGGAGTGGCTATTATTATTTAAAGCACCTGCTCGCCCTTTCATCAGCATTTCTGGCCTGGCTGTGTCCATTTGTAAGTATGGCCTTTGTCGGTGTTTTTGTATATGACCCTGTGTTTTTATCGGTTCTGTTTGTGCATCAGGAACGTTCTGTTCCAGTTTAGGAGTTAGGGACTCGCAAGTCTGGGGATCCTTGTCGTGGATTGCGAGCTTGCGTCCTTTTGGCCAAAATGATTACCAATACCCCAGGTATTTTTCATTATTATGTATATTCGCTTCTCTTGGACACAGCCGGGTCTTTGATGCTGGGAGAGCATGGTGTGTTGTTGTTTGGCATAGCAAGCAGGGTAGCCCGCTCTATGAATTATCAAGGCGTCACAAATAGGCTTCTACCTGGCTATACACGTTGTGCCTCATGACGTACACACTATCCCTCCATGTTTCACTCACTTGCACCCCATTATCCATCTATTTCTATTGAGGCACTTCATTTATTACTGCCCCCTATATTTCACTTATAGTATTACACTTGCACACACACTATTCATTTATTATTTCTTACTACACATCCCATGCACCACACACCACTCCCCTCAAGACTAGTGGGAGTGGCTATTATTATTTAAAGCACCTGCTCGCCCTTTCATCAGCATTTCTGGCCTGGCTGTGTCCATTTTTAAGTATGGCCTTTGTCGGTGTTTTTGTATATGTCCCTGTGTTTTTATCGGTTCTGTTTGTGCATCAGGAACGTTCTGTTCCAGTTTAGGAGTTAGGGACTCGCAAGTCTGGGGATCCTTGTCGTGGATTGCGAGCTTGCGTCCTTTTGGCCAAAATGATTACCAATACCCCAGGTATTTTTCATTATTATGTATATTCGCTTCTCTTGGACACAGCCGGGTCTTTGATGCTGGGAGAGCATGGTGTGTTGTTGTTTGGCATAGCAAGCAGGGTAGCCCGCTCTATGAATTATCAAGGCGCCACAAATAGGCTTCTACCTGGCTATACACGTTGTGCCTCATGATGTACACACTATCCCTCCATGTTTCACTCACTTGCACCCCATTATCCATCTATTTCTATTGAGGCACTTCATTTATTACTGCCCCCTATATTTCACTTATAGTATTACACTTGCACACACACTATTCATTTATTATTTCTTACTACACATCCCATGCACCACACACCACTCCCCTCAAGACTAGTGGGAGTGGCTATTATTATTTAAAGCACCTGCCCGCCCTTTCATCAGCATTTCTGGCCTGGCTGTGTCCATTTGTAAGTATGGCCTTTGTCGGTGTTTTTGTATATGTCCCTGTGTTTTTATCGGTTCTGTTTGTGCATCAGGAACGTTCTGTTCCAGTTTAGGAGTTAGGGACTCGCAAGTCTGGGGATCCTTGTCGTGGATTGCGAGCTTGCGTCCTTTTGGCCAAAATGATTACCAATACCCCAGGTATTTTTCATTATTATGTATATTCGCTTCTCTTGGACACAGCCGGGTCTTTGATGCTGGGAGAGCATGGTGTGTTGTTGTTTGGCATAGCAAGCAGGGTAGCCCGCTCTATGAATTATCAAGGCGTCACAAATAGGCTTCTACCTGGCTATACACGTTGTGCCTCATGACGTACACACTATCCCTCCATGTTTCACTCACTTGCACCCCATTATCCATCTATTTCTATTGAGGCACTTCATTTATTACTGCCCCCTATATTTCACTTATAGTATTACACTTGCACACACACTATTCATTTATTATTTCTTACTACACATCCCATGCACCACACACCACTCCCCTCAAGACTAGTGGGAGTGGCTATTATTATTTAAAGCACCTGCTCGCCCTTTCATCAGCATTTCTGGCCTGGCTGTGTCCATTTGTAAGTATGGCCTTTGTCGGTGTTTTTGTATATGTCCCTGTGTTTTTATCGGTTCTGTTTGTGCATCAGGAACGTTCTGTTCCAGTTTAGGAGTTAGGGACTCGCAAGTCTGGGGATCCTTGTCGTGGATTGCGAGCTTGCGTCCTTTTGGCCAAAATGATTACCAATACCCCAGGTATTTTTCATTATTATGTATATTCGCTTCTCTTGGACACAGCCGGGTCTTTGATGCTGGGAGAGCATGGTGTGTTGTTGTTTGGCATAGCAAGCAGGGTAGCCCGCTCTATGAATTATCAAGGCGTCACAAATAGGCTTCTACCTGGCTATACACGTTGTGCCTCATGACGTACACACTATCCCTCCATGTTTCACTCACTTGCACCCCATTATCCATCTATTTCTATTGAGGCACTTCATTTATTACTGCCCCCTATATTTCACTTATAGTATTACACTTGCACACACACTATTCATTTATTATTTCTTACTACACATCCCATGCACCACACACCACTCCCCTCAAGACTAGTGGGAGTGGGTATTATTATTTAAAGCACCTGCTCGCCCTTTCATCAGCATTTCTGGCCTGGCTGTGTCCATTTGTAAGTATGGCCTTTGTCAGTGTTTTTGTATATGTCCCTGTGTTTTTATCGGTTCTGTTTGTGCATCAGGAACGTTCTGTTCCAGTTTAGGAGTTAGGGACTCGCAAGTCTGGGGATCCTTGTCGTGGATTGCGAGCTTGCGTCCTTTTGGCCAAAATGATTACCAATACCCCAGGTATTTTTCATTATTATGTATATTCGCTTCTCTTGGACACAGCCGGGTCTTTGATGCTGGGAGAGCATGGTGTGTTGTTGTTTGGCATAGCAAGCAGGGTAGCCCGCTCTGAATTATCAAGGCGTCACAAATAGGCTTCTACCTGGCTATACACGTTGTGCCTCATGACGTACACACTATCCCTCCATGTTTCACTCACTTGCACCCCATTATCCATCTATTTCTATTGAGGCACTTCATTTATTACTGCCCCCTATATTTCACTTATAGTATTACACTTGCACACACACTATTCATTTATTATTTCTTACTACACATCCCATGCACCACACACCACTCCCCTCAAGACTAGTGGGAGTGGCTATTATTATTTAAAGCACCTGCTCGCCCTTTCATCAGCATTTCTGGCCTGGCTGTGTCCATTTGTAAGTATGGCCTTTGTCGGTGTTTTTGTATATGTCCCTGTGTTTTTATCGGTTCTGTTTGTGCATCAGGAACGTTCTGTTCCAGTTTAGGAGTTAGGGACTCGCAAGTCTGGGGATCCTTGTCGTGGATTGCGAGCTTGCGTCCTTTTGGCCAAAATGATTACCAATACCCCAGGTATTTTTCATTATTATGTATATTCGCTTCTCTTGGACACAGCCGGGTCTTTGATGCTGGGAGAGCATGGTGTGTTGTTGTTTGGCATAGCAAGCAGGGTAGCCCGCTCTATGAATTATCAAGGCGTCACAAATAGGCTTCTACCTGGCTATACACGTTGTGCCTCATGACGTACACACTATCCCTCCATGTTTCACTCACTTGCACCCCATTATCCATCTATTTCTATTGAGGCACTTCATTTATTACTGCCCCCTATATTTCACTTATAGTATTACACTTGCACACACACTATTCATTTATTATTTCTTACTACACATCCCATGCACCACACACCACTCCCCTCAAGACTAGTGGGAGTGGCTATTATTATTTAAAGCACCTGCTCGCCCTTTCATCAGCATTTCTGGCCTGGCTGTGTCCATTTGTAAGTATGGCCTTTGTCGGTGTTTTTGTATATGTCCCTGTGTTTTTATCGGTTCTGTTAGACATAGAACCCGCAGCACATTCCGTCCAAAAAAATGCACCACATTGTGGAGCAGTTTTTCAGTTAGCATTTCCACTGCGGAAAGCAGCGCTAGAAAAAAGAAACAAAACTTTCATACTTACCCCGACCGTAACCATGGCAACGCGTATCTCTGACGTCCTGCAGCCCGGCCCCCTGGGATGACCTTTCATTCCATGTGACTGCTGCAACCGGTGATTGGCTGCAGCAGTCACATGGGATGAAACGTCATCCCTGGAGGCCGGGCTGGACGCAGGAGCAGAGAGCTCTGGGTAAGTATTTTTTTTTCTGACTTGCAATTTTTGCAGTGGAATCGCTGTGATTCTGCCGCAAAAGTCGCAACACTTGACTTTCCTCATCGTCGTACGGCACCACACATGGGATAGTCTGTCCCCAGTCTCCACCTTAGAATTAGCCCACCTAGAATACTAATAGCAACAATTAGCAAAATTAACCAACAATTAAGGGCCTGTTCACATCAGTGTTGGCTTTCCGTTCCGGGGTTCCGTTGGAGGTTTCCGTCGGGTGAACCCCGCAACGGAAAGTCAAACTGAAACCACAGCTTCCGTTTCCGTCATCATTGATATCAATGTTGACGGAAACATTGCAAATGGTTTCCGTTCGTCACCATTTCGGCAGGCTTCGGTTTTAACGACGGAATCAATAACACAGTCAGAAAAAGGGAAACCTGCCGGAATGGTGACGTACGGGAAACCATTAGCAATGTTTCCATCACCATTGATATCAATGGTGACGGAAATGGAAGCTGTGGTTTCAGTTTGCGGTTCACCCGACGGAAACCTCAGACGGAACCCCGGAACGGAAAGCCAACGCTGATGTGAACAGGCCCTAACTCGTTTATAAGAGTATGCTCAACTCCTACATACATGTGTAACGGCAGGGGGTAGGGAGACGGACAAGTGAGCCCTAATCTACCCGCCACTCTGTCCCTGCCTACTTGCAACGACCCGCCCTAGGCGACGGGGTACAACTGGGCGGCGGTCCCTGCGCTCAGTAAGTGCACGACAAACACGACAAACATACAAGGAACACAAGCAAGGAAAAGGGGCCGTTGCCCACGGCAACACCGTGAGCAACCAGAGTGGTGAACGAGCCGAGTCAAGCCAGGAGTGTGCGAGGTACAAAACGAAAAGCAGAAGAGTAGTCGGTAAGCCAGGGTCGGTATGGAGCAGGATCAAAAATAGCAGGAGCTGTAGCTGGGCCAGGAACCACAAGGAAGGAAACCAAAGCAATAACAAGCACCGAGGGACAGGAAGTGCAGGCTTAAATAGACCGAGGGCGGGAGCTAGCTGAGTCTGGCCAGGTTACGATAGGCTCTCCCACTCCTAAGCCTGCCAGTCTGAATGGTGGAAGCAGGAGTCAGTCTCAGGGATGTATTCTCAGGTGCTGACTGATTAGTTCTGGGAGTTAACCCCGCAGTGCCTGGCAGATCCTTTACAGTACCCCCCCTTTTATGAGGGGCCACCGGACCCTTTCTAAGTGGACCTGGCTTACTGGGGAAACGCAGGTGGAACCTCCTGACCAATACCCCAGCGTGAACATCCCGGGCGGGTACCCAAGTCCTCTCCTCGGGCCCGTATCCTCTCCAATGGACCAGGTACTGGAGGGAGCCTTGGACCATCTTGCTGTCCACAATCCTGGCCACCTCGAATTCCACCCCCTCCGGGGTGAGGATGGGAACAGGAGGTCTCCTCGAGGGAGCCAAGGACGGGGAGCAGCGTTTGAGGAGGGAGGCATGAAACACGTCGTGTATCCGAAAAGACGGGGGTAACTCCAGCCGGAAGGAGACAGGATTGAGGACCTCAATGACCTTATACGGCCCAATAAACCGGGGAGCAAACTTCTTGGACGGAACCTTGAGACGCAAGTTCCTAGACGACAACCACACCAGATCCCCGACCATAAACAGGGGGTTAGCAGAACGTTTTTTATCAGCCTGAGTTTTTTGTACGCTCTGGGACACCTCTAGGTTTTTCTGAACCTGGGCCCAGACTGTGCACAGTTCCCGATGAACGACCTCTACCTCAGGATTGTTGGAACTACCAGGTGAAACGGAGGAGAACCGTGGATTAAACCCAAAATTACAAAAAAAAGGAGAGACCCCAGACGAGTTACTGACCCGGTTATTAAGGGAAAATTCGGCGAGGGGAATGAAAGAGACCCAATCAAATTGACAGTCAGAGACAAAACACCTTAAGTATTGTTCTAGAGACTGATTAGTCCTCTCCGTTTGGCCATTGGTTTCAGGATGGAAGGCAGAGGAGAAGGACAGATCAATCCCCAACTTCATACAGAAGGCTCTCCAAAACAATGAAACAAATTGTACCCCTCTGTCCGAAACAATATTGACAGGGACCCCATGGAGACGCAGGATGTGTTTGATAAACAAGGTAGCCAACGTTTTGGCGTTGGGTAGTTTCTTGAGGGGCACAAAGTGGCACATCTTACTGAAGCGGTCCACCACCACCCACACCACCGACTTGCCTTGGGATGGAGGCAAATCGGTAATAAAATCCATGGAGATATGTGTCCAAGGTCTCTGGGGAATGGGCAACGAACGCAGTAAGCCCGCTGGTCGGGACCTGGGAGTCTTGGACCTAGCACAAACCTCACAAGCGGCGACGTAGGCCTTAACGTCTTTAGGCAACCCAGGCCACCAATAATTTCTGGTAATGAGGTGTTTGGTACCCAGGATGCCTGGATGGCCAGATAGTGCGGTCATGATTTTCCCTAAGTACCCTTAGCCGGAATTGCAGGGGAACAAACAGCTTGTTCTCAGGAAGGTTCCCGGGAGCTGCACCTTGATCAGCAGCAATTTCAGAGACTAAATCAGAATCGATCGAGGAAATGATTATACCTGGAGGCAAAATACAAGCAGGATCTTCCTCCGAAGGAGGGCTGGCCATGAAGCTACGCGACAGTGCATCAGCCTTAATATTTTTAGACCCAGCCCTATAGGTAACCAAAAAATTGAATCTGGTAAAAAATAACGCCCATCGAGCTTGTCTCGGGTTTAGCCTCCGGGCAGATTCTAGGAACACCAGATTCTTGTGGTCGGTAAGGACCGTTACCTGGTGCCTAGCCCCCTCCAGGAAGTGGCGCCACTCTTCAAATGCCCATTTAATGGCTAAGAGTTCGCGGTTGCCAATATCATAGTTACTTTCAGTTGGCGAAAACTTCCTGGAGAAGTAGGCACAGGGGCGGAGATGGGTGAGGGACCTGGTACCCTGGGACAAGACAGCCCCCACTCCCACCTCAGATGCGTCAACTTCCACGATAAATGGCTCCATTTGGTTGGGCTGAACCAGCACCGGGGCCGAGACAAAGCACTTCTTAAGGACCTCAAAAGCCTGGACAGCCTCAGGAGGCCAGTGGAGGAGATCAGCACCTTTGCGAGTGAGGTCCGTAAGGGGCTTAGCGATGACCGAGAAGTTAGCAATAAATCTCCTGTAATAATTAGCAAACCCCAAAAAACACTGTAACGCCTTCAGGGAGGCAGGTTGGACCCATTCCGCCACAGCCTGAACCTTGGCGGGGTCCATGCGGAATTCATGAGGAGTGAGGATTTGACCCAAAAATGGAATCTCCTGTACCCCAAACACACATTTTTCGGTTTTGGCAAACAGTTTATTTTCCCGAAGGACCTGGAGCACCTTCCTGACATGCTCCACGTGGGAGGACCAGTCCTTGGAAAACACCAGTATGTCATCAAGGTACACTACCAGAAAAATCCCCAGGTAATTTCTCAAAATCTCATTTATGAAATTCTGGAAGACCGCAGGGGCATTACACAACCCAAAGGGCATGACGAGGTATTCGAAATGGCCTTCGGGCGTGTTAAACGCAGTCTTCCACTCATCCCCCTCTTTGATGCGAATAAGGTTATACGCCCCCCGTAGATCCAATTTAGAAAACCATTGGGCCCCCTGAACCTGATTAAAGAGATCAGGAATCAAAGGAAGGGGATACTGGTTCCTTACCGTGACCTTATTCAGGCTACGGTAGTCAATGCATGGCCTAAGACCACCATCCTTCTTCCCCACGAAGAAGAAGCCAGCACCTACCGGAGAAGAAGAGGGATGAATGTAACCCTTGGCCAGGGATTCCTGGATATACACTCTCATAGCTTCACGTTCGGGACAAGAAAGATTAAATATCCTACCCTTAGGAAGCTTAGCTCCTGGTACCAATTCGATAGCGCAATCGTATTCTCTATGAGGAGGTAACACTTCGGAGGCCTCCCTAGAGAAAACATCAGCGAAGTCCTGAACAAACTCGGGTAGCGTATTCGCCTCCTTAGGGGGAGAAATAGAATTAACAGAAAAACATGACGTACAACATTCATTACCCCATTTGGTTAGCTCCCCAGTATTCCAGTCAAACGTAGGATTATGCAACTGCAACCAGGGAAGACCTAGCACCAAATCGTACGATAATCCCTGCATCAACAGTACAGAGCATTGCTCCAAATGCATGGAGCCAACAAGGAGTTCAAAAATAGGGGTATGCTGTGTAAAATAACCATTAGCAAGAGGAGTGGCGTCGATACCCACTACCGGGACAGGTTTAGGCAAATCAATAAGAGGCATAGCAAGGGACATAGCAAATTCCACAGACATGATATTAGTAGAGGACCCTGAATCCACGAAAGCACTGCCGGTAGCAGACCTACCACCAAAAGAGACCTGAAAGGGAAGCAAGATCTTAGTACGTTTCATATTTACGGGAAATACCTGTGCGCCCAAGTGACCTCCCTGATGATCACTTAGACGCGGAAGTTCTCTGGCTGCAACCTTACGCTTAGGACAGTTGTTCACTTGATGCTTGTCGTCCCCACAGTAGAAGCAGAGACCATTCTTCCTGCGGAATTCTCTACGTTGTTGGGGGGACACGGAGGCCCCGAGTTGCATAGGTATCTCTGAATCTTTCGGGGAGGAACGAAGCAACGGAGCTTCGGGAGGCATCATGGGGGAGTCGGAGGAGAAAACACATAAACGTTCACGTTGTCGTTCCCTGAGACGTCGGTCAAGTCGTATCGCTAAAGCCATAACCTGGTCTAGGGAGTCACAAGAGGGATAGCTAACTAGCAGGTCTTTCAGGGCATTCGACAGACCCAACCTAAACTGGCACCTTAAGGCAGGGTCATTCCACCGAGAAGCTACGCACCACTTCCGAAAGTCAGAGCAATACTCCTCAACAGGTCTCTTACCCTGACTTAAGGTCACCAGCTGACTCTCGGCAAAGGCAGTCCTGTCAGTCTCGTCATAAATAAGTCCGAGAGCAGAAAAGAAACAATCAACGGAGGAAAGTTCAGGGGCGTCAGGAGCCAAGGAGAAGGCCCACTCTTGGGGCCCTTCCTGGAGCCGGGACATAATTATACCCACCCGCTGGCTCTCAGAACCTGAGGAATGAGGCTTTAAACGAAAGTAAAGCCTACAACTCTCCCGAAAGGAGAGAAAAGTCCTCCGGTCCCCTGAGAACCGGTCGGGCAACTTGAGGTGGGGTTCAAGAGGTGCGGTGCGGGGAACTACCAGGGTAGCATCAGGCTGGTTGACCCTCTGAGCCAGGGCCTGGACCTGTAGGGAGAGACCCTGCATTTGCTGAGCCAGGGTCTCACGGGGATCCATAGTGGTGTCAGGGACCAGGGGTAGACTAGGTATAGGCTTGTTATTATGTAACGGCAGGGGGTAGGGAGACGGACAAGTGAGCCCTAATCTACCCGCCACTCTGTCCCTGCCTACTTGCAACGACCCGCCCTAGGCGACGGGGTACAACTGGGCGGCGGTCCCTGCGCTCAGTAAGTGCACGACAAACACGACAAACATACAAGGAACACAAGCAAGGAAAAGGGGCCGTTGCCCACGGCAACACCGTGAGCAACCAGAGTGGTGAACGAGCCGAGTCAAGCCAGGAGTGTGCGAGGTACAAAACGAAAAGCAGAAGAGTAGTCGGTAAGCCAGGGTCGGTATGGAGCAGGATCAAAAATAGCAGGAGCTGTAGCTGGGCCAGGAACCACAAGGAAGGAAACCAAAGCAATAACAAGCACCGAGGGACAGGAAGTGCAGGCTTAAATAGACCGAGGGCGGGAGCTAGCTGAGTCTGGCCAGGTTACGATAGGCTCTCCCACTCCTAAGCCTGCCAGCCTGAATGGTGGAAGCAGGAGTCAGTCTCAGGGATGTATTCTCAGGTGCTGACTGATTAGTTCTGGGAGTTAACCCCGCAGTGCCTGGCAGATCCTTTACAACATGTTTGTTTTTATTTTTCCTCATTGCAGGAGCTGTGTGCTTCTGTTTAAAGCCCACCTTATTAACGTATACTTCTTTTTCTCTAGGTTTAGTCCCTGTCTTGTGGCATATGTATCATTATATAGATTTTTTTTTATACCAGAGGTGTGGCTCTGGTTAAGTTGTAACTCCAAGGAGAATTTCCATACAGAGGTGTGCCTCTGTTAACCTGTTGAGTCCTTTAGGCTGGATTCACACGAGCATGTTCGGTCCGTAAAGGACGGAACGTATTTCGGCTGCAAATCCCGGACCGAACACACTGCAGGGAGCCGGGCTCCTAACATCATAGTTATGTACGACGCTAGGAGTCCCTGCCTCTCCGTGGAACTACTGTCCCGTATTGTAATCATGTTTTCAGTAAGGGACAGTTGTCCTGCAGCGAGGTAGGGACTCCTAGCGTCGTACATAACTATGATGCTAGGAGCCCGGCTCCCTGCAGTGTGTTCGGTCCAGGACTTGCAGCCGAAATACGTTCCGTCCATTACGGACCAAACATGCTCGTGTGAATCCAGCCTTACTCTTACTTTGGGCAATGTTTTCAGAAGGTTCTTTCTGTTTTGCCAGAAGTTATTATACCAGTGCTGTGTCTCTGAGTATTTAGCTCTTGAGCTCAAAAGTTTATTGTGTGCTCCACTACAGAGTCTCATTAGAACCTGTGATTTCTCCAGGCATGTAAGTTATGCTAAAGGTGTGTCTTTAGTTCACTGACTTGTCCCAATTTACTATGTGCCTAGGCAGTTGTTTTTCGCCATGTGGCGGCGAGTGCTGTGTCAGCAGCCTCAAGGGTCGGCTGCGCATGCTGGGAGCCGCTACTTCCGGGTGTGCTCCGTGTTGTGCTTTGCAGGTATGGTGCTTTGCATCACCTCCGGGTGTACTTGTTTGCGGTGATTTGCATCACTTCCGGGTGTACTCTGTATGATGCCTGCATCACTTCCGAGTGTACTTGTGTGTGGTGCTTCGCATCACTTCCTGCAGGGCTTTTAATGAGGTTTGGATGAGGAGGCACCAGGACCTGAGCAACCGCTCTCCCCGCCTCCTAAGGTAATAATATGAATAGTCTCTGCCTCTCAGAATCCCTGTTGGATTCAAGGTATTATGTTGTGTTCCTGTTTTCTGTGTACTTTCAGATGTGTAGCCACTCTATTCAAACTCCTAGCAGGAGAAGACACAAGCCCAGACACAGATTATGGATACTGAAAGGACCCTAGCAGTTGGCAGGTCTGTAGTGAATACAAAAAGAAGCAAATGTGCCTGAGGCACACTGAAGACCAATTTCCCAACTGCTAACTGATATTATTAAAAAGTAACTTTTATTATTTCATTTAAAGATGTCCATAGGGACAAAAGAATAAACCCGAACAATTAAAAATTGTAGCCAATGTTGCTTTTGCACACGCTCTATTTTTTCTCTATCTGCATGTATTGCCAGATAGAGTATGGAGTGTTCAGATTGCAGGGTGTCAGACCAGCAGCTGCAGACTGCCGGGCTATATTAGATGCAGAGTGATGTGCGTGCTAGGAATGCTAGTAAAGCCAGGCTGTTTAAAACAATAAGTATAGCCCCCCGACATGTTTCGCTGTCAAC
Organism: Rhinoderma darwinii; assembly: GCF_050947455.1. Classification (NCBI taxonomy): domain Eukaryota; kingdom Metazoa; phylum Chordata; class Amphibia; order Anura; family Rhinodermatidae; genus Rhinoderma; species Rhinoderma darwinii. Next base: position 133,227,332 of record NC_134687.1, on the reverse strand, counting down.
ACAGCGTCCTCAGGGGATCAAAACGGGGCTAGTAAATGCGCGTGCATATTGTCACTCCCTTTAAAGACTTTGATTTACATCGTACAGGATTCACCTGCATCAGAACCAATAGGGGCTCTATTCAGAAGACGGGCCTCCAAAACTCCAGATTGGCATGTGAATTAGCCAATGTGGGGATCGCTTGTGTGGCCCAATTGAAGTGTGCCAAGTGCGCATGGGCACCAGATTCATCACTGGACTTAGTCGGTTTCTTAAGAGATTTTACTCTATTCGCGGGGCATGCGCATATTAGACCCGGCTAGTCTTAGTCGATTTTGACGTCTTTAGCGGTAGTGTGCATGTCTGAGCTTACACAGAGGTATGCCTCCATACTGCATGATTGGCATCTGCATTAGCCAATATGGAGAGAGTATGTATGGCCAATTGAGGTGCGCCGGATGCGCATGGGCACCAGAATCACGGCTGGACATAGTCAATTTTTGATGGTAATTTGACTATCTTTCCCACCTACGCCAATTTATTTCTAGGGTGGTGGGAGGACACTTTAATTTTTAACGATGATCTACTCTTTTTCACTTGTCACATTTTGTTTTGGGGTAGATACATAGATGACATACTTATTTTTTGGGAGGGGGACACTGCTCTTTTTTCTGATTTTATGGATATCATCAACAATAACCAGATTGGGATGAAATTCACCTACACCATACACACAAAAGAAATTAACTTTTTGGATCTAAAAATCACCCTGGACCCTGGTGGGACTGTCCAAACTAATATTAATAGAAAAGAAACTGCAACAAACAGTTTCCTGCATTGGGGAAGTTTTCATCCACCGGCCCTCAAAAAAGGCATTCCAATCGGACAATATCTAAGAGCGAAAAGAAACTGCTCTGAAGAAACCACTTTCCAACTAGAATGTGACACATTATACAAAAATGGTAATTTGACTATCTTTTCCGCGCATGCGCATATAACTGCTAGCTGGACTTAGCCGGTTTTGACATTAATAGGGGAATCTGTGCGCATGTCTAGGCTCTTAGAAAATTAAAAGAGAACAAGTAAAGCGCGCTTGCGCAATGGGATCACGGAGAGACTTAGTCAGTATTTGTGGTGAAGAACTGGATATATTAGTGATGTGGGTACACTGTGCTTCCAGTGGGACTTAGTTGGATCCTGCAGATGTCTGGATCAGTGCGCACATCTGGGCACTTCAAAGATGCAGCAGCAGGAATTCTACTAAGGATAAGGTACATATTTCCATATATATGCTATCCATACTGTAAGTTAGCGTATAGAATGCTTTATGTCCCACATTTAGGCCAAGTCCGATATATTGGTTCAATTAGGAAGGAGAAGAAAACAATAGAGAGATGACAAGTAGTCCGCATGGACATATTTATTATACATAATATAAGTTATTAGTATGGAGATATCTTGTAATTTTTTGAATAAAGATATCTTGCCATTTTTTCAATAGAGATATAGTTTGGTCATAGTGGTTACATGGTGATTGGTATGACATTATGAGTCAATATAGGGCGAGGGCACTATAGGAAAGCTACGAAGGTGAAGCCCTTATTCAGCCCATTTGGGCTTAGGGATCTAAGCCTATGAATCCATTTGGCTTCTTCTTGCAAGAGTTTTTTATCAAGGTTGCCCGCCCTGGGACCCAAGTTATCTTGGATAATGCAACAAAATTTAAGGGCATTAATGTCACCTTGATGGTGATATCTAATGTGTTTAGAAAGAGGTGTATCTTCTTTCGTGTTGATCGTACTTTTGTGTTTTGAGATCCTTCTACGCAGTTGTTGAGTAGTCTTGCCCACATATAATTTTGGGCAGGGGCACTGTGCAGCATAGACAATGCCACTACTTTGACAATTTATAAATTGTTTGATGGTGAAAATCTTGCCATCAACTGGATTAGAAAAGGTTTTGATTGTCGGCATTAGAGGGCAAAAAGAACATCTGCCACACGGAAAAGATCCCTGTGTTGGAGGTGGAAGCCATCTTTTTTGTGACGGTGTTGGTCGGGAGTAGTGGCTATGTGTCAAATGTTCACGGAGGTTCTTACCTCTCCTGTAAGTGATGTTAGGAACGTTAGAGATTGTGTCACAAAGGTCAGTGTCTGTTTGTAGAATAGACCAGTGTCTTTTTAGAATATCTTTGATTTGATAGGAACAGTTATCAAAATTCCCTATACATCTGACAAGGGGAGATTGTTTGGTGTTATCGGGATTAGATTTATCATTCTCCTTCTTACCATGGAGTAAGTCATCCCTCGATGTTGCCCTAGCCCTAGCATAGGCTCTATGCAGGGTTTTCTTTGGGTATCCACGTGCGAGAAATTTTTTGTATAATGTGTCACATTCTAGTTGGAAAGTGGTTTCTTCAGAGCAGTTTCTTTTCGCTCTTAGATATTGTCCGATTGGAATGCCTTTTTTGAGGGCCGGTGGATGGAAACTTCCCCAATGCAGGAAACTGTTTGTTGCAGTTTCTTTTCTATAAATATTAGTTTGGACAGCCCCACCAGGGTCCAGGGTGATTTTTAGATCCAAAAAGTTAATTTCTTTTGTGTGTATGGTGTAGGTGAATTTCATCCCAATCTGGTTATTGTTGATGATATCCATAAAATCAGAAAAAAGAGCAGTGTCCCCCTCCCAAAAAATAAGTATGTCATCTATGTATCTACCCCAAAACAAAATGTGACAAGTGAAAAAGAGTAGATCATCGTTAAAAATTAAAGTGTCCTCCCACCACCCTAGAAATAAATTGGCGTAGGTGGGAAAGATAGTCAAATTACCATCAAAAATTGACTATGTCCAGCCGTGATTCTGGTGCCCATGCGCATCCGGCGCACCTCAATTGGCCATACATACTCTCTCCATATTGGCTAATGCAGATGCCAATCATGCAGTATGGAGGCTTACCTCTGTGTAAGCTCAGACATGCGCACTACCGCTAAAGACGTCAAAATCGACTAAGACTAGCCGGGTCTAATATGCGCATGCCCCGCGAATAGAGTAAAATCTCTTAAGAAACCGACTAAGTCCAGTGATGAATCTGGTGCTCATGCGCACTTGGCGCACTTCAATTGGGCCACACAAGCGATCCCCACATTGGCTAATTCACATGCCAATCTGGAGTTTTGGAGGCTCGTCTTCTGAATAGAGCCCCTATTGGTTCTGATACAGGTGAATCCTGTATGATGTAAATCAAAGTCTTTAAAGGGTGTGACAATATGCACGCGCGTTTTCTAGCCCCGTTTTGATCCCCTGAGGATGCTGTGTTCACAGCGAAACATGTCGGGGGGCTATACTTATTGTTTTAAACAGCCTGGCTTTACTAGCATTCCTAGCACGCACATCACTCTGCATCTAATATAGCCCGGCAGTCTGCAGCTGCTGGTCTGACACCCTGCAATCTGAAAACTCCATACTCTATCTGGCAATACATGCAGATAGAGAAAAAATAGAGCGTGTGCAAAAGCAACATTGGCTACAATTTTTAATTGTTTGTGTTTATTCTTTTGTCCCTATGGACATCTTTAAATGAAATAATAAAAGTTACTTTTTAATAATATCAGTTAGCAGTTGGGAAATTGGTCTTCAGTGTGCCTCAGGCACATTTGCTTCTTTTTGTAGACACAGATTATGCACATACTGCCAGCAGCCTCTGCCAGATGATGTAGCTTCTGGTATTTGTGATGGTTGTTTATTGCATCAGGAACAAGATCGCCTTCATTTGACAAGATTCAAAAAGAAAAAGGAGTAGTGTATCTAAACGCTGTTTAAGCTGCATTAAACCTCTCTCTGATGACTGCTCATCCAATATCCAGAGGAGGATGGCGAACTCAGACAGCAAGCGTTGTTTTTTGCTGACTCAAATCTAATGCTCCTGGCGCATCTAGTTAGCAGCATTCAGGAAATAAAAGAACATTATATGAGTCTCCTGCGTCCGCCTCTTCTGCTTCATCTGATACAAACTCAAGTTCATCTGACTCTGAAGCACTGATTTCAGAAGACAGCTTCTTGTTTAAAAAAGAGGATGCAGAGGTACTCATAAAAGAAGTAAAAAGTAGTACGGAGACTAAAGAAAGACAAGACAAAGAAGAAGGCCTGTGTATTACCTGAACATTAGGTACTAAACACTATTATACACCCTGACAAAAAGATGGACTTTGGCTGCCGGTTCAAAGCTGTATATAAGTTAGATCCTGCTGCGTCAGAAAGTTGGGAAGACCCAGCTAAGGTTTAACCTCCTGTAGCTAAGTTAGAAAAACTTGGGTTTTTTTTCCCTACAGATGACACGACGCTACTCAAAGACACCATGGACAGGAAAGCTGATTCAGTGTTGAAAAGGTCCCATAACAACTCTGTTTCAGTAGCAAAAGCTTTGAGGGTCTGGCTCAACCATGTGGGTCAGGACATTGTGCAAGGTGTACCTAGAGCTGAATTGAGTGAGCAGTTAATTGTCATAAAAAAAACCTGCATAATTCATGTGCGACTTTCTATTAGACGTCATTGGGGTTTCTTCAAAAAGCACGACTCTCAACAACACGGCTAGAAGAGCTATCTGGCTTAAACCTTGGACAGGTGATACAGGGTGAAATAACTATTTTTTTGCTCTCCCTTACCAACCAGGCTCCCTGTTTGGTTCAAAGCTGGAGGAAGTTCTTCAAGCAAATAAGGATGGAAAAGGTCTTGCCTTTCCAGAAATGAACAAGCATCAAAAATTGACATTTTGCAGGTGTGGAGGCTCATATTCTTTTTTTTTTTTTTTCATGCCAGAAACAGAAGGCGAAGTAGGCGGCCTGACCATATGAACGCAGGAAGGTTTCAAGATATATTCAGGCGCAAACCTGATGCCGGTCCTTCCAAGGAAGAATTCTGATGCCAGGAGTATGGTTGTTAATGTAGGGGGCAGACTCCCACATTTTTTTACAGGCATGGAACGAGATCATTTTAGATGTACATATTTCCGCTAGTCACACTGATAACAAAAATCTTGCAGAAGATTGCAGCAGAAAAACCCTCCATACTTGTGGTTGTTTTAATTTGGCCTCGCAGGGCATGGTTCCATCTTCTACTTTATCTCTCCAGAGGGGAATTCTGGAAGCTGCCAATGTGCCAAGATCTGTTTCACCCTCACCTCAGCAAACTCAATCTGTCTGTCTGGAGATTGAGAGGCGAATATTGTTAAAAAAGGCCTCTGAGTCTATAATGTCCACACTTCTTCATGCCAGAAAACCAGCAACCAATGAAGCATATTCCTGATTGTGGAAGAAATTTTCTAGCTAGGTAGAAGAGTCCCCCTATTCTTCACTTGAGGTACCAGTGTTATTGCAATTCCTGCAGGAGGGCTACCAGAAGGGGTTAAATATCAATACCCTAAAAACGCATGAATCGGCCATCAATTGAATGACTGAAGGTAAATTCATCAAGCAACCTCTTATTGCAAAGTTCTTTGAAGGCATAAAATAATCTTAGACCAGAACTTAAACAAACATTGCCTTCCTGAGACTTGTTCCTTGTCCTAAAGGGACTTGCATTGCCTCCATTTGAACCACTACCAGAAGTGGATCTTAAAGAGGCTCTGTCACCAGTTTATAAGTGCCCTACCTAATCTGATAGGTGCTGTAATGTAGATAACAACAGTCGTTTTTATTTAGTAAAAATATAATTTTTGAGCAAGTTATGAACAATTTTAGATTTATGCTAATTAGTTTCTTAATGCCCAATTGGGCGGTTTTTAACTTTTTACCAAGTGGGCATTGTAAACACAAGTGTATGACGATGACCAATCAGCGTCATACACTTCTCTTCATTCCAGCCCAGCTTGAGCCACAGCACAGCGTGATCTCGCGAGATCACGCTGTGCTGTCACATACTCCCACAGTAACTTTACCGAAGTGTCTTGAGAGTGAATAGACATCACCTCCAGCCAGGAAGTGATGTCTATTCACACTCCCAACACTTCGGTAAAGTTTCTGTGGGACTTACTCACAGCGCAGCGTGATCTTGCGAGATCACGATGTGCTGTCATTCACAGCGTGATCTCGCGAGATTGCGCTGTGCTGTGAGTAAGTCCCATAGAAACTTTACCGAAGTGTCGGGAGTGTGAATAGACATCGCATCCTGGCTGGAGGCGATGTCTATTCACTCTCAAGACACTTCGGTAAAGTTACTGCGGGAGTATGTGACAGCACAGCGTGATCTCGCGAGAACATGAATGATGGGAACTAATTAGCATAAATCTAAAATTGTTCATAACTTTCTCAAAAATTATCGTTTTTCAAAATAAAAACCACTATTGTTATCTACATTACAGCGCCTATCAGATTAGGTAGGAGATAGGGCACTTATAAACTGGTGACAGAGCTTCTTTAAGTGGCTTTCCTTTTAAAGGGTGTTCCTTGTGGCAGTCATTTTAGCCAGGAAAATAGGAGAGGTGCAGGACATATCTGCAAAACATCTTTACCTCAGATTCCTTCCAGATGCAGTGGTGCTACGGACTTTACCCACTTTCCTTGCAAAAGTGTTGTCTGCGGATAACATACACAAAGAATCTTTCCTTCCTGTCTTCTTTCCCAATCAGCGGGAGGAAGAACTTCACTCATTGGATGTAAAATGAGCGGTAGAAATTTATCTTAACAGAATCAAAGACTTTAGGCTTTCAGAAAATCTCTTCAACCTATTCACTAGTGCTAGGAAGGGCCTTAAAGCTACCAAAGACACCTTAGCAAGAGGGGTCAAGTCTTGCGTAACAGAGGCTTATGTTCAGGGGCGTAACTAGGAAAGACTGGGCCCCATAGCAAACTCTTGACTGGCCTCCTCAGGTGCCACAAGCAGCCCCCCTTATAGATAGTGTCCCCTGTAGAATGTTCCATACAGCCTCCCCGTAGATAGTGCTATACAGCCCCGCCTTAAGACTGTCACACCCCACTTGTAGATAGCGCCCCCCACCTCCCCCTTGTAGATAGTGCCATACATCCCCCTGTTGATGTCTCCATAAAGCCCCCCCTGTATATAGCGCTATACAGCTCCCACTGTATATAGTGCCACACAGCCCCCTGCCTTGTATATAGTGCCACACAGCCTCCCCTTAGTAGATAGTGTCGCACAGCCCCCCTTAGTAGATAGTGCCACACACAGACTCTTGTAGATTGCACCACACACAGCCCCCTGTAGATAGAGCCACAGCCCCCTGTAGATAGAGCCACAGCCCTCCCCCTTGTAAATACTGCCACACAGCTCCCCCTGTGTATAGTGCCACACAGCTTGCCCTTGTGTATAGTACCACACAGCTCCCCCCTGTGTATAGTGCCACACAGCCACCCCTTGTGTATAGTGCCACAAGGCAATGGCGCATCCGAGAAAGTTGTATCAGCCAGGGTGGCCCGAACAATAGTAAGGATATGCTGGGAGATGCTGTTTCATAAAAAAAAAATCATACCACCCATCATCTCACTGCAGATCATACAGTGACTACATTACTGATTAGAGGCAGAATAAAAATTTACATTAAGTGACTCACCGGTGACACCTCAGATTCTAGTTCTTTTCTTCTACCTCCGGTCCAGACCTCTCTGATGGATTTCTCCAGGCCACGACCCATTTCTGCAGTTTTCCCCTCAGATGTCTTCACTACTCACTTTTAAAACATTTCTGCACCTATAAACGAAGTTAAAATTCTCAACACCTCCAAATATAATAAAGCACCATACACTGCACCTCTAACTATAATAGCGCCATACACTGTGTCCCTGATTATAATAGCACCATACACTGCACCTCTAATTATAATAGTGCCATACACTGTGTCCCTGAGTATAATAGTACCATACACTCTGTTCCACACACACACACACACACACACACACACACACACACACACACACACACACATACACATACACATACACATACACACACACACACACACTGTACCCCCTGCAGATAGTGCCCCCATAGAGCCTTTGTAGATAGTGCCCTACATAGAAGCCCCTGTAGATAGTACCCCACATACAGCCCTCTGTAGCTAGTGCCCCACAGGTAACCCACCCCTGTATATAGTGTACCACATATAACCCACCCCTATAGATAGTGCCCTACAAATAGCTCCCTTATAGATAGTGCTCTAAATATAGCCCATCTATGTATATAGTGTCCCACATATAGCTCCCCCTGTAGATAATGCCCCACATCCTCACCTATAGACCCCCCTGTAGATAGTGCCACAAATTCCCACATATAGACCCCCCTGTATATAGTGGCCCACATCCCCACATATATACCCCCCCTGTATATAGTGCCCCACATCGCCACATGTAGACCCACCTGTAGATAGTGGCCCACATTCCCACATATAGACCCCCCTATATATTGTGGCTCACATCCCCACATATAGACCCCCTGTATATAGTACCCCATATCCCCACATATAGACCCCCCTGTACATAGTGCCCCACATCCCCACATATAGACCCCCTGTATACAGTGGTCCACATCCACACATATAGACGCCCCTGTAGATAATGCCACTTAAGTTTTATTAGAAAAAAACTTTACATACTCATCCCGTTTCCAGGCCATCCGGTGGCAATGCAGACCTGCTCTCTTCTGAGCAGGTCTGCTGGAGCCGTACGACGCGTCGTTCAAAGGTGCTGATCGGCAGAGCAGAATGACTTGCCCCGTCAATCAGCACCTTTCAAGCACGGAAGCGGCGAGATGACATCATCGCACCGCTAGCGTCGTTGAAAGGCGCTGATTGGCAGTGCAAGTCATTTTGCCCCGCCAATCAGCTTCATTGTAGGGCGCTGAATGGTCGGTCACAGAACATGCACGGCCATTCAGCGCTAATGCATGTATTTGTACCTGCAAGCTATAGACGCAGGTACAATTACTGCAAGAGGGGGTGCTGTCGCTAGCACCAGGGCCCCCTCCGGTGCTAGCGACGCCCCTGGGCATAAGGGGGCAAGTGTCGCCGGGCCAATAAATGTTAGAGGCTCGGCGGCGCGTACTCCATAGTATCGTCGCTACAGCTGTAGCAGCCATAACGGCTGCTAGTGACTCCACCTGACATATGTGGGGGCGTGTCGGCTAGCGGCACAGGCCCCCTCAATCCGCGGGACACGTAGCAGCCACAACGGCTGCTACCGTGGTAGTTACGCCACTGCTTATGTTACAGATTGCTCTTCTACTTGGTTTCCTGTCCAAGCTCACTCTACTCAAGCACCCTCCAAGTGTCCTTACAGGAGATTTGTACTGCTGCTTCATGGTCAACACCATCTAACTTCGTGAAACATTATCGGCTAGACATCGAAGCTTCTAGGGGAACAGTTTTCTGTACTGGTGTCCTTAGTGCAGTATTTTAACATTAACCCACCCTTGTCTGTGTTTTCTATGCATATCCCATGTGTGCTGCCGTAGGACGATGAGGAAAGAGGAAACTTGTATTACCTGTAAATTTTGCTTTCCCCGAGTCCGTAGGCTGCACAGCTACATATATCCCCCTCAATAAATTTTATATGCAGTGTAAAAGGGCAAATATAATGGTGGATTTCACTTGCTTGTGTCACCCACCATTACTACCTCCTTTATAATCAGGGTCACTAGGGTTATGCCTAGTTCCCCTACCTTTTCCTTATACTAACGTTAATCTACTTGCTTTGCTGCTACGTAAGTGTATACGACTGAGTAAATACAATTGTATAGTAAATAAAGGGTAATATTTACTACTAGCAATAATCACACTTACATATAAAATACACCAAACACAGAACACAGTAACTGATCACAGTATAGTATCAGTATACCCTAATACATATAACAAGTTAATATATACTGAGTATACTCACACTATACGTAGTATAGTATAAACAAGGTATCACAATCCTATGTTATACCACCACCCACTTACCTAAACATACATATGAATACAGTTACGTTACAATACAATACACCTGCTCATGCTCACTGTTTCTGTCCCACTCCCACCTAGCAACAACTATCCCTGTACACTAAGGATTAATCAGGTAACAGGGACAGCAAGGGTTAACTTAGGAACTCAGGAGGATAAAGGGTTAACAAGGGGAATGGGTTGCTGTATGCCAGGGGATAGCAGGTAACTCAAGGACAGCAAGTTACTGCAGGGGTTACTCAGGGATAGCAATGGTTACTGCAGGGGTTACTCAGGGCTGCAAGGGTTACTTAGGGATTAATCAGGGCTGCAAGAGTTACTTAGGGAACTCAGGGCAGCGAGGGTTACTTAGGGAACTCAAGGCTGCAAGGGTTACTTAGGGAACTCAGGGCTACAAGGGTTAACAGGGTATGGGAATTTGCAGGTGAGGAGCAGGGGAGAAAGGGTTACTTAGGGAACTTAGGTATTAGCTCGTTGTATAGGGGGAGAAGATACTCATAGTTCGTTGTCCAGGGGCGTTGGTGGAGTGGAGGACTTCGGTGAAGTGGTGAGCCAGGGAAGAGGAGACCACAAGGGGAGAGGAGACCAGGAGAGGAGATGTCTGTTAGTGGAGTCGGGGAGAAGAAAAAGGCTGAGTGTGGGACAGTTGACCCTCTTATACCTTGTCCGTGCACATCTGTGTGACATCACAAGCTCATGCACGTGCAAGTGTGGGGGGGCCATGTGCTTATTATCTGGCGAAGGGTGGGGGGAGGGCAGGCAGTATGAACTTCCTGCTTCCTGGATTTGTTCACTGCATATGGCTTCCACCCCCCCCCCAGGATGTCTCATTACCTGGTGACGGGGGGAAGGGCAGCTTGTGTGAATGCATTGGATGTTTCTAATGTCTTCTCCCCCCTCCCCCAGAGGGCAGAGATACACACCTAACTAATATCTGACATAGAAAACACTTCCCTTTATTTTCAATCCCCTGTTATCGGGAACACGACAATGAAATTTGTGGAAGTGTTTGTCAGTATTACCCCCTCAACCTCACTCATTACTGGTAATGGTCGTAGATGGAATGAAGTATACCTTTGGACTTAGGTACACAACATCACTTATCACCTCAGGACACCTTCCTGACAGTCCTCAAACTCAAAAGTCCATATAAACGCAAAGCCTATTGAACTAACCTCAATGTCCATAGACAGAACCTCAAAAAGTCCATAGAAACTCAAAGTCTATAACCAAACTCAAAGTCCTTGATCTTCTTCTTTCTTGGATCTTGATCTTTCTTATGAATCTTTTCCTCTTTAGCGGCGTCAACAGGTCTTTCCAACGGCCGATCCCATTTTAGCATGCCGACCCGTGTAAGGCTACTTGTGCCCTTACACGGTCAGCCTTGGAATGGCTTAGTCCTGCCTTACGACAACCGTCCTTCAACACAGTTCGTTAGTCGACCCTTGCCGCACCACCTTCAACTGGGTGTCTGGTCAGCTTGACTTTTTCCAAATCTCCCAAGCACCTTGATTGAAGACGCAATCTTTGTGGGCCGATATCCATGTCTCTATCATGGCAGGTTAACATCCCTGTGGAGGAGGTGATGTCTTGGTACCTAGAAATCTAATTGTGGGGTGGAACATCGCCTACCATTTCCCCTCTAACATTCAATCAATCATCGTATGGACCATACCAGTTCTAAGGTTGAGGTGGCAATTACCTACAAGGGTGTGTGTGCCTTACCTGTCCCTAAGGGTTCCTACATGCTACCCAATCATACATACAAAATGTAATATAATCAAACATACAGAAAATATTCCCCCCAAACCATAGGTCACTACTCCTCCATAAACACGTGCAAGGTACACATGCAAATGGGGTGACTACAGGCTGTAAATATATTCCCGCCTACACGTACACACTCACTTGCTGTGGGACGGGCACGTCCTCACTGAGTATGCCTATGTTGCGGACACATATCCACACCTAGAATGTCTATATGTACACCTTGAAAGTTTTTGTACGACACATTGATTCATATTACATTACATAAATACATATATATCATAAACTCGATGATTACGGGTCGCAGGACAGTAGTGGTATTATGTCCTTAGTCCAAGTTCATTCTTTTACGCCTGACCTAGTTTACTTGGTCGGCAAGTCCTTTCACCCATCAGTACTATCACAGGGTGGATGAGCAGGTTGAAGAACAAAATTGCTTTGGGGTTGTTCCCTAACAGAATGGGATGGAGGCTCGATTCTCAGACTCTTTAAGCTTCTCCACGATATCCTCTTCCTCACTGAACTCAGGATCATCTGGAAACTTATAGGAGCATCAGGGTGGATATCGAGCCTCTACTCAGGAGTGACTGGAGTTCTTACGTTCTGCTACATCGATACCTGTGACAATACAAAAAGGTAAAAATGCTCTTTGGAGGAGTATTCCTCTTCCAGTGCAATTAGTCGCACAGATGGTGTAGTAAATATATTGCACTCGGTACCAACTCCAATACCCTTGACTCATGTTTCCTAAACTTGAAGAGGGTATTTGGTTGACCTTCATCTCACAGGTCCCCTTGGTATCTCAACACTGGTGTCTAAGCACCTGGTCCTAACTACCTTGGCAGAGGATTGCATCCTCCTCCTTTCAACATCCATCTGTACAGACAGATATGGATGACTGCCCTTATAGGTTAGGATATCTTAGGGGAGCTGTAGATGAAGTACCATTTTGTGGTTCTTCACATTTCTCAGGTTTGTGGAACTATATCCCCATCTTACCAAACCCATTATCTTAAAATCAAGATATGGGGGTAATGCCAGGGTTACCTCCCCCTGTCAACCTTTCCTAAAGGACCACTCCAGTTAAACACAAAAGAATCAGCCATACTTTTATTCGCTGTTTTTAATTGCACTCGCAGAAGGCCTCGGATGAAATTGTGTTAAATAACAATTCCAACATTATTATCCCAAATAGAGAGCAATTAAAACATTTTGCGATTATAGATGTAAATGCATTACCTCCTGAACTTCAAGGTCTAGGTGCGCAGTATAACATAACACTACAAGTGAACTTATGTTACCTGTCCGCACCTCTATACCTAATATTACTTCACAGAACAAGCAAATACATCACTATTCATTGGCTGATTCTCCAGTTGTTTTCCTGGAGTGGCTTTCTTATGTATTATAAATACAGGCAACACCTGTATAGTATAACTACAAAGCTACTGATAAGCAGGTATACACCACAATAGAATCTGTGAATTGCACACATTGATTTCAATTAGCCCGGACCGCAAACCCAGACCGTATAATGACTTGTTTTATCTTTGTCCTATCTTTCTGCGGTCCTGGTTTCCGGCCAATGCACAGACCCTAGAAACCACGGTCATGTGCATGGGCCCATAGAAATTAATGGGTCCGCAGTTCACCCGCAGATTTGCGGGTGAATTCGGCCGCAAAAACACGTTCGCGTGCATAAGTCCTTAGAATATGTTCCCACAAACAGTATAAGCTGCAGATTTTCGGCATCAGAAAATCTGCAGCAGGATCTAAAAAAAAACGCTGGTAAATCTGTCACAAAAATCTGCACGAAATAGTGCTTTTTTGCTCAGCATATTGCTGCGGAAATGCTGCAGTTTTTCCACAGCGGATTTACCTGTAGAATTTGTTGCAAAAATTTCTGCAAAAGAAAATCAGTACCATTTATCTGAATGGGGTTGATTCTGCAGCAGGTGCATGGATTTCTCCAAGTTTCATTCAGATGAAGGGTAAGGCCACACAGAGCGGCCCTGACACGGTCGCAATGCGGCCAACAACCGCGCCGACACCATGTTCGGTGCGGCTGTCAAACAGCCTATTAGTGGCCGCACATTAACGCGGGTAAACCATCCCTTTATCTGCAAAATCATCTGGCCATGAATTAATACACCCTTTATGGCCGCACGATTTTGCAAATTACAACAACTTACCCCCTATTCATTCTCTATGGCAGCGCCGGAAAATGGCGAACACTGCACTCGGTTATTTCAGGCGCTCCCATAAAGAATGAATGGAGCGGCAGTGCACATGCGCATGTAACCCGAATTTACCTTAACGAGGTATTTGACAGTCGCTCCTACATAGTGACAGCGCAGTTGTTGCCGCGTTGCAACTGTGTCAGGGCCGCTCCGTGTGGCCTTACCCGAATAGAACTCTTTTTCAGTCACAGAAATGGTTGCAACAAATCTACCGCATTTGAACTTACCCTAAGGCCCCAAGCACACAACCGTAAAATCGTCCATAATTGCGGACCGCAATTGTGGTCCAAAATTAGGGATCCATTCACTTCTATTGTCCACGGACACCTTCCAGTTTATTTACGGGAAGGTGTCCGGGCCATAGAAGTGAACCGCAAAAGATAGGACATGTCCTATCTTTTGCGTTTTACGGGCCATGCTCCCATACTTAGTATGGGAGCACGGCCCGAGAATGCGAGCGGCCCGTGATGCAGAAAATCTACTCCAAAACCGCAGGTATATACAGGTAGTTCCGCAAATAAATTCTGCAGCTAATAGTGCATTTTTAGGTGCGATTTTTACATTTTGATGCGGCATGTGCATTTGGCCTGAAGATGAAGTATCAGCTTTCTCTATTTTTAAATCAACTATTGTATGTTGACAAGCCTTAATTAATGGCTATTAAAAGCAGATGTTTCTTGGTTTACTATCCTCTATAGTGAGCCAGAAAAACTACTTCAAGCTGCAAGCTAATTTTATGGGTCAACGATAGAGTTAAAAAAAAAAAATACACAGGAAACAATCATGCATAAGGGGTCAGATGAAGTCTAAAAATTAGATTGATTATGACAACATCACCATTTTATGTGTAAATAGTCGTTACTGAAGTTTAACAACATTAGAGTATTGTGTTCCTAATCTTTTCTTACCGTTACGAAATACATATGTAAACATTAAGGCAATAAAAAAATGTATATATATATCATATCATATATCATACAATTTGAATAGAAGGTAGTCTCATAAAATAGCATTTTAGCATTTTCCGGCATTGAAGAATAGCAAGGAGCTGGTAGCTATTAAGTCATAGCCTGTACTTTGTGCTGCCCGTAACCATTGAAACAATAGCGTTTTCATCATACAGCTCTTCATTTTCCATGCATGCATATATATATATATATATACATGTTTGCATTTATATATACAATGCATTCAGAAAGTCTTCAGACCCTTTAAAAAATGTTGTGCTAAAATTTAAAAAAAAAAAACGTTTTTACCATTATTCTGCCCTTAGTTCCCTAAATGACAAAGTGAAAACAGAATGTCAGTAATCTTTGCTAATTTATTGAAAAGAAAAAAAGAAAATATTGCATTGACATAAGAATTCAGACCCTTTACTCAGTACTTCGTTGAAGCATCTTTAGCAGCGATAACTACCTCCAGTCTTCTTGGATATGATGCCACAAGGTTTGCATTGAATTTCTGCCATTCTTCCCTGCAGATCCTCTCAAGTTCTGTCAGGTTGTATAGGGACCATCGGGGGACAGCCGTTTTTAGGTCTCTCCAGAGATGTTCGATTGGGTTCAAGTCAGGGCTCTGGCTGGGCCACTCAAGAACTTTCACTGAGTTATCCCTAAGCCACTCCTGTGTCATCTTGGCTGTGTGCTTAGGGTTATTGTCTATTTGGCAGGTGAACCTTTGGCCCAGTCTAAGTTCTAGAGCACTCTGGATCAGGTTTTCATTAAGAATATCTCTGTACTTTGCTCCATTCATCTTTTTCTCAACCCTGACCAGTCTCCCTGTCCCAGCCGCTGAACAATATCCCCAAATTATAATGCTGCCACCACTATGCTTCACTGTAGGGATGGTATTGGGCAGGTGATGAGCAGTGCCTGGTTTCCTCCAGACATGATGCTTAGAATTGAGGCCAAAAAGTTCAATCTTGGTTTTATCAGACTACAGAATTTTGTTTCTCAGAGTCTGAGAGTGCTTTATTTTCTTTATCAAAACTATTTTATTAGATTAGAAAACATAACAGAGCATATAAAACATCTCACAAAATTGCAAAAGTTTGCACGCAGTGCAACATAATAGATTCAGTCTGTATAACATGTTACAAAGACATATGAACATTGGTAGGAGGTAGCCTCCCAACCACCGAAGCAATGGGAAGAAGATAATAACAGCTAATTGTAATTATATTACCCTATTTACATCAACGGTAGTGCAGAATGTAGGGAAACCAGTCCCGATAACAAAAAAAATTAAAAAACAAACGAGCAATAGTGACACGGTGAAGTGCAAATTTCAACCCAAAGTTACATAAACACAAGACGACAAAGGGAAACACAAACGGACAAAAGCACATAGTTTTGGCGATACGATCAGTCAACAGAAAAGGCCATCCAGCCAGAGAGGCAGATCAGCACCACCCCGGAATCCAGACCAGACTGACCAAGTACGAACAAAGACCTCTGAGGTACCCCGATCAGCAGACATCAGCTCCTCCATCCTCATAATCCCATTCAGCTCCGTTACCCATTCCTTCAAAAAAGGCACAGTACTAGACTTCCAATGACGTGGGATGACAGTTCTAGCTGCAGTCAGAAAATGCCTAAAGACACCCTTTTTGAGGTGTGGGAGTGATCCAGGAACCATGGAAAGCAACCCAATAGAAGCTGAGGTAGGAACATCAGTGCCAAAAAGTTTGTTGCCGAGATCAAAAATTTTTCCCCAAAAGGGCCGGAGCTTGGGGCAATTCCACCAAATGTGCAACATAGTTCCAGGAGCCTCACCACACCTCCAACAATCGGCAGGCACATTAGGAAAGATCCTATGTAAAAGGAAGGACAGCGGTACCATCTTGTAAGTATCTTATAGTTCTTCTCCTGAGCAAAACACGAACTTATGAGCCAGCAAGAAGGAAGTTCCCCATTCCTCCTCAGAGTGCCCAACTCCCATTTCCTCATCCCAAGCTGCGGTGAATGTCAACTGAGAGTAAGAATATCCAGGTTGGAGGACACCATGTAAATGGGACAGTGCGTGAGAAGGAGCAGAGGTCAAGGACAGATAATGTTCCAGAGGAGTCTTATCCTGTAACAACACAAGACAATCACTCATGGAAGAGAGATAGGAACGAAGCTGAAAATAAGACCACCATAATGATTGTCTCCCCGGGCAGGCCTCAGAGACAGCAGTCAGCGACAAAATTGTACCATCAGGTGTAAGGGTCTGAGCCAGACATCCACCGCCCCATCTCTCCCAACAGAGGAATGTATCCACACCCACAGCCGGAGGGAAGGAAGCGTTATCAAAAAGGGGAGTCATAGGACCCGGACGGTGAACAAGGTCCAGAGTGCCAATGATCCGTTCCCAAACCACAAGAAATTGACGTGTGAGGAAAGGCAAAGAGGACGTTGGTCGCTGGGAGGCAGTCAACCATGGCAAGGAGGACAAGGCGAGGGAAGACATTCCTCTCTCGATGCGCACCCATTGCTTACCGGCATCTGAGCGGAACCAGTCCACCAAACACATGAGGATCGCAGCTTGATGATAACGCTTAAAATCTGGCAAACCCGCGCCCCCTCTCTAGTTTCGGTCGGCTAAGGACAGAAAATCGAATGCGAGGCTTAGAGGAACCCCATACAAATTTGGCTATGGCCCTATGTAAGGACTGGAAGAAACACGCTGGCACTACAATAGGTACGGTCTGAAAGATGTACAGGAATTTGGGCAAGATATCCATTTTGACAGCGTTAATCCTCCCAAACCACGACATGCGGCTCCCGCCATACGCCACCAATTCCCTCAAGGTACGTTGTAAGATAGGCGTGTAATTCAAGGAAAACAAGTCAGACAAATGTGTAGGAATATGTATCCCTAGGTATTTTAAGGACTTAGATTGCCACTTAAACGGGAATACCTGAGCGAGATGAGCAGCAAGAGGAGCATCTAGTGATATATTCAGCGCTTCCGATTTAGAGTAATTAACTTTAAAATTGCTCAAATGCCCAAACCGCTCAAACTCCCAAGTCAAAGATGGCAAAGAAATCATAGGAGTCGTGATGTATACAAGAAGATCATCAGCATAGAGTGCGAGTTTGTGATGCTGTGCGCCAACACATATGCCATTAATGTTAGGGTTCCTCCGTAGTGCCACGGCCAGGTGTTTCATGACCAAAACATATAGTAGAGGCGAGAGTGGGCACCCCTGTCTCGTGCCATTAGTAATAGACAAAGAGTCAGATAAGATAAGAGACCGTTAACTCGAACTCGAGCTGTAGGCCCACGGTACAATGCCATTATCCTGTCCACCATAGTGGTGCCAAGGCCAACCTGCATCAAGACACTACGGAGGAACATCCAGTGCACCCTGTCAAAAGCCTTTTCGGCATCAACCGAGAGGAGACACATCGGTATTTTGCGTGATTGGCAATATGACGTTAAAAGAAGGGTCTTGTTGGTATTATCCCGAGATTCTCTGCCACGTACAAACCCCACCTGATCATCCATGATCAGGCCAGGTAATAACGGAGAGAGGCAAGAGGCAAGCAGTTTCGCAAAGAGCTTTACGTTGACATTAATCAGCGAGATGGGCCTGAAGTTTGCGCATGTCGTAGGATCCTTACCCGGTTTTGGTAGAAGGGTAATATGAGCCTCGAGGGACTGAGGCGCAAAGGGACAAGAGGAAGACACTGAATTAAAGACTTTCGTCAAAAAGGGAGCAAGTTGATCTTTAAATGTCTTATAAAATTTAGTATTAAACCCATCCGGACCAGGACTTTTACCCAAAGGAGAGTCTCCAATTACACACTCCACTTCGGATTCCAAGAAATCCTCCTCAAGTCCCAAAGCCTCCCTATCCCCCAAGGACGGTAGAGCAGTGTGATGTACATACTGGTTGATTTTGTCCCGTAACGAATCAGCCGGCATGTCATGAAAGTGGCCCTTGAGATTATACAAGGCAGAGTAATATTGTCTGAAACAGTCAGTGATGCTGACCGGATCATGAACTTCACCGCCAGTGGGAGACATAATTTTAGGAATGTATGACACCTGTGTACGGGGATGTAAAATCTTCGCCAGAGACCTACCACATTTGTCTGCAAATTCATAAGAATGCTTCCGCATCCGATCCCTGAACCTAGCGTGCGACTGGTCTAGTAGAGAACGCAATGATTCTCTCGCTCTGGTAAGGTCCGAAAAAACCTGTGAGGAGGGATCGCATTTATGACAGGATTCCAAATCCCGTATCTGATCAAGGTGCCGCGCAATAGCTACCCCCTTTTCTCTCTTTAAACGTGCCCCCTGCTGTATCAGGACACTTCGAACTACACATTTCAGTGCTTCCCACTGGAGTGGCAGAGATGTAGAGTCACACGCGTGTACTTCAAAAAAGACATTAAGTGTGTCCTTAAGAGCCGATACACATACTGCGTCGCGCAATAGATTGTCATTAATTTTCCATGACTGAAAATTAGGCACCGAATTAGGAAACGTAAGCGACAAAAATACAGGGGCATGATCCGACCACACCATAGGACCCACCACAGACGTAGGATGCCAGGTAAGCAAGTGGGGGCTAATCAGAAAGGCGTCCAGACGACTGTACATATTGTGCATTGGGGAGAAATAAGTATACTCTCTTGCCTGAGGATGGAGAATCCTCCACACATCAATCAATTGCATGGAGTGCATTGTGTTCTTCAACGCCACCATGTGTGATTTAGGAACAGCAGACCTGCCCGAGGTCTGAGAGTGCTTTAAGTGCTTCTTTGAAAACTCCAGATGGGCTTTCATGTGTCTTTTACTGTGGAGAGGCTTCTTTCAGGCCACTCTGCCATAAAACCCTGATTGGTGATGGTTGACCTTCTGGAAGTCTCTCCCATCTGCACACAGGAGCTTTGGAGCTCAGCCAGAGTGACCATTGGTTTCTTGGTCACCTCTCTTACCTCCCTTGATTACTTCGTATGGTGGGGCGACCAGCTTTCGGAAGAGCCCTGTTTGTTCCAAACTTCTTCCATTTAAGAATTATGTTTTGTACCCTTCTCAAGATCTGTGCCTCCACACAATCCTGTCTCTGAGCTCTATAGGTACTTCTTTCCTCCTCATGGCTTGGTTTTTGCCCTGATATGCATTGTCAGCTGTGAGACCTAATATAGACAGGGTTATGTCTTTCCAAATCATGTCCATTCAAATGAATTTACCACAGGTTGAATCCAATCAAGGTGTAGAAACATTTCAAAGATGATCTAGAGAAATGGGAGGCCCCCAGAGCTAAATTTCAAGTGTCCTAGCAAAGGGTCTGAATACTTATGTCCATGCGAAATTTGAGGTTTTCATTTTTAATAAATTTGCAAAAAAAATGTAAATTCTGTTTTCACTTTGTCATTAAGGGCTCAACATAACAAAATGTGGAAAAATTGAAAGTGTGTGTGTATATATATATATATATATATATATATATACACCGTGTTCCAAATTATTATGCACACTGGATTTAAGTGTCATAAACAATGAATTATTAGTTTTTCAATTAAACTCATGGATGGTATTGTGTCTTAGGGCTCTTTGGATCATTGTAATCAATCTCAGACACCTGTGATAATTAGTTTGCCAGTTGTGCCCAATCAAAGGAAAACGACTTAAGAAGGACGTTCCACATTATTAAGCAGGCCACGCGTTTCAAGCAATATGGGAAAGAAAAAGGATCTCTCTGCTGCCGAAAAGCGTGAAATAGCGCAATACCTTGTACAAGGTATGAAAACATTGCATATTTCTAGAAAACGTAAGCGTGATCATCGCACTGTGAAAACATTTGTGGCTGATTCAGAGCACAGACGGGTTCGTTCAGATAAAGGCATAATGAGGAAGGTTTCTGCCAGACAAATTAATAGGATTAGGAGAGCAGCTGCTAAAATGCCATTATAAAGCAGCAAACAGGTATTTGAAGCCGCTGGTGCCTCTGGAGTCCCGCGAACCTCAAGGTGTAGGATCCTCCAGAGGTTTGCAAGTGTGCATAAAGCTATTATTCGGCCACCCCTAAACAATGCTCACAAGCAGAAACGGTGAGCTCAGAAATACATGAAGTCTAATTTTCAAACCGTGTTGTTTACCTGGATGGTCCAGATGGATGGAGTAGTGGATGGTTGGTGTATGGCCACCATGTCCCAACAAGGCTGCAACGTCAGCAAGGAGGTGGCAGAGTAATATTTTGGGCTGGAATCATGGGGAGAGAGCTGGTAGGCCCCTTTAGGGTCCCTGACGGTGTGAAAATGACCTCTGCAAAGTACGTAGAGTTTATGACTGACCACTTTCTTCCGTGGTACAAAAAGAAGAACTGTGCCTTCCGTACCAAAATTATCTTCATGCATGACAATGCACCATCTCATGCTGCAAAGAATATCTCTGTGTTATTGGCTGCTATGGGCATAAAAGGAGAGAAACTCATGGTGTGGCCCCCATGTTCCCCTGACTTCAACACTATTGAGAACCTTTGGAGCATCCTCAAGCAAAATGTCTATGAGGGTGGGAGGCAGTTCACATCAAAACAGAAGCTCTGGGAGGCTATTCTGACATCCTGCAAAGATATTCAAGCAGAAACTGTCCAAATACTCACAAATTCAATGGATGCAAGAATTGTGAAGGTGATATCAAAGAAGGGGTCCTATGTTAACATGTAACTTGTCCTGTTAAGTTTTTTTTATTGAAAGAGCTTTTGATTTCTACAAATATGATCTCCTGATGCTGCAAATTCAACAAATTACCCTTTTAGTTCTCTTTACAACCTTTAAAATGTTTTTATCTCTGTTGTGCATAATAATTTGAAACAGTGCATTTTGAGTTTTTTACTTCTAAAAAAAAATCTATCATTAGGAGATTTGTTCAATAAAATTCGCATTATACTCCAACGGTTGATGGCTTGAAGATTATACTGACTGTCATTTGCATCGACAATTTAGGAAAATCAGCGAAAAATAACATTTGCATAATAATTTGGAATGCGGTATATATATATATATATATATATATATATATATATATATAAACATTTTTATATAAATAACCGTAATGATTTTTTAAATTTAGGTTTACTTATTGCAAAACCAATGCTCTCTAAACAGGAGTTATTAAATAATAAATGTTTTGACAGTTCAACTATAACAGTTTGGCACCATAAACATCTATGTTAGGGCCTGTTCACATCAGCGTTGGCTTTCCGTTGAGGGGTTCCGTCTGAGGTTTTCGTCGGGAGAACCACTCAACGGAATTGCAAGCGGAAACCTTAGCTTCCGTTTGCATCATCATTGATATCATTGGAACCCCTCAACGGAAAGCCAACGCTGATGTGAACAGGCCCTAAGAAAGTTACAAAAGAAATACCCATGAGTCCTACTCAGAACAAAGACCCAACAGACATGGACACAGATGGATAATTGTATAAATATATACAACGCATGTAATGCAAAATCACAAAACATTGACACAGAAAGACATTCAAAAAATGACATTATAAATATAATATATGGTAAGACTGTGCTGATTTCACGTGCAGGTTTTAGCTAGCTACATACTCATACAAAATGGTACACAACATATAATTTTGGTGCAAGAAAATTGACAGGCTGTGACCTAGAAATATTAACAATGTGCAAAGACAACACATGAATACATGTTCTCCTGAATGTCCAATATCATGTACCTGTGTCTTATCCCACACATGAACAAATAAGAGAATTCAGTAGATTTTCTGATAGTTCTCAGTTAGAGCTCATGCCCATGACCATATTGCAGCTCCGAGTGTCACGTATGGACCCACTGGTGGTATGGCAGCTGGCCAACAGGGCGCAGGTCAATGTCTATAGTTCGTATAGGGTACCTGTGGTAGCTCGGACAGTAGCAAAGCAGGCTCAGCTGGGACTAGGCAGCAGGTAGACCTCAGGTGTGGTGAAGCAGGTCAGGCATGGTACACAGCACGGCACGACTTTGGCTGAGCACAGTACTCAACCAGGATAGTACGGAATGCAGGGAACAAGAACACACTAGGAGACCATTGCATAGACAAACTAGGTGTTAGGGATCTGCCAGGTACTACGTCAAGGTATACTCCTGGGATTAATCAATCCACACCTGAGGCCAGACCTGTTCGACTGACACCATCTCCCACCAACCAGGGTGGCAGGCTCAGGAGTGGGAGAGCCTATCGCGGCCTGGTCAGTCGGAGTTAGCTCCACCCCCTGTCCTTTATTACCTGCTGTGTTCTCCTCCTCAGTGCTTGTAATTCTTCTGGATTCCTGGCCCCACTGCTGCTTGCTCCAGCCTGCTTCTGCCGTGCTTCTGCCTTGCTGCTGTTCTGCTTAACCTGCTTTGCTTTGCCTCCGGCTTGCTTCCTCCTCCGTGCTCACATTGGTATACTCCACCTTATCCTGGTCCGACTACTCAGTCACCGCTCCGTTCCCTCGCGGCGTTCCGTGGGCTACTGCCCCTTCCCTTGCGTGTTCCCTGTTTGTTTTCCCGTGCACTTAGACAGCGTAGGGACCGCCGCCCAGTTGTACCCCGTCGCCTAGGGCGGGTCGTTGCAAGTAGGCAGGGACAGGGCGGTGGGTAGATTAGGGCTCACTTTCCCTTCACCTCCTTCCTGCCGTTACACTAGGGAAACAACAACAACGCTCAGGCATCGAAGCAGGGGGCTGGACCCCTCTTATAGTCCAGGGTACTCACGGCCTGATGCTTCATCAAAGTCCGGTGCGCGCGCTGTCCCTTGACCAAGTGGGTGTTGTAAAGAAGTGTATGAGGCCGACCAATCAGTGACCAATCAGCGTCATACACTTCTCATTGTTCCAGCCCAGCATGATCCACAGCACAGTGTGATTGTGCTGTGAAAGAAGCTGGGCTGGAACAATGAGAAGTGTTTAGCGCTGATTGGTCACTGATTGGTCGGCCTCATACACTTCTTTACAACACCCACTTGGTCAAAAGTAAAAACACACTCAGTTGTCTATTGAGAAACTAAATCTAAAATTGCTCATAAATTGCTCAAAAATGATCGTTTTTCGAAATAAAAACCACTGCTGTTATCTACATTACAGCGCCGATCAGATTATGTAGAAGATAGGGCACTTATAATCTGGTGACAGAGCCTCTTTAAGTCATTTTTGGAGCCATTTTTCATAGACTCAATAGAAAAACAGCTCCAAAAACGGCTCTAAAAAACGGCACAAAAAACTCTAGCTAATTAAAAAAACGGCTGAAAATCAGGAGCTGTTTTCCCTTGAAAACAGCTCCGTATTTTCAAACGTTTTTGATTTTGTGTGTACGCATACCCTAATAGCTAGCAAACCGAACAATACCCCAATATATACTAGTGGTCCTAGTGACTAGATAACAAGCCCAGAAGAAGAAACAAGTCACGACCAGATAATTGGAAAAATACAAACAGTCTTTATTGAAGTTAGCACGAGCGAAACGCGCGTCGGGTCAAGCAGAGGTCCCCCTTCCTGGTCCGGATCTCCTATTCATCTTGTACCATGTAGGTGTAGGTACATTGCTCAGTGTGCTATATGTACTTAGGACTGCATTCTAGATTTTTTTTACTATTTACACTATGCATACGTGTCCATCTGTGCAAATGTATTATGCCTAGCACTTGCTTTAATAGTTTATACTTATGCACTTTAGCTGTATATAGGAGTCGATTGTGACCATATTTTACTATCTGGGGGTCGCTCTGCTTTTTTGTTCGGATTCCATTCTTGTTCGAGGTTTATGGTATTTTAACCCCTTCCCGACATTTGCCGTACATGTACGTCATGGAAAGTACTGAATTCCCGCATCTTGCCGTACATGTACGCCAAATGTTTGGGACCGGCTCAGAAGCTGAGCCGGTGCCATCATCACCGGATCTCAGCTGTATCTTACAGCTGACATCCGGCTGTAACGGCGGGGACCGAAATTAGCTTCGATCCCCGCCATTAACCCCTTAAGTGCAGCGCTCAAACGCGATCGCTGCACTTAAGGTGTTTGCAGCTCATCGGAACCCCAGTAATGAAATTGCCGGGTTTCCGGTGGCTGCAATGGCAACCGGAGGCCTAATACTGGCCTCCCGGTCTGCCTAGCACCGAAGCCGGTCAAGATCCGCCCGGCGGCGGAGCCTGATCGGCTTCCGTAGCTGCCGGCAAGATGGCGCCGGGTCAGGAGCTGATCCGGCGTCATCAGCGGTGGAAGTCAGCTGTACTGTACAGCTGACATCCACCTGTAACGGCAGGAACCGGAGCTAGCTCCGATCCCTGCCATTAACCCCTTCGATGCAGCAATCGAAAGCGATTGCTGCATCGTAGCGGTTACTAGCAGATCGCCAGCCCTGACAGGCAATCGGGACTGGCGACTGCTGTTATGGCAACAGGAGACACAATGGTCTCCTGCTCTGCCATTACGGAAGCCGATTTAGGCCCCGCCGGGAGGCGAAGCCTAATCGGCTTGCTGTCAGTGAATGACTGACAGATCTAATACATTGCACTACATAGGTAGTGCAATGTATTAGAAAAAAAAAAATCTGACCGTTGGAACTTCAAGTCCCCTAGTGGGACTTGAGAAAAAGTGTAAAAAAAGTATAAAAAAAGTGTAAAAAAAAGTGCAAAAAATAAAAGTTTGAAAACAGTAAAAGTTTCAAGTAATCAAATAAAACACAATCCCCCTTTTACTCTTATCAAGTCCTTTATTATTGAAAAATAATAATAAACCATATGTATTTTGTATCGCCACGACCGTAACGACCGGAGGTATCAAAATATTATATTATTTATTGTACGCGGTGAACAGCGTAAAAAAAAACTTAAAAAACGTTACCAGAGTTTCTGTTTTTTGGTCACTTTGCCCTACAAATATTAGAATAAAAAGTGATCAAAAAGTCGCACGTATCCAAAAATGGTACCTATAAAAACTATAGCTCGTCCCGCAAAAAACAAGCCCTCATACACCTCCGTCGACAAAAAAATTAAAAAGTTATGGTTCTCACAACTTGGCGACAGAAAAAATACATTCTTTTTACAAAAGTAATTTTATTGTGCAAAAAGTTGTAAAACATGAAAAAGTTCTATAAATTAGGTATCGCCGGAATCGGACTGACCCGCAGAATAAAGTTAACATGTAATTTATAACGCATGGTGAACGCTGTATAAAAAAAAAACGAAAAAAGCTATGCCAGAATTGCGTTTTTTTGTTTACCTGGCATCCCAAAAAATAGGATAAAAGGTGATCAAAAAGTCGAATGTACCCCAAAATGGTACCAATAATAACTACAGCTCGTCCCGCAACAAACCAGCCCTCATACCGCTACGTCTATGAAAAATAAAATTAGTTATGGCTCCAATAAGTCAGGAAATAAAAAAATATGCAGTTGTGCCCGAGGGGAACATTTCTTCTGTTTGAAGAGGCGATTTTTCAAGGACCTAAAATTAGGGAACCAGGAAAGGGAGGGCCCAAACATATCCGCTGGAAGCGACGGTGCCCGTATTATACCAGGACAACACTTTCCCAGCAAAATTCCCCAAACTACAAAGGCGCGGAGTGTGGACCAAAAGGGGGATAAGAAATGACACCATTTATCAGTGCGACACCGGCCTGTGCGGAAAGGATTGCTTCACAGCGTAACACACATCTATGGATTATTTATTTTTATTTTTTTACCCCGTTATTATACCACCTGACTATGCCCCTTATATACTCCGCCCGGCTTACATATGCCCCACATTATAAACGGAAACACCAGTAAGACTCCAAACAAAACTACTACCAAGCAAAATCCACGCTCCAAAAGCCAAATGGCATTTCCTCCCATCTGAACCCTACAGCGTGCCCAAACAGCAGTTTCCTTCCACATATATGGCATCGTCATACCCGGGAGAACCCTTTTAGCAATTTTTGGGGTGTGTGTCACCAGTGGCATAAGCTGGGCATGACATATTTGCCACTGAATGGCATAGCTAGGGAAAAATATACATTTTTAATTTGCACCATCCGCAGCGCATTCATTTATGGAAAAGATCTGTGGGGTGAAAATGCTCACTACACCCCTTAATAAATGCCTTGAGGGGTGCAGTTTCCATAGTGGGGGTCACTTCCCAGGGGTTTATTTTTATTATTTCACATCTGAGCCTCTGCAGTTGTGAACCAATACTTTGTAAATCGCCAAATTAGGCCTCAATTTTACATGGTACGCTTTCACTCCTGAGCCTGGTCGACTGTCCAGGCAAGAGATTAGGGCCACATGTAGGGTGTTTCTAAAACCAGGAAACCCAGCATAATAATTAGAGAGCTGTCTTGTTATGGTGGCACAAGCCGGGCACCACATATTGTCCACATATCTGTTTCAAAAAAATCCCATTTTCACTCTGCAACATCGAGTTCACACTAATTTCTACAAAACACCTGCAGGGTTAACATGCTCACTACACCCGTAGGTAAATGCATTGAGGGGTGTAGTTTCCAAAATGGGGTCACTTCTGGGGGGTTTCCACTGTTTTGGGCCCACAGGCGCCCAGAAACCAATCCAGAAACATCTGCACTCCAAATGGCGGTCCTTCCCTTCTGAGCCCTGCCGTGTGCCCAAACAGCAGTTTATGACCACATATGGGGTATTGCCGTACTCGGTAGAAATTGCTTTACAAATGTTGGGTTCTTTTTTTCCTTTATTTGTTGCGAAAATGAAAACATTTGCGCTAAAGCTACGTCTTATTGAAGAAAAAGGATTGTTTTTATTTTCACTGCCCAATTCTAATAAATTCTATGAAACATCTGTGGGGTCAAAATGCTCACTACGCCCCTAGATGAATTCCTCAAGAGGTGTAGTTTCCTAAATGGTGTCACTTTTTGGGCGTTTTCATTGTTTTTTCCCCTCAGGGGCTTTGCAAATGTGACATGGCCGCCGCAAACCATTCCTGCTCAATGTGATCTCCAAAAGCCAAATAGCGCTCTTTCCCTTCTAAGCCAAGCCGTGTCTCCAAACAGCCGTTTATTGCCACATGTGGGGCATTGTTTTACTCGGGAGAAATTGCTTTACAAATTTTGTGGTGCTTTTTCTCCTTCAGTCCTTGTGGAAATGAGTAAAAATAAGCTAAACCTACATTTTCTTTGAAAAAATGTTGATTTTTATTTTCAGGGCCTACTTCCAATAATTTCTGCAAAAAACCTGTGGGGTCAAAGAGCTCACTATACTCCTAGATAATTTCCTCAATGGGTGTAGTCTCCAAAATGGGGTCACTTGTGGGGGGTTTCCACTGTTTTGTCTCCTCAGGGACTTCGTAAATGTGACCTGGCCTCCGCAAACCATTCCTGCTAAACTTGAGCTCCAAAAGCCAAATAGCGCTCTTTCCCTTCTCAGCCCTGCCGTGTCTCCAAACAACCGTTTATTACCACATGTGGGGCATTGTTTTACTCGGGAGAGATTGGTTTACAAATTTTACGGTGCTTTTTCTCCTTCAGTCCTTGTGGAAATGAGAAAAAATTAGCTAAACCTACATTTTCTTTGAAAAAATTTAGATTGTCATTTTCAGGGCCTATTTCCAATAATTTATGCAAAAAACCTGTTGGGTCAAAACACTCACTATACCCCTAGATAATTTCCTCAATGGGCGTAGTTTCCAAAATGGGGTCACCTGTGGGGGGTTTCCACTGTTTTGTCCCCTCAGGGGCTTTGTAAATGTGACATGGCCTCCACAAACCATTCCTGCTAAACTTGAGCTCCAAAAGCCAAATAGCGCTCTTTCCCTTCTCAGCCTCGCCGTGTCTCCAAACAACCGGTTATTACCACATGTGGGGTATTGTTTTACTCGGGAGAAATTGCTTTACAAATTTTATGGTGCTTTTTCTCCTTTAGTCTTTGTGAAAATTAGAAAAAAAATCGCTAAACCTACATTTTCTTTGAAGAAATGTTGATTTTAATTTTCACGGCCTACTTCTAATAATTTCTGTAAAAAAGCTGTGCGGTCAAAATGCTCACTGTACCCCTAGATAATTTCCTTGAGGTGTGTAGTTTCCCAGATGGGGTCACTTTTGGGGGATTTTGACTGTTTTGGCACCGCAAGAGCCCTTCAAACCTGACATGGTGCCTAAAATTTATTCTAACAAAAATAAGGCCCGAAAATCCCCTAGGTGCTCCTTTGCTTCTGAGGCCGGTGCTTCAGTCCAGTAGCACGCTACGGCCACATGTGGGATATTTCCTAAAACTGCAGAATCTGGGCAACAAATATTGAGTTGCATTTCTCTGGTAAAACCTTCTGTGTTATAAAAAAAATTGTACTAAAAATTTATTTCTGCAAAAAAATATGAAATTTGTAAAATTCACCTCTACATTGCTTTAATTCCTGTGACATGTGTAAAGGGTTAAGACATTTTCTAAATGCTGTTTTGAATACTTTGAGGGGTGAAGTTTTTAAAATGGGGTGACTTTTTGGGGGTTTCTAATATATAAGGCCCTCAAAGCCACTTCACAACTGAACTGGCCCCTGTAAAAATGGCCTTTTGAAATTTTCTTGAAAATGTGAGAAATTGCTGCCAAAGTTCTAAGCCTTGTGAGGTCATAGAAAAATAAAAGGATGTTCAAAAAACGATGCCAATCTAAAGTAGACATATGGGTGATGTTAATTAGCAACAATTTTGGGTGGTATAACTGCCTGTCTTACAAGCAGATACATTTAAATTGAGAAAAATGCTAATTTTTGCAATTTTTCGCTAAATTTTGGTGTTTTTCACAATTAAATACTGAACATATCGAGCAAATTTTGCCAGTAACATAAAGTCCAATGTGTCACGAGAAAACAATCTCAGAATCGCTTGGATAGGTGAAAGCATTCCGGAGTTATTACCACATAAAGTGACACATGTCAGATTTGAAAAATGAGGCTCGGTCAGGAAGGTCAAAAGTGGCTAAAGAGGGAAGGGGTTAATATATTTAATTGTCTGTTTGTTGTCTCTGTGTCTAAATTAACTTCAATAAAGACTGTTTGTATATACCCTAATAGCTGTAGTATTGCTATGTCTACACCCAATTGTATAGCCTTCTTCACAAACACTATTCCAACCATTTTGCTCAGAACGTTCCACTGGGTCAGAATATAGAAAATATAGACATAAGTAGACATAAATAAAGCAACATAGTTTGGGATATAGTTAGATAACTCGAAAAAAAAATTCAAATATTATGCACTTCCATCAATTAGATCTTCTATTCTGGTTAATCCATTTTCAAAAGATCTTAAAAACTTAGTATTATAGAAGTGTCTTCATTGCAATTATCCTTTAATTACACATATATTGTTACTGGTCAGGTCTTACAAAAGATTAGGTTACCAAAAAGATCCCAATTCACTCAATGGCTAAGTAAAAAAAATCCTTCAAAGATGATAATTAAAAGCAGTGATCATATACTGCTGAATGCTAGAGATCTATATCTAACATTATAATTAAAAGCAGACAACTTAGTACAAGTGTGGAACGTTATATAAAGGCCAACCAGTCATGTCAAAGCAACGATTGGTCCTGACTTCATGGTAGTAAGCATAGTAACTTTTGCTTTCAATTTTGAAATGTATAAGAACTCCACACTCACCATGAGGTTCATCTAGAAGACCAAGGATCGTGCAGAGAAAGCCTGAGATCATACAAGAAAGTGCCTAAACTTGCGCGCACACACACACAAAAGTAAAAGTCAAGTTAGTCTTTCATATCCAGGTCCAGTCTTATTATAAAAAAACAAAAAACACTCGAAGAGAAGCAATGGATAATGTAACCATATTTGAGTGGAGCTACTTCTTTAAATGAAATCAGAGCAAACCCTCAAAACAATCTATAGACAAATAAGAAATCAATTCAGACAATGCAAAAATTGAGCCAAACCTATATATTACAATTATACGGTAGCACAGGGCGCCAGCTGCGATGCTTTAAGGGGGGCGCCAGCGGGTGAATTTATCCCGCTCTGCGGCTACTGCTCGGGGCGCCAGCGGGTCAGGTGTCACTCACTGACCTCACTACTGGCTTCCCCGAGCCGCCACTACCGCTCCCGCTCCTCGTCTTATGTCCTGAGTGATGATCAGGGGTGATGACATCACTCAGGATGCAAGACAGGGAGGAGACTATCTTACCATGCGTTCCTGGTCTGGCTATTTCCCCAGGTCTCCGCTCCAGCAGCATCAGCGGGCACAGTGCACTGTAAGAAGCCCAGCAGGTCAGTCAGACTGTGGGCTTTGGTTGTATGGGGGCACTGATGGGGGTCTAAAAATGGCAAATGGGCAGAGGATTCAGTGCCACCTTGGTGCCTATTTGCCACTTATTGCCCCTTTAGTGTCCTGTTCAGTGCCCCTTCGATACCCATTTGCCATTTATTGCCCATTTATTGTTCTTTTGTGACAGAGGGTGCTAAAAGGGCAGTAAATGGCAAATATGCATCAAGGGGGCACTGAACATTAGGACATCAAAGGGGAAATAAGTGGAAAATGGGGACCAAGGTGGCACTGAACGACACTGTTAGTAAATGGCAGATAGGCACATTGTTCAGTTGCTCCATAGAGCACATTTACCATTTGTTGCCTTTTTAGACCCTGTGCACATTACGTTAAAGGGGTTAAAAAGAAATTCTGTTGAAGCAGTAGAGGAGAAGTTAAAATAAAAGAGAACTTATACTTATCTTTCTCCTCCAAAACGTTCCTGCGCTGTGGGCTCCCGTTATCTCTGTTCAGTGTTTGTATACAGAGCAGCTGCTGCGATGATGTACTGTCAACGTGATGTCACCACTGCAGCCGCTCTGTATACAAACCGAGAACAGAGGTGACGGGAGCCCCAACGCAGGAACGTCTGGGAAGAGAGAGGTAAGTATGGGCTGCTTTCTTAGTTTAACCCTTTGAGGACTGAGACATTTTTTGCTTTTTCATTTATGTTTTTCACTACCCGCCTTCCTAGAGCCATAACTTTTTTTTATTTTTCCGTCAATAGGGTGGTGGCTATTTTTTGTGGCATGAGTTGTATTTTCTATTGGCACCATTTAAAGTATCATATAATGTACTGGGAAACTGAAAAAAAATCTTTGTGGGCTGAAATGAGAAAAAAACTGTGATTCCTCCATCGTTTTTTGGGTTTCGATTTTACGGCTTTCATCTTGCGGTAAAAATGACAACTTAACTTTATTCTGTGGCTCAATACGTTTAAGGTGGTACCAAATTTATATAGGTTATTTATATATTTTACTACTTTTACAAAGAAAACCATTTGTTAAAAAAATAAAAAAATTTGTTTCACCACATTCTGAGAGACATAACTTTTTATATATTTTCATCTAAGCGGCGTGAGGGCTTATTTTTTTCGGGACGCGCTGTAGCTTTTATTGGTATAATATTTTGGTACATGCAACTTTTTGATAATTTTTGATAAAAAAAAATTTTTAGCGCTAATGTGAACAAAAAAACTGTGATTTTGGCACAGTGTGAGTTAAGTAAGAATTAATAAAAAGTATCAACATTGCCCACGTGGACAGCAGTTTTAATATTTTTTTCTGTTATACAAAAGATAGCCTTTGAGTAAACGGAGTAAGGGCCAGTTCATACGTTGCGTAAATACTGCGGATTTTCCGCAACGGAATTCGTTGCAGAAAATCCGCAGCAAATACAGTAGCAGTAAAGTGGATGAGATAAAACAATCTCCTCCACACACTGCGTAAACACTGAGCGGAAAAAACTGACCTGCGGTGCAGAGTTTTATTCTGCAGCATGTCAATTGTATTTGCGTAAACGCGCCTTATTTGTTGCAGGTTTTCCCCATTGTATTCAATGGGGAGGTAAATTCCGCAACAAATAGCAATTGTTACGTTTTTTGCGGCGGGTTCGGAGCGATCCTGACGCAAAAAATGCCACTCAGAAAACAAACAATATATTATACTTACCTAGGAATCTGAGTTTTATCCCCCTGGGATGACGCTTCATCTCATGTGACTGCCGCTGCAGCCAATCACAGGCCAATCACAGGCTGTAGCGGCGGTCACATGGATGAAACGTCATCCCAGGAGGCCGACCTTCTAGCAGGCCGGCTAAGTGCTTCAGTTTTTCGCAGCAGACATTCCAGGCGAGAAACTGCCCCACAGTTTGGTGTGGTTTTTCGCCCCAAATTCCCTGCGGCGCACAGGGTGGATACGCTGCGTTTTTTTACGCAGAGTATCTGCCCCGTGTGAACTCAGCCTAAGGGCAGATTCAGACGAACGTTGCGTTTTTGCGCGCGCAAACAACACGGAGTTTTGCGCGCGCAAAAACCATTTGACAGCTGCGTGTGTCATCCGTGTATGATGCGCGGCTGCGTGATTTTCGCGCAGCCGCCATCATAGAGGTGAGGCTAGTCGACACCCGTCACTGTCCAAGGTGCTGAAAGAGTTAACTGATCGGCAGTAACTCTTTCAGCACCCTCGACAGTGAATGCCGAACACAATATACAGCAACCTGTTAAAGTTCGTACTTACCGAGAACTTCCCTCCCGGCCGTTGCCTTGGTGACGCGTCTCTTGACATCGGGCCCCACCTCCCTGGATGACGCGGCAGTCCATGTGACCGCTGAAGCCTGTGCTTAGCCTGTGATTGGCTGGAGCTGTCACTTGGACTGAATTGTCATCCCGGGAGGTCAGACTGGAGGAAGAAGCCGGGAGTTATCGGTAAGTCAGAACTTATTTTTTTTTTTACAGGTTCATGTATATTGGGATCGGAAGTCACTGTCCATGGTGCTGAAACAGTTTAACTCTTTCAGCACCCTGGACAGTGACTATCTCCTGACGTCGCGTACCGGAAATTTTTTTGCCGGGTTCGGCCAAAACGAGTTCGGCCGAACCCAGTGAAGTTCGGTTTGGTTGTCCGGGTTCGCTCATCTAAAAAGACACTCCGTTTGGATGTTTGGAAACAGAAAAGCACGTGGTGCTTTTCTGTTTACATTCATCCTTTTGACAGCTGGTGCGCTGTTTCAGTCGGTTCGCACGGAAGTGCTTCCGTGCGACCTGCGTGGTTTTCACGCACCCATTGACTTCAATGGGTGCGTGATGCGCGAAATACGCGGAGATATTGAACATGTCGCGTTTTTTGCGCAGCTGACAAACGCTGCGCAAAAAGCACGGACTGTCTGTACTGCCCCATAGACTTGTATTGGTCTGTGCGTGGCGCGTGAAAACCACGCGGCCCGCACGGACCGAATACACGTTCGTGTGAATCCCCCCTAAAGGTAATTTCACATTACATTCTGCCCATCCGTGTAATGTATGCACCGGGAAAGCTCCCAGAACGTATGGTAAACAGTCCCATACACCTGATGGAGGTTAAAAAAGCCTCAGTTCGGGGGGTACTGCGCTATTTTATGTGGTGGCGTCCAGTAAACAAAAATGATACTGCATGTTTTTTCTGTCCATTTAATGTATGCGCCAGGAGCCTTTCCACCGCATATGATAAATGGACAGGCAGGATGTAATGTGAAAACAGCCTTACCAAAACATAGGCCTTGTTCACACTGTGCTAAAAACAGCTGAAAAATCAGAAGCAGATGGGGCGTTTTTTACGCGGTCGTTTTGAAAACGGCCGCGGAAAAATACAAGCCAGGAAAAAGAAGTGCATGTCACTTCTTCAGCCGTTTTTGGGGCTGTTTTTCATAGACTCTATAGAAAAACAGCTCCAAAAATAGCTGTTAAAAACGCAGCGAAAAACGTTCCCTTGAAAACAGCTCCGTATTTTGTGACTTTTTTTTTTGTGCGCACACATACCCTTAAAAACACTAGTGTTTTTGTAAACTTCTTTTTAAACTACAGTTGCTTTTGACGCGTATTAATCGCTTTTTTTGCACCCCTTTGGCGTGTTTTTCTGCCGCAGAACTCCGATTGACTATAGAAATTCTGTGCTATTTTGGCGCATTTTCGGCAAGTTTTACGTGCAAAAGAATTGACCTGACACTTCTTTTTTTACGCGACACATTTTTATTCATAACACGTCATACGCACTAACGTGTTTTTCGGCGTGACAAATGCACAAACAAAAGCACCAAATGCTGACAATACTTAACAATGATAAATGGAGTGGGGGCAGTGGCGGATTAAGTGTACCATGGGCCCTGGGCTGTTGACACAACTTGGGCCCCCTCCTTCCCCTTCACACGCAATCCAACCCCCCCAACCAGCTGACACTGTACCCGTCAGTGCCACTGACCTGACGGATACAGGTTTTAGCACTAGATACAGCTGCTCTGTATTCAGGATATAAAGCAGCTGTATCTCAAAAAGTAAAAATAATTTTTAATAAAAAGTATTTAGAACGTTGCACCAGACACTGATACACTGTTTTAAGGAAAAAAAAAATAATAATAATAAAAAAATTGTAACACCTCCCTTTAAAGTGTAACTAAACTTTTTAAAAACTTTTGACATGTCATACTGATATGTCAGAATTTTTAATTGGTTGGGGGTCCGAAGACTGAGACCCCCACCGATCGCTAAAGTGAAGCACCCGATTGAATGCTGCGCCGCTTCGTTTCTGAACGGCATTCCTCGGGGTGGTGTATGTCCGTACACCACTTGCTCGGCTTTCCGAGAAAAGCAGCGCTTCTGCCTCTTTGTTTTAGCGATCCACGGGGGTCTCAGTGCTCGGACCCCCACCGAGCAAAACTTCTGACATTTCACTATGACATGTCAGAAGTTTTTTAGAAGTTTAGTTACACTTTAAAGGGGTTTTCCCGTGACGGAAATTTATGACATATCCTGTGGATCCTGTCAGATAGATGTGAGTGCCACCTCTGGGACCCGCACCTATCTCTAGAACCGGGCCCCCTAAACCCTGTTCTACCTCTTTCTGCTCTCGATGCCTCCTGGCCACTTCCTGACTTCATGGACCTTCCGTAACTTTCATTCAGTTCTATGAGACTTACAGAAACAGCGTAGCTCAGCAAGCTATGCTGTTTCCGTAACTCACGACCATGTAATCAGGATGGGGCTGGGAGGCAGAGAGAGCAGAAACAGGTAGTAAGGGGATTAGGGGGCCCCGTTCTAGAGATAGGTGCGGGTTCCTGAGGTGGGGCCTACATCTAGCTGACATTTGTGACAAATTCTGTGGATCCTATGGATATTTCATAAATTTCTCTCATGAGAAACCTGAGGACTGTATGGGGGAGATTATATTGCAAGGGGAGGTCAGGTTGTCTAACTGACTGCTGGGGGCTCTATAGGGGGGTCTGAGTGTCTGATTCTGATGTCTCTGGGGGGGGAGATAGCCCTTCCATAGAGTCCTCAGCAGTTAGTCGCTCAGACCCCTCCTATAGAGCCCCCAGCAGTCAGTTAGACAATCTGACCTCCCCTTGCAATATATTAGTAACTACTGAGGGGAAGGGGGGGGGATTATACTGGATGGGGGGGGTCTAACCAACCAAGTGAATGCAGAGGACTCTATGAAGGGGGGAATTATCCCCCTCATCCCCCATAGAGCCCTCAGTATTTCAGTATTTACTATACAGCAGGGGGTGGGGGGGTTGAGCGCCTAACTGACTGCTGAGTGTCTATGGGGGGGAAATTATTATCCCCCCATAGAGCTCTCTGCATTGAGTTAGATGCTCAACCCCCCCCCCCCCCCCACTGTATAATTAATGCCCCCTTAGCCTCTGCCGTCAGTCAATTGATGCTTGGGGCAGGAGGAGAATAGCAGACTAACCTTCCTCATCGCTCGACCACCGTCCTGCTCTTCTGTTCCTCACTGGTGGTACGTACAGTCTCAAAGACGGGCGTGTTCTACCACGACTAGCAGACGCACGTCTGCTGCTAGTCCTATCCAGCCCCTGCTATTGCTGTCCCTCCCTCTCCTCCCCATCAACAGCAGCGCCAGCGGCTCTATTCCGTCCCAGTCCGCCCCTCCCTCCCTATCAGCAGTGGCCATTAGTGGCGCTAGCACGCTGCATAGCTGCATGAAACGCTGAAGTGATTTTTTTAAATTATGTGCGGTTCGGGAGGACATGGGCCCCCTGGTCGCCCATATGATAATCCGCTACTGAGTGGGGGGCACCAAAGGACAATTCCGCACTCTGTAGCCTAAGGCCGGCCCTGTATATATATATATATATATATATATATATATATATATATATATACGTATATATGTATATAAAATTTATTAATTTGTTTAATTGATAGCATTTATGGCACAAATAAATTCTGGGTTAAACCCAAATTGACAACTAGCTAATCTGATTTTGGCAATTTGGTTAACTTTGCCAGCGTACAAATATTTTTTAAATGTTGCATAAATATTTTTCATTTTAATTCATTAGTATAAGATGATCTCCTCTAATATAAATTGCGGATTAATTGGGAAAAAAAGCATTGGAATTTTCATTTTTGGGACATGTTGGTAGATAATTTTTTTTAATTATATTTTCATACGTGACCGCTACTGTCTCTGTTTTATTATAGATGTCTCTGTTTTATTATAGGTGATTACATTCTAGTTAAACTTGAGCTCCCTCCTTTCATGGCAACATGCTATAATAAGGTGAAATAACATGGCAGGCATATTCAGTCCCATTTGGTGGGTTTCAGTCCCATTTGGTGGGTTTATTTATATGTTAATCTATGCCTCTATTCCAGCACTTTCTTCACTGCATATTAGGTTTTGTGCACATGGTTAGATTACATATCCGCTCAAGCTCCAACTTGTATAGAGCCATAAAACAGCACCTATGTACCGTGTATGGAGCTCTTCTGTACAGATGTAGCCATCTTCATCTTAACTCTTAATGAATTAAATACACAGTGGCAAGACACTTTAAGCTGACATTTTCAATGACTTTTCAATAGCTTTTGATGTGTGATATCATGCTGCAGCAAGTTATCACAGTCAAGATAAACTTGCCTACATCTGTACCTCCCTACGGCTTCATTTTCCTGTAGAGGTTTTTTTCTGTCTTATCCATACATAAACCAACAGAAAAAAATAATTGTACAATATTCCATATGATGCCGTATTACAGAAATGTTCGACTCTAGAAGGATTCCTTTATCTTATTTCTTTATCATATGGTCGCACAAAGAGAATTACAAACTCTGTATGCTGAAGTCAGGGGCGTAATTAGGAAAGACTGGGCACCATAGCAAACTCTTGACCTTATAAATAGTGTCCCCTTTAGAATGTGCCATACAGCCCCCCTGTAGACAGTGCTATATAGCCCCGCCTATAGTGTCACACCCCATTTGTAGATAGCGCCTCCACCTCCCCCTTGTAGATAGTGCCATACAGCCCCCTGTAGATATCGCCATAAAGCCCCCACTGTATATAGCGCTATACAGCTCCCACTGTATATAGTGGCACACAGCCCCCCTCCCTTGTATACAGTGCCACACAGCCCCTCCTTAGTAGAAAGTGCAGCACAGCCCCCCCCTTAGTAGAAAGTGACACACACAGACCCCTGTAGATTGCGCCACACTCAGCCCCCTGTAGATAGAGCCACAGCCCTCCCCTTGTAAATAGTGCCATACAGTTCCCCCATGTGTATAGTGCCACACAGCTCCCCCTTGTGTATAGTGCCACACAGCTCCCCCTTGTGTATAGTGCTACACAGCCCCCCTTTGTGTATAGTGCCACACAGCCCCCCCAGTGTATAGTGCCACAAGGCAAAGGCGCATCCGAGAAAGTTGTATCAGCCAGGGAGATGTCACTAAAATATGGAAAGGTGGGTTTGGAGGCAGCACAATGTGACTTCAGGATAGCGGCACCGTCCCATGACCCTCTAATGAGTAATTAGCATATAGTGTGCGCCGTTTTAAAAGTGGATTTTAAGGATTTTGCTGCATCTGAAAAAAACATACAAGGGAATGTTTGGAAATATTGTCAGGTCATGTATTACCGCATGGTGGCGGTTCCCCTAGATAATGGTAATGGGGAGTTGATCACAGGGGATCAAGAGAAGGCAGAGTTACTAAATGGGTTCTTTAGCTCTGTATATACAACTGAAGAAAGAGCAGCTGATGTAGCTGGTGCCAGTGCTGTTAATATATCAGTTGATATACTGAATTGGATGAATGTAGATATTGTCCAAGCTAAATTAAATAAAATAAATGTGTACAAGGCCCCGGGACCAGATGGGTTACACCCTAGAATTCTTAAAGAGCTTAGTTCAGTTATTTCTGTCCCCCTTTTCATAATATTCAGAGAATCTCTAGTGACTGGTATAGTGCCAAGGGACTGGCGCAGGGAAAATGTGGTGCCTATTTTCAAAAAGGGCTCTAGGTCTTCCCCGGGTAATTATAGACCAGTAAGCTTAACATCCATCGTGGGGAAAATGTTTGAGGGGCTATTGAGGGACTATATACAGGATTATGTGACAAAAAATAGTATTATAAGTGACAGCCAGCACGGTTTTACTAAAGACAGATGTTGTCAAACTAACCTAATCTGTTTTTATGAAGAGGTGAGCAGAAGCCTAGACAGAGGGGTCGCTGTGGATTTAGTGTTTTTGGACTTTGCAAAGGCATTTGACACTGTCCCCCATAGACGCCTAATGGGTAAATTAAGGTCTATAGGTTTAGAAAATATAGTTTGTAATTGGATTGAGAATTGGCTCAAGGACCGTATCCAGAGAGTTGTGGTCAATGAATCCTACTCTGAATGGTCCCCGGTAATAAGTGGTGTACCCCAGGGTTCAGTGCTGGGACCACTATTATTCAACTTATTTATTAATGATATAGAAGATGGGATTAATAGCACTATTTCTATTTTTGCAGATGACACCAAGCTATGTAATATAGTTCAGTCTATGGAAGATGTTCGTGAATTGCAAGCAGATTTAAACAAACTAAGTGTTTGGGCATCCACTTGGCAAATGAAGTTTAATGTAGATAAATGTAAAGTTATGCATCTGGGTACCAACAACCTGCATGCATCATATGTCCTAGGGGGAGCTACACTGGCGGATTCACTTGTTGAGAAGGATCTGGGTGTACTTGTAAATCATAAACTAAATAACAGCATGCAGTGTCAATCAGCTGCTTCAAAGGCCAGCAGGATATTGTCGTGTATTAAAAGAGGCATGGACTCGCGGGACAGGGATGTAATATTGCCACTTTACAAAGCATTAGTGAGGCCTCATCTAGAATATGCAGTTCAGTTCTGGGCTCCAGTTCATAGAAAGGATGCCCTGGAGTTGGAAAAAATACAAAGAAGAGCAACAAAGCTAATAAGGGGCATGGAGAATTTAAGTTATGAGGAAAGATTAAAAGAATTAAACCTATTTAGCCTTTAAAAAAGACGACTAAGGGGGGACATGATTAATTTATATAAATATATTAATGGCACATACAAAAAATATGGTGAAATCCTGTTCCATGTAAAACCCCCTCAAAAAACAAGGGGGCACTCCCTCCGTCTGGAGAAAAAAAGGTTCAACCTGCAGAGGCGACAAGCCTTCTTTACTGTGAGAACTGTGAATCTATGGAATAGCCTACCGCAGGAGCTGGTCACAGCAGGGACAGTAGATGGCTTTAAAAAAGGGTTAGATAATTTCCTAGAACAAAAAAATATTAGCTCCTATGTGTAGAAATTTTTTCCTTCCCTTTTCCCGTCCCTTGGTTGAACTTGATGGACATGTGTCTTTTTTCAGCCGTACTAACTATGTAACTATGTAAGGGGTTAAAACTACCTGACAGATTCCCATTAAATATACAATGAATTGAGAACAATTCCATCTGCCCTGCAATTTTGTTATTATAAATATATCCTACATAACTACAGATTCAGAACCAAGCTCTGACATACATACAGTACCACAACCAAGCTGAGTACATAAATACAGCGCTAGAACCAAGCTAAGTACATATATACAGCACCAGAACCAAGCTCAGTACATAAATACAGCCCTAGAACCAAGCTCTGACATATATACAGCACCAGAACAAAGCTCAGTACATATATACAGCACTATAACCAAGCCCATACATATATACAGCACCAGAACCAACCTCAGTACATAAATACAGCACCAGAACCAACCTCAGTACATATATACAGCATCAGAACCAAGATCAGTACATATATACAACACCAGAACAAATACAGCTCAAATTAGTGCAACCCCTGCCGTATAGGTTTGTACGGCGTAAAACTACAACTCCCAGCATGGCCCGAACAATGGTAAGGATATGCTGGGAGATGCTGTTTCACAAAAAAAATCATACCACCATCATCTCGCTGCAGATCATACAGTGACTACAATACTGATTAGAGGCAGAATAAACATTTACATTAAGTGACTCACTGGTGACGTCTCAGATTCTAGTTCTTTTCTTCTCCCTCAGGTCCAGACATCTATGATGGATTTCTACCGGCCATGACCCATTTCTGCAGTTTTCCGCTCAGATGTCTTCAGCTTCTCACTTTTAAAACATTTCTGCAACTATAAACAAAGTTAAAATTCTCAGCACCTCTAAATATAATAAAGCACCATACACTGCACCTCTAATTATAATAGCACCATACACTGTGTCCTTGATTATAATAGTACCATACACTGTCACACACACACACACACCATGCCCCCTGTAGATAGTGCCTCCATAGCCCCCTGTAGATAGTGACCCTCATAGAGCCTCTGTAGATAGTGACCTACATAGAAGCCCCTGTAGATAGTATCCCACATAAAACCCTCTGTAGATAGTGCCCACATATGGACTCCAGAGCTGCAAGGCAATAGTGCTAACCACTGAGCCACCGTGCTGCCCTACATATATCTTCCCCTATAGATAGTGCTCCACGTATAGCCCACCTCTGTAGATAGTGTCTCACATATAGCTCCCCCTGTATAAAGTGTCCCACATATAGCCCACCCTTGTAGACTGTGCCCTACATATAGCCACTGTGTTGCTAGTGCCCCACAGGTAACCTACCCCTGTATATAGTGTCCCACATATAGCCCACACCTATAAAAATTACCCTAAAAAAAATAGCTCCCCTATAGATAGTTCTCTACAGATAGCCACCCCTGTATAGTGTCTCACATATAGTGCCCCACATATAGACCCCCCTGTAGATAGTGCCCCACATCCCCACATATTGACCCCCCTGTAGATAGTGGCCCACATATAGACCCCCCTGTATATAGTGGCCCACATCCCCACATATAGATCCCCTTTAGATTGTGCCCCACATCCCAACATACAGACCGCCCCTGTAGCTAGTGCCCCACATCCCCACATATGGACCCCCCTGTATATAGTGGCCCATATATAGATGACCCGCTGTAGATAGAGCACCCACTATAGATAATGCCACTCACAGTTTTATGAGAATAAAAACTAAAAACTTTACATACTCACATGATCCCATTCCCACCCTATTCGTTGTCGATGCAGACATGCTCTCTTCTGAGCAGGTCTGCTGGAGCTGAACGAGCGTCGTTCAATGACGCTGATTGTCGGGGCAGAATGACTTGCCCCATCAATCAGCACCTTTCAAGCATGGAAGCGGCGAGATTATGTCATCACGCCGCTAGCCAATCAGCGTCATTGTAGGGCGCTGGATGGTCGGGAACGGAACATGCCCAGCCATTAGGTGCTAATGCATGTATTTCGCTGTCGCTAGCACTGGGGCCCCCTCCGGTGCTAGCGACGTTTACAGCCATGAGAGAGCCTGTGTCACCCGGCCCATACTTGTTGGAGGCTCGGCGACGGGGACCCCATAGTAGCGGCGCTACCCCTGTAGCAGCCATAACTTCTGCTAGCGGTGCCACCGGGCTTATGGGGGGGCGTGACGGCTGGCGGCACGGGCCCCCTCAAGCCGCGGGCCCCGTAGCAGCCGCTACGGCTGCTACCACGGTAGTTACCCCACTGGCCGCAGTAGTAGCTCCTTTTCTCTCATCTACCCAGGTGGAATGTAAAATTGTGATGTTACTTTACCCCAGCGGTCCCCAAACTTCTATACCTTGTGAGCCCCATTTCATTTTGATTAATGGCCGGGAGCCACAATTAAGTAAAACTGTTAACATATTAAACATAGAGAAACCTTAAAATAATGAAATTTCAATTTGCAGGTAAATATTTCAGTTTGAAATTTAGCACACTGGTATTCCACCACCCAAATTGTCACTTTTCTAAGCATAGGACATGTCTGTAATATTGTTAATGTGGATGTCATATTGTAACAAGAGCATATTGTTATTACCCATGGTTCCTATGGCGAGCCACACAGCAGGAGGTTTTGAGCCACGTGTGGCCTCAGAGACACTGGTTGGTGACCACTACCTTAGGCTAGATTCACACGGTCGTTGCGCATCTCGTACGTGAAAAATGTCTGTTTTTCACATCCGAGGTGCATCCGTGCTCTGCGCTGCGGGATTCGATATCACGCATCCCTCATAGACTAGAGTCTATGGAGAGATGCGTGAAAAAATAGGACATGTCCTATTTTCTCACGGACCCTTCACACGGTCCGTTGAAACAACGGCCGTGTGAACTGCCACATTGAATTATATAGGTCCGTGTGATGGGCGTTGTTTCAACGGCCGTCACACGGACGTTTAACACGTTCGTGTGAATAAGGCCTAAGGCTACATGCACACTCCTATTGTTTTTGTCACTTGTGCTATCCATTTTTTTTTAACGGATAGCACACTGACCCATTCATTTCGATGGCCAAATGCACACTACCGTGTTTTTTTACGGATCCGTGTGGGGGCCATAGGACCGAGCCGCAAAACTCCTATTCCTGTCCGTGTTTGTGACTCGGTCTCACCCATTCAAGTGTACAGCGACCTGAAAACCACTGACGTCCCACGGATGCCATCCGTGTGCTGTCCGTGTTTTGCCGATCCGTTGTTTACAGGCCGCAAAATACAAATGGTCGTGTGCATGTAGCCTGAACCTAATAATGTGTTAGTAATAGTGCTAAACAAGGATGAGGATCCTCTATTTGACCTGAAAGGGTGTGAGGGAATTTGAATTCCACTTCAGTTTCGTGCATTATTAATAGATTTATTTCCAATCATAATACAAGAGGAGCATATTAGGCAACTACTCTAATGACAATTGTATAATATATATATATAAGTGTAAGTTCCCTAATATATATTTTAGGTGTAGAATAAACCAAGTATCTGCTTCCACCTAAGACATGGGTATGATATTTTGGTGACGTTCATATTTAAACATAAAAAGTGTGATTATTGTTCATGTTTATGTATGTTATATGGTTAATTTAATTGATTGGACCAAAAAAATCGAGTGATTGAGCATGATATTGTATAAAGGAATTTGAGATTTTTTTTATATTTTGCAAAACTAAAGATGAATGCATCTCCAGTTACTTAATATGTCATGTGAAAATGGAGATTAGCAGTGACATCTGTATTGAGCTCTTGATGAACAATGCTTGCCATAAAAGAGTGCATTCATAATGCTTCACAATGTGGACCCCATTGACAGCCTGTTTAAAAATGGAACACAAAATAAAAGAGCATGAAGGCCAATCTCCCCTATTCGCTCAGAAAATGTGTTCCCATTTAACTACAGGAGCAATTCACTGGATAAGCAGTGTGACCAATTTCCAATGATCCAGTCTGCATTTGACAGTAAATAGCAAGCTTTTGTACTCCATTTGGTCGCTCAGAGAAGTTTTGAATGGTGATCACCATTTTTTGTTCATATTTGTTTCTAAAGGAATACATGATGTGTGTGATTTTGTGTTGTTATATTTCACATTATGTTTACAGATGTTTAAAATAATATTCCTTGTTCCTAACGACTGTGTGTGAATTCCAATGTGCTTCACCTCTAGAGAATGTTTAAAGAAATTTTAAAGTTTTAGCATAAAGTACTAAAATTAACTCCTAATTATTTATAAGAAATTTGTTCCCTAAGCTGTGGACTGCATGGACAAGCTTTGTTTAATTCACTTACACACATGTATAGTGCACAGGCTATAGACCCATTGCACTCACATATTACAATGAAT
Organism: Rhinoderma darwinii; assembly: GCF_050947455.1. Classification (NCBI taxonomy): domain Eukaryota; kingdom Metazoa; phylum Chordata; class Amphibia; order Anura; family Rhinodermatidae; genus Rhinoderma; species Rhinoderma darwinii. The sequence continues at coordinate 133,182,440 of NC_134687.1, read as the reverse complement.
GCAGCTCTCCTATTGTTTCTGCTGTCACAATTTCCATGTGTAAACAATCACAATGTCTATAAAGCCATGGCTCTAGAGTTAACTGAATTTCCATAATTTAAAGAGTGGTACGTTAACCTGATATAATTAAATGATACAGGGTTATACTTATATACACAGTCAAGTCACGTTATTATGACCACCAGCTAATATCCAGAGTGACTGCCATGTGCAGCACGGACAGCAGTTAGACGGGCTGTGGGGGGACTCAATAAGGTGCTGGTAGGTTGTCTCAGGTATCTGGAGCAATGCTGACTGCAGTGCACCCCACATTTGCTGGAGGGCACATGGGGGAGGATCCATAGCGCGAACAAGAGGATCGAGGTGGTCCCACAGATGCTCAATTGGGTTCAAGTCTGGCGAATTAGGGGGCCAGGGAAGTACTTGGAAGTCTTGGTCGTGCTCTTCCAACCACTGTCAGACATTTCTAGTCGTGTGACGTCGCATTGTCTTGCTGGAAGATTCCATCTGCCCCAGGGAAGACAAACAGCGTGTATGGGTGGACGTTATCTGCAACGATGGATTCATATCCAAATCAGTTCAGAGCGCATTCCACATGGATGAGTGGCCTCAGAGAATGCCATGAAGAAATTCCCCAGACCATAACGCTGCCGCCACCAGCTTGTGTTCTTCCAGCAATGTTTGCAGGGTGTTTGTTTTCTGATGTTTCCCGCCTGACACGCCAACATCCATCTGTTCGATGAAGCAGAAAACGTGACTCATCAGAGAAGGCAACCCTTTGCTAATCATCGGTGGTCCAATTCTGATACTGCCGTTCAAATGGAAGCCTTTTTTTCCGATGCACCTTTGTTAGCATAGGAGCAGTGACCATCCGTCTGCTTCGGAGCCCCATACACAGTAGGATTCGCTGAACACGTCTGGGAGTGATCTGCTCCACTGTAGCGTGTCACTCTGCCCTCGCACACCCTCATAGCCGACGTTCACCTCTCACATCAATGGCACGTGGAGCTCCGCAGTTTCCACGTCGGTTATTCCCATTATGCAATTTGTCCACTCACGATACACTTTCACCACAGCAGCACGCGAACAGTTCACAAACTGCGCTGCTGAGAAATACTGCCATCATTGGCCCGAAAGCCGGGGCAGGAAGTGAGTGACGTCACAGCGTGATCTCTCGAGAACACGCTGTGTGTCTGCACTGCCAGAAGCTGGGCGTTCTGAAGAGAAGTGGATGATACTTCTCGTCAGAACGCCCAGCTAGTAAAAGTAGTAAAAACGCCCCGATGTACGCACATAATACACGCCCAGTTGGACTTTTACTTTAAACACGCCCACTTGGACTTTTGCAAGCCTCATTTGCATAAATACAAAAATGGTCATAACTTGGCCAAAAATGCTCGTTTTTAAAAATAAAAACTTTACTGTAATCTACATTGCAGCGCCTATCTGCTGTAATAGCAGATAGGGGTTGCAAAATCTGGTGACAGAGCCTCTTTAAAGGAGCGTACAGTAGGCCATGAGTCAAGTGCATTCTCTCCTTCTATGCTGACTGTTCCCAGTCCCACTGATCTGACTTCTGCTTTGCTGCAACAAAATTGCAGACCCTGTTACTTAGGTCCTTACCACCAGTATATGGACCCTATAGTGTATCAGCACTTCAACTAAGTGGCTTAGTCCAATTTGTTATTGTTAAATCCCTGTTCCAAGTGTCCCTGTGATAGGCTGAAGATGGGCTCATAGATGTTCTTCGTGAACCCGTCTTTAGCCTAAAGTGGACAGCTGGTCACAGCTGAGCGCTTCTGCGTCTTCGTTTCAGCAATGGTGTAGGTTTCAGCACCCAGACCCCCACCAATCAAAAGTTCTTGTATGTCCTTTGACATATCAAAAGTTTTCTGAAAGTACAGTTACTCTTTAAACTAAAGCAGTTCTCCAGGCTCTTCTTTAGTGAGTTTTGTGTGACTTGGTATAAACATTAGGTATGTAGATTGATGTAGCAGAAGATCTCGTCTAGCACTACGCTCTCAATGTGGATTGACAATGAAATGCTTCTAGGAATTATATCACTTTTATTGCTTTCTTAATTGGAAAAAAAGTGCAAAAATAAGGCAACATTGATTATATAGAAATTGACAATTGGAGACCGTTTCATGCTGTTATGCACAACATAGCAATATAGTTGACTCTTTCATAGATTGACCATGTAATTGTTTCTAGCAGTTGTAAGTAGAGTAGGATATCCAAACACTTATTTTCTAAAAACTAAGTACATTAAGTCCATAGAGTTCAAGTATTCTCAAAACTATTTTCGAGCACACCCTCTAATTTACCGCATTTCTCCCTGAGCTTGAAAACAGTTCTGACTATACACATATAGCAAACTTTAAAGAACCATTACTAAATAAAACATTTAGAAAGATTTTCATCTTAAAAGGTACATTAAAGGTGGTACAGAACATTTAAAAACTATATACAAATTAAGTTGCGCCTTTAAGATCACGGGTCACATGACTACTGAGCCTTGGCGTATTTGCTGTTGTGATGACGTACTGTACTTTGTTCACGTGGTTCCTTTCAGGAATTCCATTATCCAAATGTACAGCATGTCACATCAGTGATGTACTGTACAGGGGCCTGGCTATTCTAAACAATCTACAGAGCAAACATGGTCCATCACCCTTGTTGTGTACCACACATGCTCTGTCTCTGTAGCCATTGGGTTGGCAAGCGGGAGGTGTCCACAGAGCAGACTTGTTCTGCTGAACTGAATGCCAGGAAATGTAGTCTTCAGTGTCATTCTAAAGCTACCGACATGACCCACAGGAGGAAAAAGACCATGAAAATAACGTCTCGCACCGTAAAAAAAAATGTTTTAAAAAAATAATGCTCAAACTATATTAACTTAATGTTTTATCTTTATTAGACAGATTTTGTAGGTTTGTTTTTTTTAGAATTGAAAAACCACTTTAATATATAAAATCAACATTCATAACTGTCTGCTTTTGCCTGGCAGGGCGTATGACATGACCTGCGTTACAAGAATGTTATGAAAAATAATAATTTCCTTAAGAACTTTAGATAATTCACTATAAATGAAAGTCAAGTTTTGGGTAAAACATATTCAATAATAAGAATCCAAAAATGAATATATGTCAGGCTCTAAACCAAAAGTCTGCACATTATTAGATTGAAGTAAATTTCAAAGTAGGAAATAAATGTCATAAGGTAAAGGTCAAAACACTAAGCAAAAGAAAAAGAATGTGTGCATTGGGGTATGAAGATGATAAGGAACAGTATAGAGTAACTGACATAGGATGGAAAAAGTGTGCTGGAATGAATGCTATAGTCAATGTTGTCAAAATATAGAGCTTTTATTATGATAAATTTGGAACTGACACACATAATGTAGCAATTTATCTTTGGAAATGGATATATGGGTTGTCAAGATTAACCTTACATTTTACAGACACAATACATTGCCCTACATTCTCATATTCTATGACATCATCCCTAAGACAGATCTTTTCATTATGAAGTCTATTTACCACTCTGAAAGGACCAGACCCTCTGGAGGGTTTGTCTATGACCACACAGAATATCAAACAATTTGCGTCTGTCTACATTTTTTATATAGATAAACAGTAGAAATATACTTCTGTAATAATAAATATATAGTAAACCAGTGGAGAAATTACAATGCTAAATGTTCACAAATATAGAAATGAAGGAGGAGGGAGTATGCAGTGTGGGATTGGTATTGCTTGGGCCCACTAGAGGAAATGATCCTGAGGGCCACCCTCCACCTATGCAGAACATGTACACGTCCACTTTTAATAGCAATGTAATCTTTGTTGCGATCATTGAACATGCAGGATATATCAATAATGTCTAAAATTTTATTTTTTAATCAACCCATGCGAAATAGACCCTACTGGCAAGTGAATGGCTCAAAAAAAACCATCTCCAAATGTTGTCTTCTGTTGAACCTTTGAGGCTCATTAGTGTTTCAGAGCCTGGTCCTACCAAAGTATCCTCTGATATTCTGGTGGGTCAGTCCATTGCTTTTAGTGTGGGTCAGCATAGATTCCAGGACAACATAATATTTTGATTAGACAACTATTGAGGAACTACACTTTCTTGATCTTACAATTTCATCCTGCGCAATGTAAATTACCAGGATAATGAACTGGTTCCTGTGCCAAAAGTTCATTAATTTTCACACTGTGTTTGAGGGCCATGTGTTCTTCCGTACGCAGTGACATCTTTAGGATCGGTCTGTCAGTGTAACAGCCGGATCCTAAATATGGCACTGTGTGCAGAAGAACACATAACCCTCAAAAACAGCACATAAATGTACTATGTCAGGAAACTCAAAAACACAAAAAAAAACATGAACACATTTATATTCTGCATCCGGGCGGTTGCTAGGGAACCCCATGACATCAGTTATGTCATCACAAGGATTCCCTGTACAGAGAGGGCTTGAAATCATACAGATAAGACATAATTTGAGTCTTCTCTGCATGTCTGTGTATACAGATCACAGGTAACCGTGGTCTAAAGGGGTTTTACCTTTAGATCACTGTTATCTGTGAACTGTATATGGGGACAGCAAGGAACACATAGATAATGTGTTCTGTGCTAACCTGTGCCCCATAGTAAAAAAAAAAATAATATTAAAATAATATTAATTATTAATACATACATACAGAAAAAATAAATGGATGCATTCTGCGTGACACAAATGCGTTTTACATTGGTGTCAGGCGCTCTGGAGTTAATACGTTCCTGTCAACCAGAATGTACGTTACCCCAAACTGCTCCAATCTGCACATTTACTAAAAATATCTGTACTTGGCTGATGCTGCATTTTTCGCTACGGGTGGAAGATACATTAAAAGTTAAAATAGGGTTTTTGTTCTCTGTGCTAAACCGACATCATACGCTTCACAATGTTACACACCTTTGACATCGCTTTGCACAGGTGAATTAGAGTAATTATTTTTTGGGGTAAATATTATTTATTGAAGAAGCTACCTTAAAACCCGTTTCTGACCATTTTTCTCTAATAAAAAAAAAGGCCTACAAAATTAATTGATGTGTTTAAATAATTGAAATCCCTATGTGTCCCACAAAAATAAAAGAAGAAACAAAACATTTTGAGGTAGACTATGAAACAAAAATAAATTCACCTTTAGAATGCAGCATTCCAAAAGGTGTTTTGCTATGAGCATGAAGGGCAAAAACACCCCGGTCATGATAGAGTTAAATAGATGTAGAGCTACCAGAAATATCTTAGGCCTCATGCACACCACCGTAACTGTGTGCACGGTCCGTGATTACGGCACGGATGGACCGAGAAGCGTCATCCGCAGGCCGTCTGCAATCATGGACCATGCACACATAAGATTGCAATGAGTTTAATGAGCCCGGACCATAAAATGACATGTCCTATTTTTTTTCCGGTCCAGGTTTCGGGTAATGCTTGGATCGTGGAAACCACGGTCATGTGAATTGGCCCCAACAGTTACACAGCGTCCACTATTACTGTTTTGTTGAAATTTGTTATAGTTGATTTCAGGTATCTGTTAGGGTCAATGCACCAGTGCTTATTTATTGCTGACTGTTGTATTTCTACAAAAAGTATAAATCTATAGAATTATATATATACACATTAAAAAAAAAAGTTTAAAGTTTATGATTAGAGCATTGATCACTTCTAGAACCATATCACTTATAAACTATGAAATTAAGCCTGGCTTGACATAACCACAAGAAAGTTCCGTATGCTCTTCTAATATAGTCTGCCATTGATACCTTCCAAAAATAGCATTGGTATATCTGCAGTCTGGAAGTTTGATCAATTTCTACTCCCATGTTTAATTTACAAATAGTGTTTTTAAATGGACTAGACCTAAAGATATGAATAATCCCACCCAATGTGTGTAAGGGGGAGATAAGTGACTGGGGTACAACTATGTTGGTTAGAGAGTGGTTTCTGTTGCACCTGAGCCATGGTTCATGCTCTACTGTTCCATTCTTTTTTTATAACCAACAGGACACTGTGTCTCACTGACTTGAGGAGCGGCAGGAGATGTGGTCCCTGAATTGAAAACTGCACATGTTTAGGGGTAAATAAGTACATAAGTCGCGTGTGAAATTCTAATTATAAATTGGCATGTGAGGTATTGGTAGGGAAGGCAGGGGGGACACAGGGCAAATAAATGAATGATTACCTGACAGCTATCATTCTGAACTTCAGCGATTGAAGTATGTGGGCGCATTCTGAAACCTCTGCCTTAGGTACCAAGAGAGCTTGTCCCACCTCTGCCTGCAGAAGCCCAAAGGCTTTCTGTAATGTAGGAGATCAGCAGGGGCATTAGAAGAGTCCTATAGGCCCAATTGAAAACTTTGCACCTGGCCGGCGCTTGTAGCTGGAATGTGCATGCCCCTGTGGAGTTGCTAGATGACATACAGTAGGTATAAGACAATTTTCTTTGTATGATAATATACCTCTAAGTTATTCAGTCATAAAGTTACCCATTAATACCACTATGCACTATACAAGGAACAAATATCACCATACTGTTACTGAACAAAACCCAGTATACCAAGGTCAATATTGCCAATGATACCACTATACAAAAGACAAATAATACCGCCACACCATGACCACATATTAATACCACATAATGCCTGAAAAATTCCCCAATACTGTTACTGAATAATACTGCCACATCATCGCCACATATTACTACATATAGTGACTGAATAATGCCACTATACTGTTACTAAATATAACCACTATACTAAGACCAATATTACCACCATACAGTGACCATATAGTGGCAGATACCAGTTCTACACAGGAGATCTGCAGACCATATAAGTGAATACCGTACAGTCAATCAATTGACTCACAGGTGACGTTTTTTCTGGTTAGAGTTGTTCACTTTTCCTTTTATTCTTCATTTGGCCCAGACCTTCATGATGACTTCTCCTGACCAAGACTCGTCTCTGCAGAATTTGATACACAGACATCCTTGACTCCGATTTTTCATCACACTCCCCACTTTCTACAAAAACTCACTGTCTATAGTGGCCCAGAAGGTAATTGTGCCCCCTTTAGGCCCCAAACAGTAACAGTTCTCCCACACAATAGTAATGTCCCCGTTTGTGCCCCACACAATAGTAGTCCTCTTATGTTCCCCCATAAAGTACTTAGGCCCTCTATATAGTAGTTAGACCCCCATATAATAGTTAGTCCCCATATAAAAGTGCCCCAATAGAGTAGTTAGGTGCCCCCATATAGGGTTTAGGCGACCACCATAAAGTAGTTAGCCCCCCATATAGTAGTTTGGATCCCTTATATAGTTTTTAGGCCCTACATATACTAGTTAACTAGTTATGTGTCCCCATAGAGTGGTTAAGCACTCCTATTTAGTGGTTAAGCCCTCCATATAGAGGGCCGCCATATAGTGGTTAGGTGTCCCATATAGTGGTTAGGTGCCCTATATAGTGGTAAGACCCTCCCTATAGTGTTTAGGTGCCCTATATAGTGGTTAGGCCACCCATATACAGGTTTAGGGGCCCCTTATTGTAGTTAGCCCCTCATCATTAATATTTCCCCTTTGTGCCAATGAAAAAAAAAACAACAATCCGTTACCACGAGGAGCTGCTGAATCTTCTGCCCGGAGCAGCGGAAGGGATGCAGTGACATCATCATTCCGCCTGCGCTGTGACATCAAGCTGACGTCTTCCCGACCTCTAGTAGGCCACAGGCCTAAAACAGCCTGTGGCTTACCAGAGTGAGCGGCGGGCAGGGAGCCAATGGCTCTCTGCTCTGCCTTAGTAAGTGGCCCAGGCCTAACTTTTCCATCCAGTCACGATCGCACCCTGTGGAGAGTGGTGGGCCAGGCAGCCCAGGACCCCCTGAGAATTTGGGCCCCATAGCATCCGTAGCAGTAATTCCGCCACTGGAGAACAGCACTACTATAAAGGGCTCGTGTCAGGTGTGAAAACCCTGGTGCGGCATTTGCATCAGGGCCTACTAGTTTCAACCTGACATTTGTAAATACAGTTCTTTACTTAGATTGTACTGAATGACTGTAATAGCCCAATCTTATTCACATGATGTGCGGCTTTTGCATTTTTTTATATTAGGAACAGTGCAGTAATCTTATAAAGCAAAAACTAACTTTCACATTGCAGCTGGAGAAATGCATTATAAAAGCTCAGGTAAAATATGTCTGTCAACAAGCTAATTAAATTGGAATGTATCACCTATATGTTTTTTTTTACTGATTAATACCAGACACTGAAACATCTGTTCTTCTTATCTGGTTTTATTTTCTGATTGTATATTTTTATTCTATATTCTTTATATGATTATGGGGGTGGTCATCTTGCATGAGTTGCTGCTCTGAGATTTGAACAGCATTTCAGAGACCGTAGCCATGTGTACGGCCGTGATTTTCGGGTCGGCCAGCAGCGGACTGTCAGCCGCGAACCGCCCGCAAATCGCGGGCCATGCACATGGCTGCGGCCATTGTTTTCAATGAGCCTGGACCGCAGAACATGGCAGTAATAAGACATGTCCGTTCTTTCTGCGGTGCGGGCTCCTGGGCCATGCACGGACCGTAAAAACTACGGTCGTGTGCATGGCCCCATAGAAATTAATGGGGCCGCAATTCTCCCGTGGATTTTCGGGGGAATTCCGGCTGCAAAAGCACGTTCGTGTGCATGAGGCCTAAGACATAATAGCTTCAGTCAGAAAACAACCTATTGACTTCTATGGGAGAATGTTGTGGGCATTCTCTGTGACCTGTTAAGAGGTCGATGTGCAGTGAGGGAGAGGAGGGGTGCTGTTCCCAACACCAATTGTCAATGGTTTGATTCTGTATTATCTGCCACCAGCTGTATAATAGAGGTATTACCTTTCATTTTAATGCTGCCTGTGATGAGAACGAGATGAATACTGAGAAGTGATCTCTACAGAACAGGAAGTGTCAGCCTATTGTAAGGTAGAGTGGCCAGTGTGAAAACTGCAAGATTCTAGAATTATTTATTTATTTATTTTAAAATCTAGATAGTGGAATGGGAAATAAAATTAAAAAAACTCAAATTAACAAAAAATATTTACCATAAAAATTAATTTGAACAAAACTTAATTTTCTAACAATAGATTCCCTACAATTGCAGCCAGTATAATTTAGAATGCAACACGGCAGCTTCTACCTTGAGCTCATTTCTGCTAACAGAGACGATCTCTGGAACAGGCAATGACATCGGAGCAGCTGTACTCGTGTCATGGTGCAGTGGCGGGAATAGGGTGGAGATCATTGTCTGACACTGTTTATGGGGTAACTCTGGCTTGCATTGTTTATGGTGGAGCGCTTTGACTGACACTGTTTATAGGATCACTTTGGCTTGCACTGTTTATGGTGGAGCCCTTTGACTGTTTATGGGGTTACTCCCTGGCTGGCTGACACTGTTTATGTTGACTCTCAGATTTGTGTTATTTAGAGGGACACATTTTTTACATTCTGTACCATCCTCATGCTTTAACAGAAAAGCAGTTTCATTAACAAAAACAAGGGCTGTTGTTTGTGTCAAGACTGCAAGAACCCTACATGTACTTTGCTGCTTTTCCTTTTGGTGAAGTCATGTAGTGGTGTTTTAACTCACCATGGTGGCTGACAATTATTGAGAATTGTACAAACTGTACATTTAATAAACAGTGCAGGCATCTACTCTAATTTCTTAAAAATGTTTTTTAGCTCTCTTTTTGCATTTGTATAGTTTACACTCATATATAAAACAGAATGCAATAAATGGCTTTTCTCATCAGGACAACCCCTTTTTGCTTTTTTTATTTTTGGTTGTTTTTGCATAGATTGCACTGTAATTTGCAATCATATATAATATAGAATGCAATAAATGGCTTTTCTCATCAGGACAAACCCTTTCCCCATGCCCTATTGGTCATATGGACATCACAGAGGCAGTCCCTGTTTGAGTTTCCATAAGCCATTGCAGAAAGCCACAGCAAAGAGCTGCTCCCGCTCTGGCAGAATCATTACATGGTTGCCCACTCATCTAAATATGTGTCAATAGCATATTTTAATTTTATGTGAAATGAGTGGCCACTTGCCAATTATAACTGATTGCCAGGGGTCAAAAAAGCCAGACCTGCAATAACCAACTGGGATCAATTTATTCTAAGAAGGGATTTCCCGTTGTGACAACCCCTTTTTGCAACACAACTGTATATATACAGTGACGCTGAGATGTAAAGACAAACTGCAATGTTTTTAAACGGTTATATAATATATTATAATATATATATATATATATATATATATATATATATATATATATATAAAAAATAATAATATATATATATATATATAATATGTTCTGATAAGTATAAATTGTCATTGGTTTTTGTGTGTGTGTGTGTGTGTGTGTGTGTGTGTGTGCGCGCACACACACGCGCATCTTTATCTACCTTTTTTATATTAGTTGCACCAATTGCTTTTTTATTTGGAATTAATTCATGCCATAATTTTATACAAATACGACCCTTGGGAAAATTAATAGATATCAGTGCACCTTTAGTAATAATCTAATGTGATTATATATTTTACAATATACTTTTCTCATGAGCAAGTATAAAATGCTTGATAACTTTATCATACCATAAAAATCTAAAAATAGTTTTTAAATATTAATTTTCCTTTTAGGCTGATATCCCGTCATGTGGATGCTTTGACCCGCCATAGAGGATGTATGCTACTTTTCCAGACATGCTCATAGGCCGCAGTTCTGCACCAATCCAGCAGTACTAACTTACAACAAACTGATCTTTTGTCATACACTTCTTGGAGGTAACCTGATTGGACATTTTTGAGATTTCCATGTAGTTCACATCCTTGACAGTATGACAGCTGATAAAGAATGTATGTTTTATTATAAATCTTCAAAAGGTAAATAGAAAGGCAGTATAACATGGTGTGGAATTGGACTCTGGATTTTAGGTAACCTATCTCATATGCACTGACACACTTTACGTATCATATGGATCTTCCAGGTTTTAGATAGCATATTTTCATGATTGATGTAATGAATCTAGTCATTCAAAATGGAAATGATAATTTGCCCTTTCTAAAAATGAAATACAAAAGTAACATTTGTTTTATTGCCCGCAGACCCACCGTGAACCCATATATAGTCTCTTGACCCTGATTGTTCAAACTCAATGACATCAGCAATATTTCTAAGACTAGATTCCATTTAGTGTGGACCTGTCAACGTATTTTAAACCTTAGCATTTTGCATTCAAGATTGTGTCTCATTTACTCAAAAAACAAGACCAGCAGCTAGAGATGAGCGAACTTATGAAAAGTTCGGTTCGGCTAGTTCGCCGAATTTCACGAAAAAGTTCGATTTGGACCGAACTAGTTCTGACCGAACCTGTAATTTCCGTGCGCCGAGCATGGTACTGTCCAGGGTGCTGAAAGAGTTAATGGGCTGCACTAACTCTTTCAGCAACCTTGAAAGTACCATGCTCGGCGCGCGGAAAATACAATTTTAATGTAATAAAAAATAAAAATAAATACGTTCATACTTATATTCTTCCTGTCCGGCCTCCAGCGATGACGTTTTATCCATGTCGCCGCTGCAGCCAATCACAGGCTGTAGTGGCGGTCACGCACGTCAGAATGACGTCAGAAGGTCGGCCTCCAAGGATGACGCTTCATCCCACGTGACCGCCTCTGCAGCCAATCACAGGCTGCAGCGGCCTCTACAGCCAATCACGGGCTGCAGCGGCCTCTGCAGCCAATCACACGCTCCTCTCCTGAAATACACTGTGCTGCCTTAAACTCTGTGGACAGGTCAGGATCCTGTTTCTTTTAAATGCTGCTAGGGAACCCGCTCGATCCACTATATAAGGCTGCGCTACAGTGCAGCATTTAAAAGAAACAGGATCCTGACCTGTCCACAGAGTTTAAGGCAGCACAGAGTATTTCAGGAGAAGATTCAGTGCTGCTGTGAACTCTGCTCTTACCATTACGTAGCTCTCAGTCTGTTACCTCTCCTCCACTCCTGTCCTCAATAACACCTTCACATGATTGGCAAGTCACCACGTAATGGTAAGAGCAGAGTTCACAGCAGCACAGAGTATTTCAGGAGATGAGCGTGCGGATCTTGTGCGGGGTAGTGACTTGCCAATCATGTGAAGGTGTTATTGAGGACAGGAGTGGAGGAGAGGTAACAGACTGAGCTACGTAATGGTAAGAGCAGAGTTCACAGCAGCACAGAATCTGCACGCTTCTCTCCTGAAATATTCTGTGCTGCTGTGAACTCTGCTCTTACCATTACGTAGCTCTCAGTCTGTTACCTCTCCTCCACTCCTGTCCTCAATAACACCTTCACATGATTGGCAAGTCACCACGTAATGGTAAGAGCAGAGTTCACAGCAGCACAGAGTATTTCAGGAGATGAGCGTGCAGATCTTGTGCGGGGTGGTGACTTGCCAATCATGTGAAGGTGTTATTCAGGACAGGAGTGGAGGAGAGGTAACAGACTGAGCTACGTAATGGTAAGAGCAGAGTTCACAGCAGCACAGAGTATTTCAGGAGAGGAGCGTGCAGAGTCAGTGCTGCTGTGAACTCTGCTCTTACCATTACGTAGCTCAGTATGTTACCTCTCCTCCACTCCTGTCCTCAATAACACCTTCACATGATTGGCAAGTCACCACCCCGCACAAGATCCGCACGCTCATCTCCTGAAATACTCTGTGCTGCTGTGAACTCTGCTCTTACCATTACGTGGTGACTTGCCAATCATGTGAAGGTGTTATTGAGGACAGGAGTGGAGGAGAGGTAACAGACTGAGAGCTACGTAATGGTAAGAGCAGAGTTCACAGCAGCACTGAATCTGCACGCTCATCTCCTGAAATACTCTGTGCTGCCTTAAACTCTGTGGACAGGTCAGGATCCTGTTTCTGTTAAATGCTGCACTGTAGCGCAGCCTTATATAGTGGATCGAGCGGGTTCCCCAGCAGCATTTAAAAGAAACAGGATCCTGACCTGTCCACAGAGTTTAAGGCAGCACAGAGTATTTCAGGAGATGAGCACGGCCGGGCACGGCCGGCCACGGGCAGCCGGTCGTTTTTCCGAGCCGTGCTCCTATTATAAAGTATAAAAGCACAGCCCGTAAAATAAAAAAATAGAACATGTTCTATCTTTTTAACGGCACGGGCACCTTGCCGTGAGAAAATGGGAAGGTACCCGTGGCTAACAGAAGTCTATTGGCCCGCTATTTCGGGTCATAATTACGACCCGTAATAACGGGTGTTTTTACGGTCGTGTGCATGAGGCCCTGTAATGACGGGTGGCTACATGTGTGCACCCATCATTACGGCAGCGTTGCTAGGCGACGTCAGTAAATAGTCACTGTCCAGGGTGCTGAAAGAGTTAAAAAAATTAAGATTAAAAAATGGAAGGTGACAGATTCTCTTTAAATTTGGGCAACCGATGCAGCCTGCTCAGCTGATTGGCTAATAGGAATCATGTGACATGCATGCATCCAGAACACCTTTCTTCCTGGACTTCTTGAAATAGATGGCCTAATTTAAATAGACCTTTTGTCATGATCGACTCGCTTTAAACTCTACCTGTAGCCACCACACATTAGAAGTGGTCATTTGGCAGGGTGAGAAAATTGGTACATTGTTTATATACCTTTTTTATTCAGGTAGATGTAGTGAAATTAGAAAGGCATATCAGCATGTTCCAGTGTGCAAAATGACTGGTTAAAACAAGTGTACTTTAATAGTATGTGGAACCAGTAATACAGTGCATTCCGAAAGTCTTCAGACCCTTTCACTTTTTTCGCATTTTGTTATGTTGAGGCCCTGTGCTAAAATAAAAAATATATTTTCCCCATCATTCTGCAGTCAATACCCCATGATGACAAAGTGAAAATACAATTTTAGAAAATTTTGCAAATTTATTAAAAATTATTAACTCAAATTTCGCATTGACATAAGTATTCAGACTCTTTGCTATGACACTTTAAATTTAGCTGTTGGGGCCTCCCATTTCTCTAGATCATCTTTGAAATGTTTCTGCACCTTGATTGGAGTCCTCCTATGATAAATTCATTTGAATGGACATGATTTGGAAAGACACACCCCTGTCTATATAAGTTCTCACAGCTGACAATGCATATCAGAGCAAAAACCAAGCCATGAGGAGAGAAGAACCACCTGTAGACCTCAGAGACAGGATTGTGTGGATGCACAGATTTGGAGAAGAGTACAAAAAAATTCTTCTGCACTGAACGTTCCCATGAGCACAGTGGCCTCCATAATTCTTAAATGGAAGTTTCAAACAATCAGGGCTCTTTCAAGAGCTGGCCGCCCACCAAACTAAGCAATCGGGGGAGAAGGGCCTTGGTAAGAGAGGTAGCCAACAACCCAATGGTCACTCTGGCTGAGCTCCCGTGTGCAGATGAGAGAAACTTCCAGAAGGTGAAAGATCACTGCAGCACTCAGCCAATCTGGGCTTTATGGCAGAGTGGCCAGAAAGAAGCCTCTCCACAGTAAAATGCACATGTAAAAGACACATGAAAGCCTGCCTGGAGTTCTCAAAAAAGCACTTATAGGACTCTCCGACTGTGAGAAACAAGATTCTGTGGTCTGATAAAACCAAGATTGAACTTTTTGGCCTCAATTCTAAGCGTCATGTCTGGAGGAAACTAAGCACTGCTCATCACCTGCCCTACAGTAAAGAATGGTGGTGGCAGCATCCTGCTGTGGGGGTGTTTTTCAGCAGCTGGGACAGGGAGACTGGTCACGGTTGAGGAAAAGATGAATGGAGCAAAGTACAGAGATATTCTTAATGAAAACCTGATCCAGAGTGGTCTGGACTTCAGACTGGGCCAAAGGTTCACCATCCAACAAGACAATGACCCTAAGCACACAGCCAAGACAACACAAGGGTGGCTTAGGGATAACTCTGTGAATGTCCTTGAGAGCCGCAGCCAGAGCCCTGACTTGAACCCACTTGAACATCCCTGAAGAGACCTGAAAATGGCTGTCCACCGACGGTCCATATCTAACTTGATAAAGCATGAAAGGATCTGCACAGAAGAATGGCAGAAAATCCCAAAATCCATGTGTGCAAACCTTGTGGCATCATATCCAAGAAGATTTTATTGTAGCACAAGGCCTCAACATAACAAAATGTGAAAAAATGTAAAGGGTCTGAAGACTTTCCGAATGCATTGTTAACAAATGATAAAAGTCTACTGCAGCTACAAATTCCTAAAATACATCTTCTACATACAAGTAATTGACTATGTATATTTATTATGTATACAGTATCTGTATTTTAAGTCTTTCTTGTAATATGTAAAGTTCAAGGTCAGGATATTGTTCCTCAATTATTTGGCAAATTAAAATCACTTAGCTCCACTTAGACACTGAGATTTTGCCAGTACAAAAAAACAGAACCGCTAGCTATAGTCCATGTACCTTTAGTATTTTTGACACATTGAATTATTCGATGATAGACTATAGGAGAAAGCTAAATTGAAGACCAAAGGCTTGAAGCAATCCTGTCACTTCCTATATGCTTCCATATTTAAAAATAGTCCCTTATATATTAGTATTTAGTAAAAGTGTAAAACACCGGACTCCAAACGATGGCTTCTCTTTGCCTACCCCCACCATCCTCCCCATTATTCACATCACTCACTATATAAAAAATTAATTCCGCTCCAAGACATTGGAGCCCTTCTGGAAGCTTGCGGCTTTGAAAATGTAGCAGGGTGCATTTGGCCTTCCAGCCATGAGTTGAACAACCATTGACTATTTATTACTTTTCAGCCTAAACATATTTGTATGATAATAAATAAAGATATATTGTTTGTGCATACCTTATGTTTGTATATATGTTTTTCTAACTGCTCTGTATGGATTTAGCGTATTTATTGTAAAAAATAGTGTGGATTATCATAATAAAATATTAAAGTATTGTTAGCTACAGTTTTTGATACATTTTATATTACCTTAATAAAATTTTATTTCAACAGCTAAACTTGGTTGTTGTCCGGAAAGAACAGTACAATTGTTATCATAGTAGTCAAACTAAATATCTCCCTATTGATGCCATAGATCATTGACAGTATTACAATGTTAAATTTGAACTCTAAGGGGTCAGAATTATGATTTTAAAGTTGAAACTTCCTTAGTTAAAATTAACCATAGTGGTATAATGTACCAAAGAGCCGAGAGGGCTTTGCTTGGCAATGGGGGGTGCTGTTGGGCTGTTCCTTGTGGAGGTGCTTTGCTGTGGCACCATTGACGCGCAGGATCCAGCTGTTATCGAACACATCTAAGTTAAAAACTTAGATGTGATCGATAACAGGAGGTTATCAATGTCATCGAAGCTGACCTAACAGATTTGGGTTTGAGCGCAAGATACAGCTTCTATGTATCCAGGATACATAGCAGCTGTATTTAAAAAAAAAACATTTTTTGAATAAAAAAGTTGTTTAAAATAATATGATACATTGTTTTATTTAAAAAAAAAGTTTTTAAAGGTTTACATAGCCTTTAAATGCAGTACATTGCACTTTCTTTTATTATTGATGGCCTTGCTTTTCTTCAGTGCACCTATTAACCAGTAGATATATCAGCATCATGATAAGGAAACAATTTCCAAAGCAATTTGAGCAAATTATAGGAAATATTTTTCTGTGATGGCTTTCTTCCATCTTTCAACCCAGTGGAAGATATAAACTGTTTCCTTACTCTGATAATATGTAGTTTCCTGATTAAAATTGATGTGTGAGTTATATAGTATGTAACCAGAACTTTAATCCTATATTACAATACAAAAGGGGTTAAGTACCAAAGTGATTTAAGAGCAGCACTCCAGAGCATAATCAGCGGTATAGATTTAATAGCCTCTAATTTCCAGAAACATCATTTATTTAAGCTGGAAACAAATCCATATACATTTTATACTAGATTTGAGGAACTGTAATTTTCTCCCCTCCAGAAAAACATTGCACAACTGTACTTTTAAAGAAGATAAATTGAGCAAAAGAAAGCAACAAGCAAAGTTATATGGAAATACAGTATATAAAAGGGTACAACATAATCATATAATATAATGTGCTTTATAGAGGACAGAACCGCCAGCTGCTAGAGTCAGCAGACTTTCAGTGTCAATATCTTACTGGGGGAAAAGTGCACAAAAAACTTGCCTAGAGTAAGGCTTCATTCACATCTGCATCGGGACTCCGTTCGGGGTTCCGTCTGAGCTTTCTGTCAAGCGAACCCATGAATGGAATCCAAACTGAAACAATCGGAAACTATAGGTTTCCGTTTGCATCACCATTGATTTGAATGTTGACAGATCCGGTGTAAATGGTTTCCGTTTGTCATCGTTATGTAAGGGTTCCATCATTTTGACGGAATGAGTAGTATAGTCGACAACGGTATTCATTCTGTCAAAACGATGGAACCCTTACACAACGGTGACAAACGGAAACCATTTGCACCAGATCAGTCACCGTTGAAATCAATGGTGATGCAAACGGAAACCTATGGTTTCCGTTTGTTTCAGTTTGGATTCCGTTAATGGGTTTCCCTGATGGAAAGCACAGACGGAATCCATGAACAGTGTCCCAACGCAGATGTGAATGGAGCCTAATATAGTTGAAGGCAGGGAGGCAAGAAGAAGCAGAGATGCAGCTGCAGTTTCTCTTACTTTCAGTATGTGTAAGACTGCATGCTGTGAGAGGGGAGGGGGAGCAGAAGTGGAGAGACATCTGACTCAGAATGATGAGCACAACACAAGCATCATACCATGAAAAGCCTGCACACTCATCACATAAGAAGAGATAAGAATATCCATGTTCAAATAGAATGAAGAGGGATGGAAAAAAGACAAAAAACTGCAGGTTACAGATGCAATTTCTGGGTGCACTATATTTACAACTGCGTAAGAAAAAGAAGATTGCCATTGTTTGGGTAATAATACAATTTTGTGCACTAAAAAGGTATATGTCTAGTAAAGTTTCACAATTTATATCTAGAGTTTAAAAAAGCAGACTAGTGTTTGTGGGACAAAAGTGATGAATGTCCCACCACTGAGGAGAAAGCCATGCTCTTCTGAAAAAAAAGAGGAAAAATGGAATATGCTTTTCATCCCTTGCTAAAATTGATTTATCTGGGATGACAATGCCCAATGTTCATTTTCCCAACATTTAGCATTCTCCTTCATTCAGCAATGTCCTAATCAGTTTCTTCTTGCAGAAAAAGATGTCACCATGCACAGGTCGTTACAGATATATAAAATAAATTATTTTTCATTTAGATGTATCTTTTATCCTTTTCTAATTTGAGATTATAGGTTTTGGAAAGCTTTACAAGTGTATAGAAGTAGAAAAACTCAAGATAGTGAACACACTCCATACAGATTTTGCGCACCTGTTCACATACCTGTATTACCTTCTCATGTTTTTTTAAGGTTTTGCCAATATACTCAGCAGGAACACATTCACTTATCACTCTCCCATTAACCTTGACCAATATTAAAAGGACTAGAGTAGTAAAACCTGAAGTGGGCATGAAGACATTAACTATGATTGTCAAATGTTGCTTTTTTGAAGAGACTAACTGAAGTTGGTATTGAAAGCCAATGCTGAGCAACAGATGAAGGATTCATAAGGTAATTAATGAGATCCTTCACTGAAGGAAGCCAAGAGAAGTAACATTTCCTCTGGAAAGTGCTTCTTCCCTTCTATGAAGAGGCCAATTGTTGAATGCAGAAGGCTTTCAAGACCATTTTTATGGCTTAAACCACATGCAGTACAAACTACCAACAGTAATATCCTAAACAAGCACTATAATAAGTTGTACTGAACAGTCACCTCTTTATTCCACAGACAAATATGAATTGTAATTCTTTACTCAGAAACATCTTAATTGTTTTATTTATCCTCACCAACAGTGATGCCATATAGATGTGCAGTTCCTCTATTTGTATCATTTTTTTTAGAACATATCCTCAGGACTTTTTGATATTTTAACATAGAGACAAGCTTATTTGCAATGAACAATTATCCTCATCCATGTTACTTAGCTTATTTTTTTAAGAATGTCCACCTTATAACACTATAATTATGTGCTGAAAAAACCTTAGTGACATCTGCCTGCATTGATAAATCCGACCCTCAGCTGTTTAACCCCTAAATTGAGACCACGACATCTGAGCGGTTATACAGAGGGAGAGGGCTCCCTCTGTCCCCGTCCCCCCGATGAAATTGTGTGGTACTGATCGGTTGCCATGGTAGTTAGAGGCCTTTCAAAGGCCTCTAGGTCTGCCATTAGTGCCCTAAAATGAAGGCCTTATTCACACGACAGGATCCCGACAGGGTCCGAGTGTCGGCCGATAAAATAGTTTTGGCCTGTTTTTCCCGGCCGGTTTGCATCCGGTTTGCATCCATTCCGGGCCGGGCATATCTGGACAGTGACATCAGGGGCAACTCCTGGAGTAGAATCCCCATGTGGCCGGTGATTCCACTTCAGGAAAAGCCCCTGTCATCTGTGTCCATTTATGGACACTGAACGTTACTGGCTTCTCCTGGTGTGGAATCCCCGATCACAGAGTGTTCAGGGATTCCGCTTCAGGAGTTGCCCCTGATGTCACTGTCCATATATGGACAGAGACATCAAGCACTCTGTCCAGGAGCGGAATCCCCGAACACACGGGGATTCCACTCCATCAGGGAGCTAAAGTGGGGCTAGCACATAGCAGAGCAGGGAGATACCTCCCTGCTCTGCTATAGTGGCGTCGCTACAGCAGTAGCCGCCGCAGCAGCTGCTAGCGGCGCCATCGGCCATGGAAGGTGTCGCTGGGCCAGGGCGCTTTTAAAACAAGCAGGGGAAGGGAGCCTCCTTCCACCTGCTGTACACCCCGGCCCTGCCACACAGTACCCCTGTATAAGGGCACCCCCACATTGTAGAAACTTACATGCAGCATACAGCGCTTCGTCCGAATGGCATAAACTCCTCCTCCTCACATGCACTCTGCACTGTGAGGAGAGTGCGGGCGACGGTAGACATGGCCATCACTCGGGAGACATTCCAGTGATGGCTGTGTATTACCCGGCCCCATAGACTTCTATGGGAGCTGGGCGGCTGGGTGAACGGCCGAAAATAGGGCATGTCCCATTTTTTGACAGCCGGGTTTCCCGGCCCGTCAAAAAATCGGTCGTGTGAATAGCCCCATTAGGGGTCTATTGTTCCTACTGCAACCATGTGACGGCCGTTTTATGAACGGCCGTCACCCGGCCAGGGAAACCCTGTCGTGTGAATAAGGGCTTAGCCTTGCCAGAGGCAGGGCTTAATAGTAGAGCACAGATAAGGGCACTACACTGCAATACATAATTATTGCAGTGTATTGCATGAGCGTTCCAACGATCGCATCGTAAAGTTCACTAAGGGGTCTAAAAAAAAACATAAGGAAGAAAATTTTTAACAAAATGTTTAAAGATATATAAAATCTAAAAATGTAAATAAAAACCGTTTCACATTTTTCACAAAAAATATGTTAGAAAAAAATGTAAACATAATTCGTATTGCTGTACAAGTCCAAACTATCAATACATCATGTTACTTAACCCACTGCGTCTGTAAAAGTTCAAACTATCAAAACATCTTGTTACTTAACCCACAGGGTAAACGCCGTTGGGAAAAAAAAATATCTTTGCTGTTTTTTGGTTATTTCGCTTCCCAAAGAAAAATTTAATCAAAAACTATCAAAAAGTCGTGATCAGGGACAAAATCGCAGGATGCCAATGGTTGTCATGGCCTTATGAGGGCTCTCAGGTTTGCCATCTTTCTGCTCCAATTAAGCCCTGCCAGAGGCAATGCTTAATAGGATCCGGTAAAACACACAATATAATGCAATACATAAGTATTGCAATATATTGGGCAAGCGATCCGACAATTACTAGTTTAAGTCCCGCAATAGATTAATTAAAAAAACAACGGGAAAAACAGTTAATAAAGATTTTTTTTATACACTACCGTCCAAAAGTTTGGGGTCACTTAGAAATGTCCTTATTTTTGCAAGAAAAGCACAGTTTTTTTCAATGAAGATAACATTGAATTAATCACAAATACACTCTATACATTGTTAATGTGCTAAATGACTATTCTAGCTGCAAACGTCTGGTTTTTAATGCAATATCTATATAGGTGTATAGAGGCCCATTTACAGCAACCATCACTCCAGTGTTCTAATCGTATATTGTGTTTGCTAACTGTGCTAGAAGGCTAATGGATGATTAGAAAACACTTGAAAACCCTTGTGCAATTATGTTAGCACCGCTGTAAACAGTATTGCTGCTTAGAGGAGCTATAAAACTGACCTTCCTTTGAACTAGTTGAGAATCTGGAGCATTACATTTGTGGGTTCGATTAAACTCTCAAAATGGCTAGAAAAAGAGAGCTTTCATGTGAAACTCGACAGTCTATTCTTGTTCTTAGAAATCAAGGCTATTCCATGCGAGAAATTGCAAGAAACTGAAGATTTCCTACAACGGTGTGTACTACTCCATTCAGAGGACAGCACAAACAGGCTCTAAACAGAGTAGAAAGAGAAGTGGGAGCCCCCGCTGCACAACTGAGCAACAAGACAAGTACATTAGAGTCTCTAGTTTGAGAAATAGACGCCTCACAGGTCCTCAACTGGCAGCTTCATTAAATAGTACCCGCAAAACGCCAGTGTCAACGTCTACAGTGAAGAGGCGACTCCGGGATGCTGGCCTTCAGGGCAGAGTGGCAAAGAAAAAGCCATATCTGAGACTGGCTAATAAAAGGAAAAGATTAATATGGGCAAAAGCACACAGACATTGGACAGAGGAAGATTGGAAAAAAGTGTTATGGACAGACGAATCGAAGTTTGAGGTGTTTGGATCACACAGAAGAACATTTGTGAGACGCAGAACAACTGAGAAGATGCTGGAAGAGTGCCTGACGCCATCTGTCAAGCATGGTGGAGGTAATTTGATGGTCTGGGGTTGCTTTGGTGCTGGTAAAGTGGGAGATTTGTACAAGGTTAAAGGGATTTTGAATAAGGAAGGCTATCACTCCATTTTGCAACGCCATGCCATACCCTGTGGACAGCGCTTGATTGGAGCCAATTTCATCCTACAACAGGACAATGACCCAAAGCACACCTCCAAATTATGCAAGAACTATTTAGGGAAGAAGCAGGCAGCTGGTATTCTATCTGTAATGGAGTGGCCAGCGCAGTCACCAGATCTCAACCCCATAGAGCTGTTGTGGGAGCAGCATGACCGTATGGTACGCAAGAAGTGCCCATCAAGCCAATCCAACTTGTGGGAGGGCCTTCTGGACGCATGGGGTGAAATTTCTCCCGATTACCTCAGCAAATTAACAGCTAGAATGCCAAAGGTCTGCAATGCTGTAATTGCTGCAAATGGAGCATTCTTTGACGAAAGCAAAGTTTGAAGGAGAAAACTATTATTTGATATAAAAATCATTATTTCTAACCTTGTCAATGTATTGACTATATTTTCTAGTCATTTTGCAACTCATTTGATAAATATAAGTGCAAGTTTTCATGAAAAACACAAAATTGTCTGGGTGACCCCAAACTTTTGAACGGTAGTGTATATACAAAAAAAAGAATATTAAGCTTAAAAAATAATCTTTTGACAATTTTCTCCAAAAGCACTGTAAAATAAATAAACATAATTTGGATTGCCGTGTCGGAACTATTGCAATATAGAATTATTTAACCCACACGGTATATGAAAAACAAATATGCCAAATTGCTGTTTTTTGGTCACCTTGTCTGCGACAAAAAAATAGATTAAAAAAAGTAATCAAAAAGTCTTATGCACTTCTAAATACCAATAAAAACTACAGCTCGCCCCGCAAAAAATAAGCCCTTATACCGCTAAATCGACAGAAAAATAAAAAGTTCTAGCTCTCTGAATATGGTGACACAAACACATTTTCTTTTAACTATTAGTTTTTTCTTTCTAAAAGTAGTAAAACATAAAAAAATTATATATAAATTTGGTATCGCCATAATTATATTGACCTGCAGAATAAAGGTAACATGTCATTTTTACCGCAAGGTAAACACCTTGAAACCAAAATCCCAAAAATTATGGAGGAATTACTGTTCTTTTTCCATTCCATGCCACAACATTTTTTTTTCCAGTTTCCCAGTACATTATATAGTACATTAAATGGTACCATGAAAACTACAACTCGTCCTGCAAAACACAAGCCTTCTTATGGCTATATAGACTGAAAAATAAAACATCTATGGCTTTTGGAACATGAGGAGGAAAAACTGCTTTTCTTCACTTCTGCCTGCCTGGAGCGACCACTAGGGGGAGCGTAGGAACTTACTGCATACAGATTTTTTTTATTGAGTTTAATTTTCCTTCTATTTCTACAGTGCTTAATAAAAACTAATATAATAACAAAAAAGAAAATCAGAACAACTACCCACTGTCACGTTGGGTTCGTGGACTGCCTTGACTGTATTGCAGCTGGCCAACAGGGCACAGGTCACAGTCTATAGTTCGTATAGTGTACCTGTGGCAGCTCGGAAAGTAGCAAGGCAGGCTCGGATGGGACTAGGCAACAGGTAGAAGTCAGGCGTGGAGTAGCAGGACATGGGTGGAATACAGCACAGCATGACTACAGCTCAGCACGGCACTTGACCAGGATAGCCCAGGATACAGGTACGAGGAACACTGGGGACTGGAAAACACTAGGAGACCATTTGCATAGACAAACTTTGGATACGACAAACAACGCTCAGGCATTGCAGGGAGGGGCACGGCCCTTCTTATAGCCCAGGGTGCTCTGGGAGCAATCAGTTCAATCTCCCACCTGCATGCGCTTTGGCTTCTTAGTCTGGACTGAGCTCATGAGCGCACCCTGGTGGTCAATGTGGAACAGTGCAGACATCTCTGGAGAGAAGTGCGTCGACTGGATGGAAGGAGTTCGTGGTCAGCGACCACGGACGTTACACCCTTAAAGTATATTATGAGTTTTAGATCTATTTTAAAAGACAAAAAGGTGTATAAAGGTGGACATTTACTTTACATTTCAGTTTCTATTCTAATACAAATTATATATTTTACCCTATGTACATCAATTCTTCATCTTTCAAATTATTTACCTTGTAATTGTATTCTGCTTTTTACATATGTAGCAGTTACACATGTCTGTCTTGTTCTCAATCATAGTAATTTTATCCACACAGCTTTCTTTTTGGATTTCTATGACCCACTAAATCAGTATTTGCTTAGTTTAAAACCCAATCTTCACTGGACCTCATAAGTGTTGACTTGACTTTAACACTACAGCATATCTTATCATATTTTGCCCCACACTTTTAGCACATTAACGGATCTTTGTGTGGTGGAGTTGATCATTCTTTTAATTTTAGTTTTCCGACTATATCCATAGTCCTCTAAATGTAAACCTAGCCTCCTAGCTGATGGCACTATCTCTCCACTGTCTCCCCAATAAACTTATTCCCTATAGCACTTACAATCCCTCTCATTGTCACAAATCTTCCTTTGATTCCTACATTCTTTCTAATCACATTCATTTCTTATAATACTGCTTGGTATTCTATCTGATCAAATAATCATAAAATACAATACAATATAGTGATGGGCAATACATAAAACTTGACAGTCGTACATCTCATATGTCTCAGCTATAATGAAATAATTTTGTCTCAATCCAACAATTTGTCCATATAGCATCACATAAGTTCTCTTACCAATTGGCTTCTTGGTGCACATACAACTGCAGGACACACATGGCATTTCTAGAATGCAAATATTTGATACTGTAAAGTGGCAGCTGACCCTCTCATAAGAAATGCCTTCACACACGCCTATAATTTCCTTAATAAATATACCAGCTTTCATTGGTTGACATTCCTTCAATGTGGTCAGTTGAATATATGAAAAATTTCCCAAAAATATTGATGCTTACTGGATAACATCATGGTCTATTTATTGCGCTGAAGTTTCGGAAAATTGAAGACTATAATTGATTGTAATTCAATCCATCTCATTGGCTAAAACTTATTTCACTGAAATGATTGGTAAGTAACACCAGGAAATGAAAATAACTGCTTTATATGGTGATACCATCTGGTCATTGGGTCAGAACACTACCTTGTAAGTTGCATGTGGTCTGCATGACGCTGCTCCAATAACAGCGACATGTAGTAGAAAAAATTCTTCAAGGTATTTTCCAGAAATAGGATATGTTAAAGCTAATATAGTATTTTCGAAAGCACTTCATTTCCAGTGAATACCACCTGCTTCTACTCAAAAAATACATTATTTTAATACTGTCCACTGAAAAACATTTATGTATTTTTTTTCAACAATTTAATGATCTATAATGATATATGCACAGTACTGATGATAGAATTTACAAAAAAAAACATTAGAACTGTTCATAAAAAAAGCAAATTATGTGAACCCACTATTCATATGTATTTTTTGTTGTGTATACAAATTTGGACTGGCCCATTAGAGTACCAGAGGATCCTCCGGGGGGCGCAGGCACTGACACAATAATGAGCCTATAATATAAGGCCTCAATGACCCAGAAGAATACAACCCATTTGGAGCTGACTTTGGAGTCAATCACGTAGTACTAGGTTTTATATCTGGGTTGATTTCACAAATAACCTATTAGACCTTATTGATGATGTGTCATGTGTTTGCAATGATAACAGCAAAGTTTACAATGCAATAGTATCTGTATTCAGTGGAATGTCTGCTTTTCTCAACCTTTAGTATTCCATTCCATGCCAAACAAATACTCTATAACAAATAGTTTGTCATTTATTCTCTGCAATTTTTGTAATTGTTAGTCAAATATTTCCTTCCTCCCATAATAGGGCTAATTATTTAACATCCGAGCACTAAAATGTCTAGTTTCTAGTTGTGTGGGTCTGCAGATTTTTTACTGAAACTAGGTTTAACAGCCTGCATATACAATCCTAATCCCAGGGAGACAAAAATGTATTATAAATAGTAAAAAGAAATCTAGATAGACGTAACACAAAAAACTTAATTATTAATATTATTATAATTATAAATATACAATGTGAAAGTTAGAGGTATCAGTGCTGACATACCGATTATTTATTGGGCCCTATTCTTTATAATATGATATGATACTAGACTGTGTAAAGTAATTAATACAAAGGACAACAGTATTACGTTGCAAATGAATCTGGATAAGTTGGAAGCTTGGGCAGAGTAGTGGCAAATAAAAATTGACCCCGATAAATGTGGGGAAAATATATGCCAGCAAAATATATGATATATGCCAGCATTGCATACTAAATGGGAAAACACTGGGTTAGGCCACATGCATATGACCATAATTTTCATTTGTAATTACGGAATTCGTAATTACGGATGAAATTTCTATTGGCCACGGACATGTGTGTCCGGGCCGTAGAAATGATCCGCAAAATATAGAACATGTCCTATTCTTGTCCGCAATTGTGGCACAGGTTCGCCCATAGAAGTCCATGGGAGCTTCCACAATTGCTGACGGTTATGTATGTGTATCCGTAGCCGTCTGATCCCTATGTGCGGACAGTAAAATCCCTTGCAGTCGTGTGCATGAGGTCTAAAACTGACATGGAAAAAAACTTAGGCATATAAGCCAACAGTAACCTTAGAACTAATCAGTAAACTGTAGCAACCAGTGTCAAGCAGCTGCTGCCAAGGCAAATAAGATCATGGGATGCATCAAAAGAGGCATAGGTGTACATGGCAAGAACATAGTTCTACCAATTTATAAATCACTAGTCAGACTGCATACGAAATATTGTGTACAGTTTTGGGCACTAGTGTACAAGAAAGACATAGCAGCATAGAGTGGGTTTGAAGGTTGGCAACCAACATAATAAATGGAATAAGTGGACTGCAGTATCCCGAAAAAATTATCAAAATTGTAGGTATTTAGTTTAGAAAAAAGGCGGTGACTTAATAACTATGCATAAATATGTCAATGGTCAATACAGAAATCTGTCTATTGATCTTTTTATACCCCAGGACTGTAACTATAATAAGAGGATATCAACTACAACTAGAGGAGAGAAGGTTTCTGCACCAACATAGAAGGGGTTTCTTTACTGTGAGAGCAGTGAGACTATGGGACTCTGCCAGAGGAAGTCTGCAATGGTTAATTAATTGAACAAGTTAAAAAGGAGCCTGGATGCCTTTCTTGAGTCATAATATTACAAGTTATAGGTACTAAATTACTGGAGATGCAGCGGCGTAGCTATAGGGGTCGCAACGGTCGCAGTTGCGACCGGGCCCCTAAGCCTGGGTGGCCCGCAGGGCCCCGTTGCCATGCAGCGTTGATCGCGCTTCCCAGTGTATTTGCGTCCTCTGGACGCGAATACAGTTCAGTGCAATGCTGGAGCTTTGCTCCAGCATTCACTGTGCCACGAGCGGCTCGGCGCTGGCAGGCAGGCGCGATGTAGTGACGTCACTACATCGCGCCTGTCTGCTCCGAGTCACACAGCACAGTGCAGTGTGTGCGCCCGCGCATGCACGGTCTTAAAGGGCCAGAACGCGCACAGTTGCAGAATACTGCTATCAGCCCAGAATGCTTCAGGACTATAAAAGAGGCTCTGCCCTCTCGATCCTTACCTGAGCATTGTTGTGTTACCTAAAGTTTGTCATTGCAAATGGTCTCCTAGTGTTTTCCAGTTCCCAGTGTTACCCGTTCCTGCTGCCTGTATCCTGTATCCCGTGCTACCGTGCCTCTGTGCTGTCAAGAGCTGGAGTCGTGTTGTGCCCTCCACTGCATCTATAGTGTCGCACCCCGCCGGGTGTCTGTCTACTGTCGGAGCCTCATCTTAGCCTGAATCTACCACTACCATTGCTTCAGGTACCCTTTCTGAACTATAGACATTGCATTATACCTGTTTGGCCAGCTGCTACCTCGCTACGCGGTACGGCCCAGTGGGTCCACACCCCGCGCCATACTGTATGGGGGCATTATACTGTATGTGGCAGCTATGGGGGCATTATACTGTAGGTGGCAGCTATGGAGGGCATTATACTGTATGGGGGCATTATACTGTATGGGGCAGCTATGGGGCATTATACTGTATGTGGCAGCTGTGGGGGCGTTATACTCTAGGTGTCAGCTATGCAGGGCATTATACTGTATGGGGCAGCTATGGGGGGCATTATACTGCATGGGTCAGCTATGGGAACAGTATACTTTATGGGGTATTATACTGTAGGTGGCAGCTATGGAGGGCATTATACTTTATGGGGCAGCTATGGGGGGCATTATATTGTATGGGGTGCAATATACTGTATGGGGTGCATTATACTGTATGGTGTGCATTATACTGTATGGGGCAGCTATGGCTGGCAATATACTGTGGGGGCAGCTATGGGGGAACTATACTGTATGGGGCAATATACTGTATGTGGTACATTATACTGTATGGGTCAGCTATGGGGGCATTACACTGTGTGTTTGCAGCTATGTGGGCATTATACTGTGTGTGTGGGAAGCAATGGGGGGCATTATACTGTATGGGGCATTATGGTTTATGGGGCAGCTGTGGGGGGCATTGTACTGTATGTGGCAGCTATGGGTGGCATTATATTGTATGGGGTGCATTATACTGTATGGGGTGCATTATACTGTATGGGGCAACTATGGGTGGCAATATACTGTGGGGCAGTATTGGGGGCATTTTACTGTGTGGGGCAGCTATGGGGGCATTATACTGTGTGTGGGCAGCAATGGGGGCATTATACTGTATGTGGCAGCTATGGGGGGTATTATACTGTATGGGGGCAGCTATGGGTCATTATACTGTGTGTGGGCAGCTATGGGGGCATTATATTGTGGTGGCAGCTATGGGGGGCATTATAGTGTGTGTGTGTGTGTGTGTGTGTGTGTGTGTGTGTGTGTGTGTGTGTGTGTGTGTGGGATGGGAAGTAATAGAGGAAGATGAGGAACATTGGCGTATCCTAATAGGGGTTTTTGCCCTCCTCTGGATCAGCAGAGCAAGAGAATAGATGGGCTTATGTCATTTTTTCAACCTCACAAAGTATGTTAGTCTACACAATACATGAAATACAAGCTTAGGAAACATAATAAATAATACAACCAATATTTACCTTGGTTATGGATGAAAAATATACTTATGTATCTCAGACATAGAATAATCTAATCAGTATTCAATGTAATGTTTCCAATCCACATATCCAGACAGGACCAGGAAAGGATTTAGTAGGGGGGAAGGTGATGGGGTCTTGCCTGGTCTCCGGGGTCTAGCCTCTGTTTTCTGGTCTTTGGGGCCTGGTCTTTGGGGTCTGGTCTGGGGTCTGACTTAATTTGGGGTTCCGATTTAATTCGGCGGTCTGGTATGAAGTCTGCATTAATGTGGGGGTCTGTTCTGGGGTCTGAATTTATTTGTCTTGCTATAGAGGTGGGGGATAAGTGTAGAAGAGAGGGGCCAAAGATGTCTCAGCTGGAAACTCTGCAGTGGTCGGGAGAAGTCGTCATGGTGATCTGGGCCAGATGAAGAAGAAAAGGAAAGAGAATGGCTCTTAATATAGATGACCTGTGAGTCTGCATTTATAGAGGGGCTGTCACCTCTTCTGACATGTCTGTAATAGTAAATACTAGTATTCCCTATGATATAACAATTCTGGAGCATCTTTACTTAGAACTGTGTGTTGTGATGTTCCTCTGTTATTCCTCCTAAAAATTTACGAATAAAGGCAGATTCACAGGAATGAGTGCAAACTCGGACGTGAAAAACAGCCGTTTTTCACTTCCGTTTTCCCGGATCCTTCAAGAGGCTCCATCACGAGTTTATAACTGCCCTATCTTCTACCTAATCTAATAGGCACTTTAATGTACATAAGTAATGTGTTGTTTTTAAAAAAAAACTTTTATTTTTGACGTTTAAACTTTTACATTTGTTCTTAATACCCAAGTGGGCGTTTTTTTACTCTTGACCAAGTGGGCGTAGTAAAGAGAAGTGTAAGACGCTGACCAATCAGCGTCATACACTTCTCTTCACTCATGTCCAGCTTAAGTTCATTCACACAGGCTGGAGGCGATGTCCGGGCATTCTCCCGTCGCTTGTGTGAAGGAACTACGAAAGTAAGTGACAGCACAGCGTGATCTCGCGAGATCACGCTGTGCTGTGGATTAAGTTGGGCATGAATGAAGAGAAGTGTATGACGCTGATTGGTCAGCGTTATACACTTCTCATTGCTACGCCCACTTGGTCAAGAGTAAAAAAAAAAACGCCCACTTGGGTATTAAGAACAAATTTGCATAACACTTAAAATGCTCATAACTTTGTAAAAAATAAACATTTTTGAAAAAAAACAACAACAACACATTACTTATCTACATTAAAGCGCCTTTTAGATTAGGTAGAAGATAGGGCAGTTATAAACTGCTTCTCTGTGCTTTGTTTATGATATTTGATCAATAATTACGACAATGTTCGTTTATCTTGTTACATGCCATATTATCCATGCCTGTTCGTTTAGCTTGTAACATTAGTAAATCTACTTATGCTTCGTTCTCTTGATCTCTGACATGTATCTCCCCCAAAAATATGGACAAATCTATGTTTTCATAGCTTATATGTCATCGCTCTTTGGCATCCACACCTTTCCAATTGATGTCAACTTTAACATACTACTATACTCAGTGGCGGATCATCATTAGGGCGGTTCGGGCGGCCGCCCGGGGCTCAAGGCTCCCAGGGGGCCCATGGCCTCCCGAACTGCACATGACCGCTTGGACCCCCTCATGCCCGGTGGCGTCGCTAGAACCAGAGGGGGCCCCGGTGCTAGCGGTAGCCACATTCATTTGTATCTGACACCTCAGGACTCAGATACAAATGAATATTATTGGCTGCAGGCCACGTTAGGCCTGCAGCCTATAAAGCGCTGGAAAGCCTCCCTGCTCAGGCCGGCGTGATGAGGTACTGCATCACTCCGGTCTGCACATGCGTCTAGTCCGGAGGATTAACATGCGTCCAGCTGGAGCGGCCGCCACGGGGCAAGGTAAGTAATATATATATTTTTTTTTTTAGTTGGGGGTAGCGCAGTGTATATATTCAAGGAGGGGGGGAGTGCTCCGTTACACTATATACAAGGGGGAGTGCTAGATGGCCCTATTTACAAGGGGGAGGGTAGCGCTGTGTGGGCCTATATACAAGAGGGAGGGGAGCACTGTGTGACACTATATACAAAGGGGGGAGTGCTCTGTGACACTATGTACAAAGTGGGAGCGCTGTGTGACACTATATACAAAGGGGGAGTGCTGTGTGCACTATATACAAAGAGGGAGCGCTGTGTGCACTATATACAAAGAGGGAGCGCTGTGTGACACTATATACAAAGGGGGGAGTGCTCTGTGACACTAGATACACGGCGGCAGCGCTGTGTGCACTATATACAAAGGGGGAGAGCTGTGTGCACTATATACAAAGCGGGGAGCGCTGTGTGCACTATATACAAAGGGGGAGCGCTGTGTGCACTATATACAAAGGGGAGCGCTATGTGACACTATATACAAAGGGGGGGAGTGCTCTGTGCACTATATACAAGGGGGAGCGCTGTGTGCACTATATACAAGGGGGAGCGCTGTGTGCACTATATACAAAGGGGGAGCGCTGTGTGCACTATATACAAGGGGGAGCGCTATGTTGCCCTATATACAAGGGGGAAGCGCTGTGTGTCCCTATATACAAGGGGGGAAGTGCTGTGTGACCCTATATAAAAGGGGGAAAGAGAGCGCTGTGTGGCACTATATACAAAGGGGGGAGCAGTGTTCACCATATACAAAGGGGGAGCGCTATGTGGCCCTATATAAAAGGGGAGTGCTAAGTGGCCCTATATGCAAGGGGGAGCGCTGTGTGGGCCTATATACAAAGGGGGAGTGCTGTGTGACACTATGTACAAGGGGGGAGCGCTGTGTGACACTATGTACAAAGAGGGAGGGCTGTGTAACACTATATATAAGGGGGGCTGTGTGGCGCTATCCACAGCAGTATGTGTGTGGCGCTCTTTACAGGGGGGCTCTGTGGCGCTATTTACAAGAGTGGGAGGGCTGTATGGTGCTATCTATAGGGGGCTGTGTGTAATGCTCTCTACGGGGGGATGTGTGTGTTGCTAGCCATAGGGGGGATGTGTGATATATACAGGAGGCTGTGTCTGGCACTATGTACAGGGGGCTGTGTGTATGTGGTGTTTTACAGTGTATGGTATTATTATATTCAGGCGTGCAGTGTTTGGTGCTATTATATTTAGGGGCACAGTATGTGGCGCCATGATCATTTTATTTTCGTTTATAGGTGTGGATATGTTGGAAAAGTGAGGAGCCAAAGATATCTGAGTGGCAAATTCTGCAGAAATGGGTCATGGCCAGGAGAAGTCGTCATGAGCTCTGGACCGGATGGAGAAGAAAAAAGGAAAAAAAAATACTAGAATCTAAGACGTTGTCACCTGTGAGTCACTAGATTTATAGAGAATCTGTCACCTCTCCTGACATGTTTGTTATAGGAAATCCTTGTATTTCACAAAAAGTTTTTCTGCAGTCCAGGACTGATAGAAAATTCCCCTTGTCAGGAGGATGTGTCCCTGCACAGTGTGATCCTGTCAGTATGTAGGGACACAGCCCTGTGACAAGGGGAATCGTTACACTCATTTGTTAATGCTTGCCCAAAAAGGTAGTGTTAAAAATAGTTACGGTGCGGCAGGGCAGCAGTGCGGAATGGGGGCCAAAGTATGGTAACAGCCCAGGGCCTATAGTCGACTTAATCCGCCACTGACTATACTATATGTATATCCTACATGAAGTGATCATCTATTACTTGTATATATGTGTAAAGGATCTGCCAGGCACAACTTCTGTGTATACGCCCATAGGTAATCAGTCTGCACCTGAGTCTATGTCTCTGAGACTGACTCCATCTTCCACCACTGAGGATGGCAGGCTTAGGAGCGGGAGAGCCTATCGCAGCCTGGCCAGACGGAGCTAGCTCCCGCCCTCTGTCTATTTATACCTGCCTTTCCTGTTCCTCCTTTGCTTGTGATTCTTCTCGTGTGGTTTCCTGGCCCAGCTACAGCTTCTGACTATTTGATCCTGCTCCATACTTACCCTGGCTTACTGACTACTCTCCTGCTCTGCGTTTGGTACCTCATTCACTCCTGGTTTGACTCGGCTCGTTCACCACTCTTGTTGCTCACGGTGTTGCCGTGGGCAACTGCCCCATTTCCCTTAGCTTTGTGTACCATTGTCTGTTTGTCTCGTGCATTTACTGAGCGTAGGGACCGCCGCCCAGTTGTACCCCGTCGCCTAGGGCGGGTCGTTGTTGCAAGTAGGCAGGGACAGAGTGGCGGGTAGATTAGGGCTCACTTGTCCGTTTACCTACCCCCACCATTACAATATGTATGTATACTTTATTGTCTATGTATTGTTTATACTTTGCTTTCTTTTTTGTATACCTAGTTAAGCGATTGGGACAAAGGCCTGGGATAGGCCAAAACGTCGTAAAATATGGCCTGTTACAATTGTATAATTTTTACCAAGATAATACATATCTTGAAAATTAAAACCTCTGGAAATTTCGAAAAAAGAATTCCTTTCATAATTTATTTCCATACTTGAGTGCTTCGGTTATTTTCTTCGTACATATTCTATTTTTCCACGGACCTTTCACACGGTCCGTTAAAACAACAGCTGTGTGAACGGCCCCATTGAAAAACATGCGTCCGTGTGATGGCTGTTTTTTTAACGGCCGTCACACGAACGACTTATACGCTCATCTGTAAAAGCTCTAAGGCCTGGCCTGCTTATAGACTTTATGTAATGCAATTAGTTATTTTACATAAGCAAAGGTATTATCAGAAATACAAATAAGACATAAAGGAACATGTCAAGAAAAAATGTATAGAAATAAAATTGGTTATTTAACACAATGACCGTTTCAAATTATTTTCTTTCACTAGCTCCGTCCTCCCTCAACACAGTGCACAATACTATGCAATAAAGCAAAACACAAGTTGAGTAAGAGCTCCCAAAGTAATGGGTGCTCCCCCTGCTAATTGTTCTTTCATATATCAATCTGTAAGTTGCAAGCAATGAAACTAAGCAGTTTTTGTTGACAACGAATGAGTAGCAATAAACGTCTGCCACATCGGAAAAAAAATACTTTGTTTGCTTTTCTTTATTGATTAGCGTTTCTATTCAATCCATCCTAAAGTGAACTTGAACTTTACACTTAAATGGGTTCTCTGGGAAATAAAGAAAATTAAATGATTAAAAAATACATTACTATACATAAATTCATAAATACCTTCCATTATTAAAAAAACACTCGTCGTGAATAGGGGGTAATCATTAGGTTAATTAAAATGGCCTCCGTTCCACCCAGCAAAGGCAGCAGGATGAGTTACATCAGTAATTGGGATGGAAACGTGCAGTCAATCTAACCGCCAAGAACAATCTATTGGCTATATATCTATAACAGCTGGCACAGACGTGTCTGTGTGCCTCAAAGGCTATCCAGGAATGGAGCGTGCACAAACACAGCTGAAGTTGTAAGGCGGAGGGGTGAAATGTGGGTTGTTCTGGGAGCAGTCGTTTTCTAACAGCTTACATCTCGTCTTCCTCCCGCTGCTCAGCCCCTCCTCCTTACAATGCGTCATGGTGCCCAGAAAACAATCCAGCAAAATCTATGCTCCAAAAGTCAAGTGGCGCTCCTTCTCTTCAGAGCCCTGTTGTGTGCCCAAACAGCAGTTTATGACCACATATGGGGTATTACTATTCACCACAGAGTTTTGAATCTTTTTAAGTTAAAAAACAAAACAATTTTTAAGGGTTGACTTTAATACAGATGTCGTTCTTCATGAATGCAGTGAAATAGTTAAATACAGGACTCAAATTATTTGCTATCACTTCACATTGTATGGTTGTTGCTTAACAAAAGTAAATGAGTTTGTTGATATCAGCAGAATTTGACAAAGCCAGATTTCAACACGATCTAATTCAGCTCTTCTGGTTTGTGGTTTTCCATCTGCAAAACTGAATAACCTCTTGTTCACTTGTGGCCACAGTTCATTTCAGTTTTACTGCAAATCCCTGGGTATCTTCTTCCTTTAAAATACTCCAGACAGCACTTAAATAAAGAGGATGTCAACTGAATATCCTGTTATCAGATTTCCCTTTATCCTTCATACGAATGTACACATTAAGTAACACCTTGTTTTCATGAGAAATACGTTTTTTTTTTAAAAGGTTACCACATGATTTTTACAAATGAACAAATGCATGCACATTGTATTAAGAGATTAAAGAACATTTAGTACCAGGCCATATGAGGAGACTACAGTGGTTGATTTTATTGACATTGGGTCTTGGGTTCTTTGATTTCAATAGTTCTCATCACATTGCATCACCGCAGTATGGCTACCTGTGTGACCCACACTATTGTCACTATACAATACTGTTCTACCAGCATTTTTGCATTGTAGGGTTATAATAGAAAGCCCAGGGTAAATATAATAATAATGATATACAGCAATTTTATATATGACATACAGTTGTAGCCAAGTTTATCTTGACTCTGATAACTTGCTGCATCTTGATATCACACAACAAAAGCCATTAGAAAGGCCATTGAAAAAGTCAAGTTAAAGTTTCTTGACACTGCGTATTTAATGCGTTAAAGGTCAAGATAAAGATGACTACATCTGTATATGGTATAGTAAAACAATGTATGATGAACATATCACTGTCTAACTTTACATGTTAATATATACAAGCTCGGATAGCCCCATACGTCAACATACAGTAAAAGCCAGGATAACTCCAGAAAACCAACAGGCCATTACAATAGATACTACATCATTATGACATATAGTTAAACAGTAGGAACATGTCAATGAACTAATTATACTAAAAAGAGGTGTCACATACAATTGGCATTTATATCTAGATTCTATCAATAGAAAAGTAAACGGTTTAAGCCTCCGACACACACAGAAAATTTCTGTTTTACGCTGCTTCAAAAAACTGCTGCTTCATTTTTTTATGGCGCTTTTAGTGGCGTTTTTTGTGCCGTTTTTCATGTAGTGTAATTTTGTACATGCGTTTTTTATGGAGTTTTTGATGTCCCATAGAGAAGCCTATGGGAAAAGCGCCTGAAATAACGCCATACTCAGAGCACGCCACTGGCCACAAAAACGCCTCAAAAACGCCACAAACCAAAACGCAGTTGTGTGTGGTGCATTTGATATTTTACTATAGACTTTAATCTGGCCGCACTAAAAATAGCATTAAAAAAACGCCAAATAAGACCCATTAAAAATGCGACGAAATACGCAGCAAATGCTGTGCGTGAATCAAGCCTTACTGGTGCCCAGCATTGGTTGAATCGGGTATGAGTTACTATTTCTTTTTTTCTTTTCTTATTTATGAGAAGAAGGTGGAGGATAAACCAGCAAGCAAGACAGTTTCCCTTCCAATGGGTTTCTTTAATGCGGCTCAATACAACCTGTTCTATTAAAATTTGACTTTCATGCTAAAGCCGGTAGGAGACTCGACTCTGTAACTACACCTTGCTAACAATAATGCAGAATTTCTCTGGTATACGCTTATTATTATATATCCTGTTCCAGAAAAACAAATTATTGACCTTGGAGCTGCAGGGGTGCAAATCTCCTACATCTGCTTAACCTTGTTCCCTACCTTCTGCATAACTAGCAAGAAATGGAGGGGAAATTCTGCAGCTCTAAGATCGGTGATTTCACATAGCCCCAATTGTAATAAGTGTATATTTGGGTAACTGCTATATAACCTGGTAACTGGTAAATAATGTAATTCCACTCAGGAGATACTTGAGGGTTTAATTCAGAAAATCCTTTCATGCCGTGAAGTCGTACTTCCATTTTTTTCTTGCAATAAAAGGGAAGCCTTGGGTGAAAAAAATGAACATTCTACATTTGGCCAGTCAGAAGGAGCTCTACATCTCCCAAAAAGTATAACAGCAAGAGATGCGAAAAAGAATATTCCCAATATCAGGTCAATGCCAGTGTACGGCAAACTGCAGACAAGAAAGCAGAGAGTGGTTTATTACCATGGCATGAGGCACAGATGGTTTGGGACACCTAACATGGAATCCAAAGCATGGATACATGACCTCAAGCCTATTGATGCCGCCGGATTGTACTTTTTAGGAGTTGTAATTAGTTACAATGTCTCTTGATGTTTTGCAATGGTGTAGTCAGTGTTATGTTGTATTATGCCTAAAGAGAAATATGTATTAAACAGCAATTAAAATGATGTATAATTTATTATTACTGCATGTGTCAGGAACATTATTCACAGATGTCTGCAAAACTCACTTTGGTAGAAGACTTTACAGACAAGCAAGACTTGGCAAGTGCTGCAAACTGTAGTGTGTACTTCACTTTTTGTCATAATAATCATTGTCAGTCTCTTAATGAATGCAAACAAATTCATTGCTATGACCCTGACTGTGTGTGTGCGTAATTTGTAGGATTTTTGGAGTTTAGGAATTCCAGTGAGCAGTATGAAACAAGATGCATGAGTCATCCAAACTCCTGCGCTCCCATCAGTGCTGTGAAAAATGAACAGCATGGCGAGCACAAAGCCAACTGACATGCATCCAGTGTAGCACTACATTTCCCTGCTGGACCTGTCAAGTTGACTGTGGGTGGGAGTGAGGTGGAGCACATCTGGAATTAGCTGATGGAAAATAAACCAGTAAAAAAAAAACTGGGGAAAAGCTCAAAATATGACCCACCCCTAGGGAAGGAGTCTTAGGTCATTGACAGTTAAATTATAACAGTATTATTGTTGTGAAGAAGTACATGAACTATTTGCTTAAGGACAAAGAAAACTGACCTACCACTCTGGGTTGTCAAAATATTCCATATACATTTTATATAAACAATTTATCCTGACTATCCTCTCTGAAATTACAATGAACTTTTTTGGGCATTTTTAATTTCCTTATTAATAGGAGTTTCTCGATTTAGAAAATACGGAATTTTCTCTGGTTTTAACAAGCACCAGAAATTAGACAGTGTACATAACTTGGTTACTTGCTAAACGCAGAGCTGCAGACTGACTTGCTGAGGAGCAGAACTTGTGTATGAACTTGGCTAGTGGACATTGGGGAGGGGGGGGGACTTCAAACGATAAGCAAGTGACCTCTGTAGTTCTTCTCTCCTCTGATAAACTGCAGGACACAAGCTGATTTGTATACTTTCACTGAATAGTAATTCAAATGCAAACTGGACTATATAGTAGAATTGAACACCGTAGCAGAATTAAGAAGCCAGCATGTATAAGCATTGGAAAGTTCCTACATATTGCAAACAAAAGACTTTGTCTTAAAATACTTACTAAATTGCTCCTTACATCTCCTCGCTCATCTCTGTCTACCACCCTACTCGCGCTCTACGTTCTGCCAACGACCTTAGATTAACATCCACCATAATCCGAACCTCCCACTCCTATCTCCAAGATTTTTCTCGTGCTGCACCAGTACTCTGGAATGCACTACCCCAGACATTCAGATTAA
Source organism: Rhinoderma darwinii (assembly GCF_050947455.1). NCBI lineage: Eukaryota > Metazoa > Chordata > Amphibia > Anura > Rhinodermatidae > Rhinoderma > Rhinoderma darwinii. The sequence goes on along the minus strand of NC_134687.1, from coordinate 133,143,696 downwards.
TTCCCAACATCCACAGTTTTAGACAGGCCTATTACATTCCCTAATCTGACTCCTTTTCCTGGCCCCCATTTTACATTAGTCATGAGAACTTGACCCCCTCATTCAGCAGTATCCCCCACACTCCCTGGACCCAAATGCACGTAATGTCTCTCATACACAGACACTGGCTGGTGAAAGGCTCATGCAGCTTTATGTGTTCCACCCTATGTTCATATAAGATGGCTGGACGATTGCACTTAACAAGTACTTTATTACATTTTATGTCTCCCTTATTCCTCATATATATTAAGCTCTTGCGAGCAGGGTCCTCACTCCTTCTTGTTTGTATTGTAAATTAGTTTTGCCACTATGTAATGTCTGATATTGTCTGTACAAGTTCCCTCTGGATTGTAAAGTGCTGCAGAATATGTTGGCGCTATATAAATAAAGATTATTATTATAATATTACACAGCCATTGTATGCTACTGCCGTTTTCAAAGTACATATACCTTGACCGATACAAAATAAAAAAAAGATTTGCCCCATTTGCAGAATAGTGGCTTTAATGTCTTAATGGAGCAGGGCCTATTCTAAGTTTTGTTATTTAGACTTCAACACCCCCAGTGGATGCAGTTAAATAAGAAAAAAATTGATAAAACCTGGAAGTGTCTTAAACAGGGGTGCACAACCTTTTCTGGTCTGAGGAAAACTTTGTCAGAATGAACCGCTCCTAAAGGCCACAGTACAATTTAAATAGGTTTCTCCATCCTGTACATTTATGTCATATGGACAATACATGCCATAAATGTCTGACAGGTGAGGGTTCCACTTTTGGGACTCCCACCTATTGGGAAAACACAGATACAGTTCAACGTTTCCAACTCCCAAAAACTACAATAGAGAGAGAAGCATGCATACCTGGCCTCATCTCATCCTTTCTGGAGTCTCCAATAGGATGATCTGCCATGAATATCTCAGATGGGAATACCCTTTCAAAAGGTCACTCTGGGTAAATATGTCAGACTGCGTTATGCCTAGCACAGAGCATGAAGGGGATACAGGGATTCATAGAGCACCTAACCGAGAATACCAGTCATACATGGCCCCCTCCGGCCAGAACGAGGCATAAAACAGTAACAAGTTTTGCCTGGATTGCTCCTTTAAAGGGGTTATGTGGGGACTGAAAAGTATTAGCCGTGTGTGTATGTGAGTACACTTGCTAATATACATTCCGGTCCCCCATCGCGCTGATTATGAGATTTTAATAGATTTTCCAGCGCTGCCGGGGCACTGTCATGTGACCGGCCTCACTGTACTCTATGTAATTGTTCATTTTTTTTACCGTCTGATTCTATATGAATCAAACATAAATATTGTAACATGTGTCACGATCCGTGGGTGTAATGTCCGTGGCTGCGGGATGTCAGCTCCGTTCCCTCCCTGACATCCTCAGGAGATGCCAGTGCTCGCGTCCACTCACCTCAGCCGGATCCCATATGGTGCTCTTAAAGGGGCAGCGTGCGCACCGGACCTTGTTGATGAACTTTGACCCGTGAGTACCCTGGACTATAGAAGGGGTCCAGCCCCCTAGTTCTATGCCTGAGCGCTGTTGTGTTCCCTAGTTTGTCTATGTGATGGCCTCCTAGTGTGTTTCCTGTACCTGTTCCAGTTCCTGTACCTGTTCCAGTTCATGTACCTGTTCCAGTTCCTGTTCCTTGCATTTCCATACCATCCTGGTCGAGCACTGTACTGTGCCAAAGTCGTGTCGTGCTGTATCCACGTCTGACCTGCTTCACCTCGCCTGACATCTACCTGCTGCCTAGTCCAAGCCGAGCCTGCCCTGCTGCTGTCTGAGTTGCCACAGGTACCTATACGAACTATAGACTTTCACCTGCTCCCTGTTGGCCAGCTGCCTTACCGCCAAGGCGGTACGGCCCAGTGGGTTCACAGACCCTTCGTGACAGTGGGTATGTGGACCCACTAGGCCACACCGCCGTAGCGGAGTAGCAGCTGGCCGAACAACAGTCCTAGTACAAGAGTACCTTAGATAGTCCAGACAGTAGAGGAGGCTTAGGCGCAGATGGACTTGCAGGCAGACGACGCCCGATGTGGTGTGAGACCGCAGGCGTGACAGGTGCCACAACACGATTCCAACACTCTAAGGCATAGGAACGACTATAGCACGGGATACAGGATACAGGTAGCAGGGCACGGGAACAGGATAACACTTAGGGATCATTTGCTAAGACTAATATTGGTAAACACAACAACGCTCAGGCAAGGAGTAAAGGGGCAGGGCCCTTCTTATATTCCATGTGCTAATTAATGATTATTTTCATGTGCGTGCGTTGGCCCTTTAATGCTGGGCACGGGCATGCACGTGCACCCTACAGGACACAGCAGAACGGAGCGGAAGTGAGTGCTGGCGTCTCCTAAGCGCTCACAGATCCATAGCTAAGACCGTCGGGGGGTGAGTAATCCCGACCGTCCGCGGCCTTGGACGCTACAACGTGTACATCTGTACATTTTGAATTGATGCAAATATAATTATTTGTATTCTAATGTTTGCCACTTTGTATAAAACTTCCTGAGTTAGTCATTCTAACATCTCTTGTGCAAACTGTGTGACCCTTTGTGTATTTTAATTTCTACAGGTATAAGGAAAAGTTCAGGAAGTCTTTTGATTCATATAGAAATCATTTGGCAATAGAACCATGAAGAGCAGAGTACACATAAGGTGGTTTTGTACGCTGGCTGGATCACAATGAGTTTTCATAAGGTCTGTGTTTTGGTCACAAGACAGGTGCAAACTGACTTCCTAACAAGTTATAACTTTTAATTAGAACCATACTCCGGGAATAGACATTACTACACCTGCTGATGCTTGCCTGCAGCTATCCGGATATTTTAACAGGGATCAAGAGTAGATGTTAACAAGTTCAATAATATGTGCAACAGCTGTACATTAAAACGCAAAAATGCCACGGAACAGCTGCTAAAAACTTGCCCATTACATAAGAGACTAAACCTTCCCTAGGACCATATGTCCAAGCAGCACACATTGCAGTTTTACTGTATCTATATAAAACAGGTAATTCCAAGGATATGAGTGGACCACCGCATACATGATTCAATGGATACTTGTATTTAAAAGTCTTCTTCCTGTGCAAGGAACCTCTCATAGGGATTGGGAGTACTGAATAACAGCTAGGACAGTAACTAAAAGCAGTCCCGTTACTTTCTCAGAATCAACATAAATTATATATTAAGACCAAAGGCCTTTGTGGCAATTCTCCATATTGATATAGGAGTGAGCTTTCCATGGTTAGTGCTAAATGGTGACTTCCATCTCACGCAGCAGTACTGCCGAAACTAAAGCCGGTCAGTCAGCGACTCTCCTACAATACCGTTGCTGAGCGTTTTCGTGGTCTGTGTTTAAAGTGCCAGTGGGGGAATATCATCTAGTGCTTTCTGCAACCTTGGGTTGTGTTCGGTTGTGTTTTAATATGTACATTTTCCCTCTACTAGACACCCTTCTGGGTTGCCAATAGGACCATGCCTACTGTGCCTATAGGTAAATCCAACCCTCGGAGTACACATTTTCCATGTTAACACAAGCGCCACCCAACCTTCCAAACACACATACTAAAAACGTAATTAATACATAAAGACGAAGAGACAATGCAGATGGAATAAAATGACGCAGTATTTATTAAGGGGTTACATAATAAATAGAATAAATAAATATTAAACTTGTAATAAATACCAAATATTTTAATAAATAAATATTATACCAATAATTCATGACCTTGTCCACCCATAAACTGGGCGACTAACCCCCCACTAACAAGATACCGCGACAATAAAAGGGAGGGGGGGGCGATGATGTTCCACTTCTTCATCCAACTCGGACGGGCAGCAGACCACTCCAAAAACCTGGGAATATATATTCAAAATTCCCGCCTTTTTACTAAAGGGAACCAATGAAAACACCATATTGTCCCGCCACATAGGAATTTTCCAGAACCTGTGCGTGCCAAGACCAAGTGGGTGGGGCACCACTGACCTGAACTTGACCTCATACAGGTAAGTACCAAATAAAAATAGGGGTAAAAGAGGGTTAAACCAAATGACCTTTAATTAATGACCATAAAAAGAACTGAAGGAAAACAGGAGGAAAAAAGGGGGCGGCGCCATGTTACCATGAGGGGCTACGCTGTAAACAGGCTAATAGCCCCTATTCATTCTTGAAACAGAATTCAGATTGAGAAACATTACAAATAGTATTTCTGTAGCCTGAAGTGGAGGAATGGCGGCTAACAGAAAATATATTACATTCAGATGCACAGCTCACACCTTTGGTGGCCTTGTGCAAATGGCTGTATTTAGGAACCGTATAACACAGTGACTATAGCCGGCCATAGGCCCATATTGTAACTATTTCTGCCTCTTATTTTACATTGATGCACAAATATAAAAAAAATTCCCTGCAAATCTATTGGAAAAAAAAATTGCATGTAGCATTGAATGTTTTTCCCCCCTGGAAGAATTGTTCACAGATGCCCCGTACGGTGGAGTGCCTGTGGGTCCATAGTATAGACTAATGGGATGCCGTATGTCCCTGCGCAGGGTCTGTACATATGACAATGCAGAGTACATGAGTCCTTATGGTCTAAATAAGCTATTCTGCAATATCCAGAGCTCTCACCACATCGTAATTACTTTATACATTACTCATACTCTACGTATTTGTGGTAATGGTTTTTCAAGTGATTGCAAAGCCCAGAATGCAGTTTGGTAAATCAATCATTGTTAAATCTAAATGGTATTCCCACTTTAAGTTACATTAGTGGGATTGCTTCAGTTTAGCTTGTTAAGCATCATAAAAATGACTTCCTAAATATGTTTAGCATTTTAGTTCATTTTACTCATGTGAGGCAAACGTTAACTATATGCCTTGGATGGCCTTCAAGTAAGAAAAGAAAAATCATACCGTGCCCAGCTAACTTCTATAATGTACGCTATAAAAATAAAAATTTCAAAAATCTTCCGAATTGAGCAGAAAAAGTGGTGTAACTGATAAATATGGCAGAAGTCAGCAGCTTGTTCCACTTACAATTGATAAATCTTCCCCTATGTGTGTTGACACTACGTGTGTTGAGCCCGACCAGTGCCATCTTCTTGCTCATCTTCAATACAATAGTCCACATTTCCCAATGTGTGTTTTGGGCGTAAGATGTGTCGTTTTAAGAGTCACATTGTAACGTGACAAATGTGTGCAACTTTTTTTTACTTTTCTCTTCATTTGCCAAATATGAAAGGTGACCAAAAATGTGGATGTGATCTCCCAGGAGACATAATGTAAGGCAAATTTATTAAGTGGATTAAGGAGAAATGACGCCAAATTATGGTAGAAATCTAGGTCTGCTGATAGCAGACATAAAAAAAGGTTTTTTTGCCTGCTAGAGAGTTCAGAATAAATTTATTGAGGCGTGCAACTTTTAATAAAGTTGGGGCAAATCTCGCCAACTATGCCATTATTAGTAAATGTGGGACAATATATTTTATAAACCAACCAATGTTACTTCCTAAACACAGCATAAACATGAAAACTTTTTTATGCTGCTCTTTGAAGCCTGAGGTTAGCCTTGAATCTCCTGCACCCCTGATCCAAAATGTGTACCAGGTTGGCCGCACTAACCATGACATTTTATTCAGTGCTGCTGTCCTTCTATGCAGTAAAAGAGCCTTTGGGGCCCCTGAGCATTTAGGTCCTAGTGTGTCTGCATCCTTTGGGCCAAGATGACACAAGCAGTTTTGACTCAGGTTTTGGTGCAGTTTTTGGCTTAGTTTTTTGAGCCAAAGTCAGAAGTGGATGCCAAAGGAATAAAAGGTATAAAGAAAAGACTTATGTATCTCTTTCCTTTTGAGTCCACTCCTGTATTTGGCTAAAAAAAAAAAAACTGAACCAAAAACTGCACCAAAATGTGCATCAAAACTTTGTGTATGATCTGTTTTTGAAGAAGTTTTATTGGCAGTTCTTGGCTCAGTTTTTTAAACTAGAGCCAGAAGTAAATACAAAATTACACTAAAAACGCCACAAAAATGCATTTAAAACGCCATAAAAACCGCATTTAAAATTTTAATGACACTAGCGTTTTTAGAAAAAAAAATTTATGCAGTTTAAATTGCCAGAAAAATTATGCGCGTGAAGGAGGTCTAAGGCTGGGTTCACACGACCTATTTTCAGACCTAATGGAGGCGTTTTATGCCTCGAATTACGGCTGAAAAAACGGCTCCAATACATCAGCAAACATCTGCCTATTACTTTCAATGGGTTTGCCGATGTACTGTGCCGACGACCTGTCATTTTACGCGTCGCTGTCAAAAGACGGCTCGTAAAATTCCAGCCTCGTCAAAAGAAGTGCAGGACACTTCTTGGGACGTTTTTGGAGCCGTTTTCTCATAGACTCCAATGAAAACAGCTCCAAAAACGGCCGTAAAAAACGCCACGAAAACGCAGCGAAAAACGCGTCCATATTTTGAGACGTTTTTGACTCTGCGTGTGAACATACCCTAAGGGTATGTGCACACGATAACGACAATTACGGCTGAAATTACGGAGCTGTTTTCAGGAGAAAACAGCTCCTACATTTCAGACGTAATTGCTCGTACTCGCATTTTGCGAGGCGTCTATTACAGCCGTAATTTGAAGCGGTTCTTCATTGAAGTCAATTAAAAATGGCTCAAATTACGTCACAAGAAGTGTCCTGCACTTCTTTGACGACGCTGTTATTTTACGCGCTGTCTTTTGACAGCGACACGTAAAATTAGAGCACAGTACGTCGGCAAACCCATTGAAATGAATGGGCAGATGTTTGCCGACGTATTTGAGCCGTGTTTTCAGGCGTAATTCAAGGCGTAAAACGCCTCGTTTACGCCTGAAAATAGGTTGTGTGAACCCAGCCTAAGGGCTTATTCAGATGAACGGGATATACGTCTGTGCAACATCTCGCACGGACCTATATTAGTCTATGGGGCCGTGCAGACAGTTGCGTGATTTTTAAGCAGCGTGAGTCCGCTGCAAAAAATTCACGACATGTCCATTCTTTGTGCGTTTTTCACGCATCACGCACCCATTGAAGTCAATGGGTGCGTGAAAATCACGCGCAGCACACGGAAGCACTTCCGTGCGACCAGCGTGATTCGTGCAACAGCTGTAAAACTATGAATGAAAACAGAAAAGCACCACGTGCTTTTCTGTTTACAGACATCAAAACGGAGTGTCATAATGATGGCGGCTGCGCAAAAATCACGCAGCCGCGCATCATACGGGGCTGACACACGGAGCTGTTAAGTACCTTTTGCACACGCAAAATGCACATGCTCGTGTGAATCCGGCCTAAAGGCTACACAGCCAAAAACCACGGTACACTACCGCTAGGTGTATGGGGACCCTAACATACAGATTTCTATATATCTATAGACCACATCTTGTTACAGGTCCTCACCATTGTTCGTTGTCATGCCAAAATTTGTAAAACTTATCTCAATTTATCTTAAAATTTGTCTCCTGAACCCAGTAGAATATTTAAGTAAGCAGAAAAGGAGTCTGTTATGTTGCTAAACTAGACATTTGTGCAACCATATAAACTGACTCCCCAGCTGTGCCTCACCCACAACTTAGGGGCACCTCACCAGTGAAGCCAACCTCACAGTTTGAGATGCACTGCTCTAGCTGACTGCTATTAGGTTGGATTCACACACAGCATTTGGCAACATTTCAATAGTGTTATCTGCTGCGTTTTTCTGCACATTTTTGCCCAAAAAATTATTTTTATGTCTGCTATGAGCAGACTTAGATTTGTGCCATAAATTCCATAGTAAAATATGAGAATGCCTACATACACAGAATTTTGGTTTATGCTGTTTTTTGTAGCATTTTTGGGGTCAGTAGAAGACGCACCATGTTCTAGGTATGTTGTTTTTTTCTGGTGATTTCTCCAAACGCGTGTACAAAATGACACTGCATACAAAATACCTACATAAAGTAGATGCATGGAAAAAAAAATAATTGCTTGAAACGCATGGCATTTTTTTAATTGCGTTTTAAAATGCTGAAAAACTGCCTTCGTGTATCTAATTGATCTATGTAACACTGTTGATTTACCTCACTATATACAGTATATAATGACTCCATATAAATAGTGAATATTGCTCCTAAACAGTATGTTTCAGTAAATGATGTCACACTTCTGAGTGGAGGGGAAGGTATAGACTTTGCATTTAGTCCCAGAAACTACATACTATACCTTTGAAGAGAATATGTAGGTTCTATAAAAATGACAATTATTGTAATAATATTTTTTTAAATGTGGAGCTGTATATTAGTTTAATATATGCTGTTTATTATTGTTAGAGAATGTGCTGCAGCTTTGTAAGGGCATGACCACACATGGCGGAATTCCTCCGCAACTGTCCGCATCAATGCCGCACAGAATCTGCGTTGCAGATTCTGCAGCGGATCTGCACAAAATGTGCAGAAAATTGATGCGGACTGGCCGCTGCGGACTGCAGGAAAAGTGCTTCTCTTCTCCCTATTCAGTGCAGGATAGAGAGAAGGGACAGCACTTTCCCTAGTGAAAGTCAAAGAATTTCATACTTACCGCCCGTTGTCTTGGTGACGCGTCCTTCTTTCGGCATCCGGCCCGACCTCCCTGGATGACGCTCCAGTCCATGTGACCGCTGCAGCCTGTGCTTGGCCTGTGATTGGCTGCAGCCGCCACTTACACTGAAACGTCATCCTGGGAGGCCGGACTGGAGACAGACGCAGGGAGTTCTCGGTAAGTATGAACTTATATGTTTTTTTACAGATACATGTATATTGAGATCGGTAGTCACTGTCCCGGGTGCAGAAACAGTTACTGCCGATCGCGTAACTCTTTCAGCACCCTGGACAGTGACTATTTACAGACGTCTCCTAGCAACGCTCCCGTCATTACGGGAGCCCCATTGACTTCCTCAGTCTGGCTGTAGACCTAGAAATACATAGGTCCAGCCAGAATGAAGAAATGTCATGGTAGTAAAAACAATACGCTCCGCAGCACACATAAGATCTGCGGACTTCATTGCGGAATTTTGACTCTCCATTGAAGTCAATGGAGAAATTCCGCCATGAGTCCGCAACCAGTCCGCCACTGCTCCGCAACAGACAGAGCATGCTGCGGACAACAAATTCCGCTCCGCAGCCTATGCTCCGCAGCGGAATTGTACGCATCGTGTAAACGAACACTGCTAAATTAAAGTGAAAGTCAATGGAGAAACGGCTCCGCTGCGGATTAACGCTGCGGAGTGTCCGCAGCGGAATTTAAGTGAAATTCCGCTATGTGTGAACCCGCCCTAATAAGGTCTAAACTATAGCCTTGTTATTTCATATCGTTTCCATATTGCAAATTTATACAGGGCTGTATCTCATTTTACCACTCTGCTATATTAAACAGCACTAAAATTAGGAGATAATATACAAAAAATAGGATAGGTACAAGAATAAATGCAGCAGCCTCTAGTGGTTGGTATTACCATTAGTAAGAAGAAAAAATACTGTCAGGGTATGTTCACACGCTTACTAAAAAACGTCTGAAATTACGCAGCTGTTTTCAAGGGAAAACAGCTCCTTATTTTCATCCGTTTTTTTAGCAACTCGTGTTTTTCGCTGCGTTTTTTTACCGGCGTTTTTGGAGCTGTTTTTCTATAGAGTCAATGATAAATGGCTCCAAAAACATCTCAAGTAAACGGCCGCATAAAAAAAACGCCCCGTCGGAACAGAACGCTGTTTTTCCCATTGAAATCAAAGTGCAGATGTTTGGAGACGTTCTGCTTCCGATTTTTCGGCTGTTTATCCTTAGGCCCTGTTCACACAGAGTTTGTTTGCAGGCAGAAAATTCAGATTTTGATCTGCCTGCACGCCGTTTGCCGCGTTTTTCACTGCGTTTTTCGCCCGTGGTCATTGAGCGCTGCGGCAAAAACGCCGCAAAAAAAACGCTTTCTCTGCCTCCTATTGATGTCAATAGGAGGTCAGAGACGTAAACGCCCGAAGATAGGGCATGTCGCTTCTATTTCCCGCGAAAAAGGGTTTTCTGCTCGCGGGAAAAAATGCCACCGCCTCCCATTGGAATCGGAGGCATTTTCGGATGTTTTTTTGAGCATTTTTTTACGCGGTTTCTGCGTCCAAAAATGTGTAAAAAAACTCAGTGTGAACAGGGCCTTACAGTTCTATTATTTAGGTATCATAAAGTAACAGTAAATACTAGGGTAGACATACCCACAAAACAGCCCTCCTAGGGCTTGTTTCCATGTGCGTTGGGCTTTCGTTTGGCTTCCTGTTACCATTAGGCAACATTAAGGGATTCAGTGGTGAGTACATGAAGTATGGGTGGCAGGGGACACCCCTGCCTAATACCGTTTCTGATGGAGAAAGAAAGAGACAATTGACCATTAACACGAATCTGTGCTGAAGGATTGGGGTAAGGGGCCATCTATACCCAGCTAGGCTTTCCCCATTCCAAAATCGGATAGGATGGACTGAAGGAGCTCCTAATGAACTTGCTCAAATGCTTTTTTAGCATTGACTGGTAAAAAGGCATAAGGGAGTTTTCCCTGCTCTAGCCTGAGAAATCATGGACAAAGTCTAAGACCTCATGCACACTACCGTGTTCAGTCCGTGATATACGGATCGCATGTCGGCCGCATTTCCCGGACCGAACATAGTTCGGGGAGCTGGGCTCCTAGCATCATAGTTATGTATGATGCTAGGTGTCCCTTCGTCCCCGCGGGAATACTGTCCCCTACTGAAACATGTTTTCAGTACGGGACAGTATTCCCGCGGGGAGGCAGGGACACCTAGCGTCATATGTAACTATGATGCTAGGAGCCCGGCTCCCTAAACTGCGTTCGGTCCGGGAAATGCGGCCGACATGCAGTCCGTATATCACGGACCGAACACGGTCGTGTGCATGAGGTCTTAATGACATTGTTCCCTGCCTTGCGAAAGACGACATGGTCAGTGAGAATTATAGAAGGCAGAAGGGACTAGAGTCGGGATGCAATCATTTTAGCATAGAGTTTAACATTGAGATTCATCAGGGAACTAAAGCAATAATTACCACATTGGGAGTGGTTTTTCCCAGGTTTAGGGATGACATGAGCAAGGAGAGATTGTGGAGGGGACTGAGAAACAGGGGAGATGGAGTTACATACATCAAGGTAAATAGGAGCCAGGAGCTAAGATAAACTTTTTATAAAATCGAGCAATTAGGTCCATTAGGTCCTGGACTTTTCCAATTTTTCAGATCTCTAATAGCAGTCTGGAGTTTCACAAGTGTGAAACTAGATTCCAGCTCCTTTATTTGCTTGTGAGATAAAGACGGCAACTTATTTACCTTGAGGTACGCAGAGATTTTGGAACATAAAGAGATTTTCGAGGCTAATCAGGGATGCAGGGCATAGGACGACCATTTGATACTTTTGTCACTAAACTCATAAAAGCCCTGTTGCACATGGTCCCGATGTGTTTTTTATATACAAAAAAGAAAATATTAAAAGTTTTAAACCCCCTTTCCCATTTACCCTAAAGTAATGTAAAAATAATAATATTAAAATAAATATAACAGGTGTCTCCAAGTCTCTTAAAGTCTGAACTGTTAGGGTATGTTCACACGCAGTTTTACGCCTCGAAGTACGCCTGAAAAAACGCCCCTAATACGCCTACAAACATCTGCTCATTGCTTTCAATGGGAATTACGATGTCTATTCCCATGAGCCTTTATTTTACGTGTCGCTGTCAAAATACGGCGCGTAAAATGATGGCTCGTCAAAAGAAGTGCACTACACTTCTTGGGACATTTTTGGAGGCGTTTTACATTGACTCGAAAAACGCGAGTTGTTAAAAATAACGTCTGAAAATCAGGAGCTGTTTTGGAATTTTCCTCCTGCAAAAAACTCAGTGTGAAAAGGGTATGTTTACACGCAGGGTTTTCAGGCGTTTTTCGCCTCGAAAAACACATGAAAAAACGGAAACTGAACTCCTACAAACATCTGCCCATTGAAATCAATGGGAATAACATCATTTAATTCATACGGGGTGTCTTTTTACGCCGCTGTTTTTAAAAAAAACGGAGCGTAAAAAGACGCTCTGTAAAAAGAAGTAGCATGTCACTTCTTGAGGCATTTTTTGGAGCTGATTTTACATTGAACACTATGAAAAACGCCTCAAAAGAAGCTCCAAATTAAAAGAAGCTACATTTTCAGCTTCAAAACGCCTGAAAATCAGAGGCTGTTTTCTCTGAAAACAGCTCCGTAATTTCATCCGTAACGGACGTGCACGTGTGAACATACCCTTAGGGTATGTGCACACATCAACTCAAAAACGTCTGAAAATACGCAAAAGGCATTTAACAGCTGCGTGTGTCATCAGTGTATGATGCGTGGCTGCGTTATTTTCGCGCAGCCGCCATCATTTTGACACTCCGTTTGGATGTTTGTAAACAGAAAAGCACGTGGTGCTTTTCTGTTTACATTCAGAGTTTGACAGCTGTTGCGCACTCGCGCTGCGCAAAATTCACGCACTGTCTGCACTGCCCCATAGCCTAATATAGGTGCGTACGACACGCGTGAAAAGCACGCGCGTATATTACGCTCGTGTAAATGATGCCTTACCGTGCAGTAAAAACAACAACTTCATTTTATTCTGCGGCTCGGTACAATTACGGTGATACCAAATTTCTGTATATTTTTTTATATTTTACTACTCTTGCAAAGAAAAAACTATTTGTTTTAGTTTTTTGTCGATTAAGCGGCGTGAGGGCTTATTTTTAGCTGGACAAGCTTTAGTTTTTATTGGTACTTACAACTTTTTGATCACTTTTTCAGAAAAAAAATTCAGAGCCAAGGTGACCAAAAAACAGCGATTTTGTTGTTCACCGTGCGAGTTAAGTAATGTTATATTGTAATAGTTCAGACTTTCACGGACACGGCGATATCAATTTTGTTTGATTTTTTCATTTTTTACATTACCATAGAGCAACTATAGGAAAAGTTTTCTTTTAAAACTTTTAATATTTTATTATTTTTTTTCACTACCAAAACCTTTATTAAACTTTTTTACACATTTTATTAGTCACCTTATTGCAGTATATTGTCATTTTTACAGGCTTAACAGAGGCAGAGGGAGGGCAGACCTGGGGGCCTTCAGGCCCCTGGGCTGCCATGACAATCATCGGTTCCCCGCGATCACATCGAATTGGGGGCGATGGGCTGTCAGAGGGGACCGCATTATACTTTCCAACAGCTTAGATGCCACGGTCGCTATTGACCATGGCATCTAAGGGGGGCCAGTAACGGCGCTGTAATGGAAGCTGACAACCGCAGCGTATGGACCGGGCTCATTGCGTGAGCCTGCTCCATACTTCACCCCCCGCACCATGACGTGCAGTTACGTCATGGTGAATTAAGAGGTTAATGGAAATATCTAATCAGCCAATCCTGTGGCAGCAACACAATGCATAGAATTCATTAGGCATTCATTGTTGAACACATTCAAAGGTTGAGAACAAATACCAGAATGAATACAAATTTGGGCTTTTTAATATAGGATGATTGTTGGTATCAGAAAGGGAGGAATAAATACATCAAAAACTGTGAATCTTCTAGGGTTTACAGAAATTGCTGCACAAAACAAGTAACATCTGGTAAATGCTAGTTAGGGGGGATTCACACGAGCGTGTATTCGGTCCGTGCGGGCCGCGTGGTTTTCACGCGGCACGCATGGACCAATACAAGTCTATGGGGCAGTACAGACAGTCCGTGCTTTTTGCGCAGCGTTTGTCTGCTGCGCAAAAAGCGCGACAGGTTCAATAACTCTGCGTATTTCGCGCATCACGCACCCATTGAAGTCAATGGGTGCGTGAAAATCACGCGCACCACACGGAAGCACTTCCGTGGGACGAGCGTGATTCGCGCAACAGCAGTGAAAAGGATGAATGAAAACCGAAAAGCACCACGTGCTTTTCTGTTTCCGAACATCCAAACGGAGTGTCTTTGCGATGAGCGAAGCCGGACAAGCGTACCGAACTTCACCGGGTTCGGCCAAACTCGTTTTGGCCGATCCCGGCAAAAAAATTATCGGTACGCGACGTCAGGAGATAGTCACTGTCCATGGTGCTGAAAGAGTTAAACTGTTTCAGCACCATGGACAGTGACTTGCGATCCCAAAATACATTAACCTGTAAAAAAAAAACGAAGTTCTAACTTACCGATTACTCCTGTCTCCTTCCTGCAGTCCGACCTCCCGGGATGACACTTCAGTTCAAGTGACAGCTCCAGCCAATCACAGGCCAAGCACAGGCTGCAGCCAATCACAGGCTGCAGCGGTCACTTGGACTGCTGCGTCATCCAGGGAGGTGGGGCCCGATGTCAAGAGAGGCGCGTCACCAAGGACGCGTCACCAAGGACGCGTCACCAAGGCAACGGCCGGGAAGTTCTCGGTAAGTAGGAACTTTATCTTTTTTTTTTACAGGTTTTTCGCTGTTGTGTTCGGCATTCACTGTCGAGGGTGCTGAAAGATTTAGCTCTTTCAGCACCTTGGACAGTGACGGGCGTTGACAAGCCTCATCTCTATGATGCCGGCTGCGCGAAAATCACGCAGCCGCGCATCAGACACGCATGACACACGCAGCTGTCAAATGGTTTTTGCGCTCGCAAAACGCTGCGTTGTTTGCGCGCGCAAAAACGCAACGTTCGTGTGAATCTCCCCTTATGTGGATGAAAAAGTTTTGTAATTGAGAGAGGTTAGAGGAGAATGGCCACACTGGATCAAGCTCAAAGTACCATGAGCACAAACAGCTAAGCATTGTGGTATGCAGGAACTCATCTCTGAATGCATAGGATATTAAGAAATGAGTAGGATGGGTTGAGGTGTAACAAGAAGCTCCTGTGACTCACTGCAAGATATATAACAAGGTCCCTTAACTACCTATTACTATTTATAATTGTGCTGGCCCCTTTTGGGCCTATTGGGGACATTGGACCCTCTTAGGCAGCAGGGCCTGGGTGAAATTGCAACCTCTACACTCCCTATGGTCATGTCCATGTGGATAAGGTACAAAAGCAGAAGACCACATCAGCTTTCACTCCTGTTAGCTTAAAAAACTTAGGATCAAGTTGGTACATGCTCAACAAAACTTCAGGTCAGGATTGGAAAAAATATGCCTTGTCTGAAGAACAATTTCTGACACATAAATAATGTAGGGTAAACCATATGAATCTATTGCTCCGCCATACCTTGTGTAAAGGCTCAAGGGTGGTATAATTGTTTTATTGTCACAAAATAAGCCCCTTAATTCCAAAGGAGCAATGTGGCTGACCGTGTGCCTCCTATCCTGCCCACAATTTGTCCATCTTCCAATAGCTATATGCAGTAAGGGAATGTTTCAAGTCACAAAGCACATATCATCTTAAGTTGATTTTACAAACATGACAATGAGTTCAGTGTATTCCAATGGCCTGCGGATACAACAGGCCTCAAGACAATAGAGAATCTTAGGGATGTTACGGAATGGAGAAGTTGCAAAATCAGGCCACCTGCACACGGCCGTAGCTATGTGTAAGGTCCGTGATTACAGCATGGATGGGCCGCAGACTGTCACTTGCATTTGCGGGCTGTGCTTACATTAAAAAGTATAGGAGCATAAATGCAAAAAATACATATAACAAGTCGTATTTTTTGCGGGTCATTTCTACAGCCCGGACACTTACCCGTAAATATACGGGAAGGTGTCTGTGGCCCATAGGATCAGTATTTTTATCCGCAATTACGGATCCGTAATTGTGGATAAAAATTAGGGTCGTGTGCATGAGGCCTTCATCTGCAGGCAAGAAATCTGCAGTAACTTCATGATTGTATTGCCGCTACAGGTAATGTTCTGTGTGTCAACACTTTTTAATGTCAATATAATAAGCATTGAATCTCCTATCTGGACATCGCCTTGTTGCTGGATTTTTCTTTTTGGCTGCTACGTCCCTGGGTCCTTTCCTTTGGGTCACTGGTGAACAGGTATAATGCTTGGAATGTGTGAGTTCAATCTGACTATTTGAACTTTTTACTTCTGCCAACATGGACCATCACCTTATTGAATCTGTACCACAAAGTATTCAGTATTTTCTGAGCACAAAGGGATCCTAAACAATACTACAAAGATGTATTTACTTAGGCCCCATGCACACGAACGTGCTTCTGCGGCTGCAATTCCCCCGAAAATCCACTGGAGATTTGCGGCCCCATTCATTCCTATGGGGCCATGCAGACGACGGTGGTTTCCACGTTCCGTCCATGGCCCAGGAGCCCGGACCGCAGAAAGAATGGCCATGTCTTATTACGGCCGTGTTCTGCAGTCCAGTCCAGTCCGATTTGCGGGTGGCTTGCGGGTGACACTCCGCCCCCGGCCGACCCGAAAATCACGGCCGTGCACATGGCTACGGTCGTGTGCACGAGGCCTAAAGTGTACACTGATCGTATATCTGTACCAGAAGGGGCAACAATAAGCTTGAATAAAGTTCATAAAACGACTTACCTGTATCAGTACTTTTAGATTTAAGTATATAATTGAGTACCCATAACTGATGACATATCTATACCTTAAGATAAAACTAAAAGGTTGAGATCCCAAAACAGGCCACTTATACCTCTACGTTCAGATGCAACTAGATGTTTGACTACCATAATTGCTGACCTATATCTGTATATCTACATTGAGATTAATTAAATTGCTTAGTAAAGTATCCTTACCATAAGGCTTTATTCAGACGAACGGGAAAAATGTCCGTGCAACACGCGTGATTTGCACGCGCGTTGCACGGACCTATACTAGTCTATGGGGCCGTGCAGACATGTCCGTGATTTTTACTCAGCGTGAGTCCGCTGAAAGAAAGTCACGACATGTCCGTTCTTTGGCCGTTTTGCGTGAATCACGCGCCCATTGAAGTCAATGGGTGCGTGAAAACCACGCATGTCGCACGGAAGCACTTCCGTGGGACAAGCGTGATTCGCGCAACAGCTGTCAAAAGGATGAATGAAAACAGAAAAGCACCACGTGCTTTTCTGTTTACAAACATCCAAATGGAGTGTCATAATGATGGCGGCTGCGCGAAAAGCACGCAGCCGCGCATCATATGCTGCTGCCCCACGGAGCTGTTAAGTGGTTTTTGCGCACGCAAAACGCCACGCTCGTGTGAGTGAGGCCTAAACCTGAAGTTTGGTTTGGCCCCATAGTTAACATTATTCTTAGGGATGATCTGTCCTTTTTATTAAAAGTAGATGGTAATCAATCGTAATAAGATAAACTCCAAATCTTTGCATAAACAATATAATGTAATTACCTTTCCCCTTAATCTTAAAACATGTCATTATGCCCATATAATTTTATTAGCCCATGCAACTGGCAGAAATTATCACACTAAGAGCGGATTTACATGAGCATGTGCGTTTTACGCACGCAAAAAACGCTGCGTTTTGCGCGCGCAAAAGGCACTTAACAGCTCCGTGTGTCATCGCGCAGCCGCCATCATTATGACACTCTGTTTGTATGTTTGTAAACAGAAAAGCACGTGGTGCTTTTCTGTTTTCAATCATACTTCTTACTGCTGTTGCGCGAATCACGCGCGTCCCACGGAAGTGCTTCCATGTGGTGCGCGTGATTTTCACGCATCCATTGACTTCAATGGGTGCGTGATGTGCGATCAGCGCAGAAATATAAGACATGTGTGTTTCACGCAGAGGACACCCGCTGCGTGAAAATCACGGACTGTCTGCACGGCCCCGTAGACTAATATAGGTTCGTGCGAGGCGCGTGAAAATCACGTGCGTTGCACGGACGTATATCACGTTCGTGTAAATCCGCCCTAAGAGTCAGATAATTCAAGTCAGAGGTAACAGTATGACTTTTTTGGCACAATGGATGATGTGCACATAGCAAAAGTGAGGCGCTCGAGCATAGCATGAACATTAATCCTGCCAGTCAAATGACGTCATTGGCACGAGGTCCATACACAGTTATCCACACCCTTAGAAAATAGGGAAAAAGCTGAAAATCTTTCACTGATGAAGAAAATATATTTTGTGATGTTGTAAATTTCCTGGCAGTACAGTGGTGTGAATATTTTAGTTAATCAGTACAATTACACATTTTATGTTTTTACACTTGTATTAAATGTATGCCATCACTGTAGCAATGCTTCTTATGTGTACAATACGGTCTGCTCCATCTGTATGAATAATTTCAAATACATTGCATGCATTGACCAGTATATGATTTTATTTATTTACTAAATTCTGCAGCAGAGTATCACTTCTTTGGTTAAATATTCAAAAAATGCAAATTTTAGTTTTTTTATATGGAAACTGATCAGTTACAGACTACTTGCTGACAGAATTGTAAAGGAAATTAAGTAGAAACATGGCGCTTCATGCTCACCAAGTGTCCTTTTCCTGCTCATCTCCTACTTATGCACAGGAAGCAATTAGGTTGTCATCAAATAGTAATCTGTAGCAGATTCGGAGTCCAGTGACTTTACGATCTGGCAGGGGGGTAATAATAGCAAGAGAAGTAAAAGCATGGGACCACGCCAGAGCTTTATCTGTCAGAAAATTCATTATAAATAATAACTTTTTTCCTTTCACTGGTAAATAAATCAGGTTGCATTTTAAAATATATGCGGCATTGATTAAGTAAACCTTGGTAATGGCAACAATCACCACTGAGCTTTAATGGTAGTGGGATACGTGAACATCACACAGTGGCAGAGCCATAGAGATCTTTTCACAGACCGCTGAATCAAGGGAACTGCAGGAATGAAGAAGCCACAAATACAAATGCACATTTTAGCTTTTCTAAAGCATCCACCTTTAGGGTATGTTCACACACACTAATTACGGACGTAAATCGGGCGTATTAACCCCCGAATTACGTCCGAAATTACGGCTTGAATGCGTTGACAAAAATCTGCCCATTGAAAGCAATGGGCTGACGTTTGTCTGTTCACACGAGGCGTATATTTACACGCCGCTGTCAAAACACGGCGCGTAAATAGACGCCCGCATCAAAGAAGTGACCTGTCACTTCTTGGGGCGTAATTGGAGCCGTTATTCATTGACTCCAATGAAAAGCAGCGCCAATTACGTCTGTAATGGACGCGGCGTTCAAGCGCCTGCACATGCCGTTATGGCTGAAATGACGGGGCTGTTTTCTCCTGAAAACAGCCCCGTAATTTCGGCCGTTACGGACGCTGCTGTGTGAACATACCCTTAGACTTAGTCTCGGACATTTCATTTGCATTGGTTCTTCAAAGGGTGCAGGAGTGGTGGACTGCAGGGGTCTCTGATATGTAGGTACCAAAGGGGGGAACTCACTGAGTATTTTTTAAAACCCAAGAATATCACATTTTAATCCTCATTGCATCTAGTAAAAACCTGCTAGTTTGTCTTTGATTCCAGTAGACAAACAGACCCAAAAGGTTGCTACGAGGGTCTCATTATTCCAGGATAATTGGGATGCCAGAGTTTGGAATTGTATTGCTTGCAAACTAACAGACAAGGTGATTTACTAAAAGGGCATACAGCCATATTGACCCAAATAAACTTTTATTAAACCATGTGAAAACAAATTGACATACAATAATTGGGTCAGACAACAAGGTGGATATCAAAACTAACTGTGCGCCAGATGTTTATTGTGGTGTATAATAAACATTCATCTTGTGACAAACAGCGCTCTCATCGATATGTGCATAAGAAGATAAGTGTCCAGACCTTTAGCTCCTGTATTGACTGAAATACCCTGGCATAGGGCTTAAAGGAACAGTGTCACCACAAAAAAATTTTTTATATGTTAAAGATGTTAGTGCTTTATTAAAAACGTTTGGATTAATTTGTGTGTTACTTTTTTTTATTTTTACACTTTTTCTTCCCTATGGGGGCTGCCATTTTTTTTTCCATTTCTGTATGTGTCGATTAACGACACATACAGACATGGAATACGGCAGCTCCAGTCCCATAGGGACTGCGAACGGGGCCCGTTCCATCCACTATCATGTACGCCGCTGTGTGGGAACGGCACATGCACCGCTCCCACACAGTTCAATTTGAAATGCACGCCGTCCGGCGCCATTTTCCTGTGGACCGGAAGTCGCGGCCGGACAGTAATATTACTACTTCCGGTCGCGGCTTCCGGACTTGTGCACATGGAGCAGCGGCAGCAGACGGTGCGGACGGGCCGGAGGGAGCGGCGGCGACTGGAGCAGGTAAGGGATTTCTATGTATGTTTGTGTTTCAGTGTGTGTTTACTACTGTATGTAAACCTACTACACTGTGTGTTAGCTCAAAAAATGGCGACACACAGTGTAGGAGGTTAGACCGTTCAATCCCCTCGTTTCTCCCGGCACTAGCCAGGATAAAGGAGGGGGGGATTCTGAGAGCTCACTAGAGCGAGCGATTTTTACCCAATTTTGCAGCATAAAGGAATGTGGTTGCTTTACCACATGCAATGCTGCAATTTTGGGAATGGCTCCATCTAGTGACCAGCAATGGAAAATATTATAAATTAGAATCCAATTGAATCCAATTTATAATATTTTCTGACTCGTGAAAAAAAATAAAAAAATTAGAACAATGTTTAATCACCTACACACTAATTGTTTAACTAAAAAAAAACAAACATGTTTTGCTGGCAACACATTCCCTTTAAGAATACAGATACGCTCCTAGTGTCCCCCTAACATGTTTTGCCGCACTCAAGTCATCATAAGGGGAATGGGACATGCGTGAAGCAACAAAACAAAAGTCCTTGTCTCAGACACACAAGCGGTGATGCCTTAAAGTGTAGCTAAACGTTCGGCAAACATCTGACATGTCATAGTGACATGTCACAAGTTTGGATTGGTGGGGGTCTGAGCATGGAGACCCCCACCAATCGCTAGAACGAAGCAGCTGAAGTGCTCGTGTGAACGCTCAGCTGTTTCGTGTCTGTTCGGCTTTTTCCGGAAATAAATGTATCGTGTACGGACTCAATAGAAAGTCTATGGGCCCGTACTCCGATATATTGGATTTCCGGAAAAAGACGGACAGAAACGAAGCAGCTGAACGCTCACACGAGTGCTTCAGCTGCTTCGTTCTAGCGATTGGTGGGGGTCTCCTTGCTCGGACCCCCACCAATCCAAACTTCTGACATGTCACTATGACATGTCAGAAGTTTGTCGAACGTTTAGCTACACTTTAAACGAAGTCCAACCTGGCGCTTAAAGCGTTGTTCTGTTCCAAAAGTGGAGTGGCTCAAGCAGGAGCTTCTATGGACAGAAGCAAAACAATACACGCCATCTTTGCTCAGTCTGTGTGGAACGGCTATGCCTGAACGTCGGTGGTGCAGTGGTTCAGGAATCCACAACGCATCTTTGTATCACCACTGTATTTTGGGAAATGCAAGAATGGAACAGATGCGACCACTGGAGCTAGAATCGAAATAGTAGGAGCCTATACAATCTCCCGTTGTCAATCTCCCTACTGCATAATGTCTTGTTGGGGCTGCGTCATTAGAATGTAAAAGCGGCAACAAGATGTCAAACTGTCAGCGGCAAGACTCTGGACAAGGATTAAACCAACTGTGTTACCATCAGATTTGTATTAGGGCTAAATGGGGGAGCGGTCTACGGGATTTTGTGATTTTCATGTTTATGGACGTTTTGCAGGGGAAATCCCCAGTTTACATCCCCGTCAGGGCCGGCCTTAGAATAGATGGCGCCCTGTGCAAAATGTTCTTTTAGCGCCCCACCCCATCATTAAAAAAAATGCCCCATAAAAGAGTATAATGCCCCCACACAGTATATTGCCCCACACACCGTATAATGCCACTTTAATGCTCCCAATACAGTATAATCTCCCCAAGTGTCCCCACAAAGTATGAATAATGCCTTGGAGGCCCGGGGAGTGAGTGTTGGTTGGTTTTCACTCACCACTAGGCGCTCTTTCTCTGCTTCAGCCCCGGCACTGTATTGAGTCTGACATACATTGCATTGCAATGTCACATGACACGTCACGTGTCATTTTTAGTGCAGTGCCAGCACCGGAGCAGAGAAGAACCGCCCCGGCCGGAAGGCAACTGCGGAGTTGCCGAGCCAGTTTTAGACAAAGTGTGGCCCTGGGCAAAGATAAAAGCGGGCCCCAAGTGTTTAATTATTGTATCAATAATGCAATCAATTCAGAAGGTGGTGTGCTGAGAAAGGCATCACTGATTTCTACCGCGTTTAGGAGTGTTGCAAAGACCCAAAGCATATGTCTCACAAATATATATATATATATATATATATATATATATATATATATATATATATATATATATAGTGTTACTGAATAATACCACCACATCATAACCGCATAGTGACTGAATAATACCACGATACTGTTACAGAATAATACAACCACATCATAACCACATAGTGCTGAATAATACCCCCATATGTTACTGAATAATACCTCCACACCATAACCACTTAGTGACTGAATAATACCCCCATACTGTTACTGAATACCACCACACCATAACCAGTGACTGAATAATTCCCTCATACTGTTACTGAATAATACCGCCACACCATAACCACATACTGACTGAATAATAGTGCCATACTGTTACTATATAATACCCCCATACTGTTACTGAATAATGTTTCAGTAACAGTTTTAGTGACTAAATAATACCCCCCATACTGTTACTGAATAATACCACCACACCATAACCACAAAGTGACTGAATAATACCGCCATACTGTTACTGAACAAAACCCCCATACTGTTACTGAATAATACCACCACACCATAACCACACAGTGACTAAATAATACCACCATACTGTTACGGAATAAAAACCACTATACAAAGACCAATATTACCTCCAAATAGTAAATGGCAGTTATACACAGGAGCTCTGCAGACATTATAAGTGATTACAGCACATTTATATCCAGGGACTCACAGGTGATGTTTTCTCTGATTAGAGTTGTTCACTTTCCCTTTTTTCTCCAGCCATTTTTTATAGACATGGGTGGTACACATAAAGATGCATGAGCAGGTCACTAGCCAGTATCCGTGTATGACGGACATGAAGAGAAGGAGTGTGCCGGAATATTATTCTGGTGACTATCTAAAAGGGGGGCCATGGAAAGGAGTCAGATTAGGGAATGTTATAAGCCTGTCTAAATAGATGTATTTTCAGGGCACGTTTAAAACTGTGAATATTGGGAATTAATCTGATTGTCTGGAGTAGCACATTCCAGAGGACTGGTGCAGCACAACAAAAATCTTGGAGACGGGAGTGGGAGGTTCGGATTATGGAGGATTTTAATCTAAGGTCGTTAGCAGAACGAAGAGCCCGAGTAGGGTGGTAGACAGATATGAGGGAGGAGATGTAAGGAGGTGCAGCACTGTGGAGAGCTTTGTGGGTAAGAGTAATAAGTTTGAATTTTATTGTGAAGGGGATGGGCAACCAGTGCAGTGACTGGCAAAGATTAGAGGCGTTGGTGTAGCGGTTGGTCATAAATATGAGCCTGGCAGCTGCATTAAGGATAGATTGGAGAGGGGAGACTTTAGTGAGCGGAAGATCGACTAGTAATGAGTTACAGTAAACAAAACAATAGTACTACTGCGTCCCATGTAGATAGCGCTACACACACACAGTCCTCGTAGATTGCGCCACACAGACCCCCACTTGTAGATCGTGCCACACAGGCCCCCTTTGTAGAAAGTGCCACTCAGCCCCCCATATAGATAGTGCCATATGCCCCTTGTAGATAGTGTCCCATCCCTCCTTGTAGATAGTGCCATACAGTCAGTGTTCCCTATAAGGTACATAACTGCGCGGCCGCGCACCTTCCACAGTCCGCCCGCTCACTAAAGTTTAAAGCCTGCGCACTGTCATGGGCGGCGGGCGGATGCAGTTGCTTCGCTAGCACCGGAGGGGACTCCGGTGCTAGCTACATCCACTTTCACTTGTATGTGCAGTGTTGACCCACGTGTTTCTTTGCCACTTCCTGACCGCTATAATGGAGAAGCAAGTACCTGTCGTGGATTTTTGAACCAGTGCCAGATCCACTTCAGCCTGTATAGTAAGACATTTTCATCCGATGGCGCACGGGTCGCTTTCATCATTTGTCTCCTCACCGGCAAGGCTCTTGTATGGGCGAACCCTATCTGGGAGAGACAATGCCCAGAGACCCGTGACTTCCAAGCCTTCCTCCAGACTTTTCGCATGGTGTTTGAGGAGCCTGGACGAGTCTCATCTGCAGCAGCATCTTTGATTGACCTACGCCAAGGAGACACCTCTGTGAGTGAGTATGCCACCCACTTTCGCACCCTGGCTGGAGAACTGTTATGGAACGATGAGGCTTTGGTGGTGGCATTCTGGCATGGACTGGCTTCCAGAATTAAGGACAAACTTGCCGCCCGAGATCTGCCTTCTACCCTGGACGACCTCATCCTTCTGTCGGCCCGGATTGATATACGGATCCGGGAACGCCTCCAAGAGGTTCGACGGGAGGGAGCCAGCTCCAGTTTGGTTCCTACTTTGCAGCAATCCCTGCTGTTCTCAGATGTCGATCCTCCTAAAGAGTCTGTGATAATGGACCAGCATAAGTTATCCATCCAGGAGAAGCAACGCAGACGCACATCTGGACTCTGTCTTTATTGCGGTGTCGATGGCCATCTTGTGCGCCTGTGTCCCCAAAGATCCCAAAACCTAGGGTTGCTAGGAGTGACAACCTTGGGTAAAGATGGACTTCCATCTAAATTGTCCATACCTGTGACCATAGTGTCCGGTGAGAGAACGAATCAGGTCTCTGCATATCTGGACTCTGGATCCACTGCTAATTTCATCCGCAGAGATCTGGTGGACCTTCTGCAATTGCCCACTACCCCTCTGGAGAGCCCGTTGGCAGTTGCCTCAGTGAATGGACTACCTCTGCCAGATCCTGTTATAGCTGTGACCAAGCCGCTGAGGTTCCAAGTGGGAGCCCTTCACTCCGAACTTCTGTCTTTCTATGTCCTGTCCAACCCTGTGTTGCTGGGCCTGCCTTGGCTCCGACTGCATGCCCCAGTCCTGGACTGGAATTCTGGAGAGGTTCTCCAATGGGGCCCTGAGTGTCAAGGTCGTTGTCTGGTGCAGAATCGTTCGGCTCAGCCTTCGCTACCTCGGTCATTGGCAGGATTGCCGAGTCATTATTCTGCATTTTCGGACGTCTTCAGAAAGAGGGAGGTGGAGACATTGCCTCCACATTGGGCATATGACTGCCCTATTGAACGGATTCCTGGTGCATCCTTTCCCCGTGGTAGGGTATATCCTCTCTCCTTGCCAGAGACTATGTCCATGTCCGCCTATGTGAAGTAGAACTTGAAGAGGGGCTTCATACGGAAGTCTTCCGGCCCGGCAGGAGCCGGGTTCTTCTTTGTCAAAAATAAAGATGGCTCTCTTCATCCTTGTATTGAATACGGAGGTCTCAACCAGATCACGGTAAAGAATAAATATCCGTTGCCACTGATCTCTGAATTGTATGATCGTATACGTGGTGCCAGGATTTGTTCGAAACTAGACCTGCATTGGGCTTACAACCTAGTCCGGATTCGCCGGGTGATGAATGGAAGACTGTGATGGGTGATGGACACTATGAGTATCTAGTAATGCCCTTCGGCCTGTGTAATGCTCCCGCGGTCTTCCAGGAGTTTGTGAATGACATTTTCCGTGACCTCCTCTATGTTTATGTAGTAGTTTACCTCGATGACATCTTTATTTTTTCTCAAGATCCTATAACGCACCAGAGACATGTCCGTCAAGTCCTGATACGATTAAGGTAGAATCGTCTGTACGCCAAGCTGGAGAAGTGCTTGTTTGACAGAGATGCGCTACCCTTCCAGGGCTACATCGTCTCGAATCGAGGTCTCGTGATGGATCCTGAAAAGGTACAGTCTGTTCTGGAATGGCCACGTCCTCAAGGCTTGAGGGCCATACAGCGCTTTCTGGGATTCGCTAATTTTTACAGGCAGTTTATTCCGAATTTCTCCTCAGTGACTTCTCCTATCTCTAACCTTACTAAGAAGGGTATGAACGCCAAGGTGTGGACTCCCGAGGCAGAGTCCGCATTCAATAGCCTGAAGAGTGCCTTCACGTCAGCCTCTATCCTCCATCATCCGAATATCTCTCTGCAGTTCACGTTGGAGGTGGGCGCATCCTCTGTCGGTGCTGATGCACTCTTGTTCCAGAGAAGTCCCAAGGGCAAGTCAAGGGTATGTGGATATTTCTCCAAGCTCTTCTCTTCCGCAGAACGCAACTACTTGATTGGGGATCGGGAGTTACTAGCTATCAAATTGGCTCTGGAAGAATGAAGACATCTATTAGAGGGCGCTGCTCAGCCGATCCTGATTTTTACAGACCACAAGAATCTGACCTACCTCCAGACGGCCCAACAGCTGAACCCTCGTCAGGCCAGGTGGTCACTGTTCTTTACTAGGTTTCAGTTCGAGCTCCATTATCGCCTGGCCGACAAGAATGTGAGGGCCGATGCCTTGTCCAGGTCTTTCGAGATTTAGGACACTTTGGAGACTCCACAGAATATTATTGATCCGTCTTGCATTATCTCTGTCAATGCCCTGCAAGTTGGGGACATTCCTCCAGGGAGGACGTGATCTGGTTTACCGTGGAAGAAACCTCCTCTGGGGACACTCCTCTAGACTGGCAGGTCACGCAGGGGCCCGTAAGAACCGGGATCTGATTGCTCATAATTTCTGGTGGCCCACGCTGCCCAAGGACATTATGGACTCTGTTTCTTCCTGTTCTGTATGTGCAGCCAACAAGGTCACTCACTCCAGACCTGCTGGTCTGCTCCAGCCAGTGCCTGTGCCCAATGCTCCCTGGCAGCATATAGCTATGGACTTTATTACGTACCTGCCTCCTTCAGCCGGATGCAGTACTGTCTGGTTGGTGGTGGATCAATTTTCGAAGATGGCCCACTTCATTCCTCTGACCGGTCTTCCTTCTGCTCCTCACTTGGCCAAGCTGTTCATACAACACATCTTTCGCCTGCACGGCTTGCCGCAGCATAGTGTCTGATCGGTGGGTTCAGACACTATGTTCTGGAGAGCCCTCTGCAGACTCCTCGGTGTGAAATTGGACTTTTCATCAGCCTACCATCCTCAGTCCAATGGTCAGGTCGAGAGGATTAATCAGATTTTGGAGAACTACCTACGCCACTTAATTTCCAAGCAACATGATGACTGGGTGCAGTTGCTCCCATGGGCAGAGTTCTCATACAATAATCATACCAGCGAGGCCCCAAGGAATACACCGTTCTTCATTGTCTACGGCCAGCACCCACAAATTCCTCTCCCGGTGCCCGATACGTCCGAGGTACCAGCGGCTGACTCCACGTTTAGAGACTTTCTGCAGATCTGGCAGCAGATTCGATCCTCCATCCTAATGACAGTCGACCGCATGAAACGGAAGGCTGACACAAGGAGAAGAGAACATCCTTAGTTTCTTCCTGGCACGAGAGTCTGGTTGTCTTCCAGGAATATCCGACTATGGGTGCCATCATGCAAATTTGCTCCCAGGTTCCTCAGTCCCTTTGAGATCCTGCAGCGGATCAACCCTGTCGCCTATAAGCTTCGGCGGCCTCCTACCCTCAAGATCCCCAACACCTTCCATGTATCCCTACTGAAGCCGGGGTCCTGAACCGCTACACCAAGACTCCTAGCCCCGTGGTTGCCTCCAGCAGCCCTTCAGACACCTTTAAGGTTCATGAGATCCTGGACATCAAGAGAGTGAGAGGAAAGACCTTTTATTTGGTGGATTGGAGGGGGTTTGATCCTGAAGAAAGGTCTTGGGAGCCAAAGGAGAACCTCAATGCTCCTACTCTTCTGAAGAAGTTTCTCTCTCGCTCTGGTCCCAAGAAGAGGGGGCTTAAGAGGGGGGATACTGTAATGTCCGTGGCTGCGGGCTGTCAGCTCCGTTCCTCTCCTGACAGCCGCAGACACGAGTCGGCAAGCGCTGGCCCCAGCCTCCTCCTCAGGAGACGCCAGCACTCGCGTCCACTCACCTCAGCCGGATCCCATAGGGATTGTGGATGAACTTTGACCCGTGAGTACCCTGGACTATTAGAGGGGTCCAGCCCCCTAGTTCGAGCGTTGTTGTGTTCCCTAGTTTGTCTATGTGATGGCCTCCTAGCGTGTTACCTGTTCTAGTCCCCGTACCTGTTCCAGTTCCTGTTCCTAGTATTGTATACCTTCCTGGTCTAGCACTGAGCTGTGCCAAAGTTGTGCCATGCTGCATCCACGTCTGACCTGCTTCACCTCGCCTGACGTCCGCCTGCTACCTAGTCCCAGCCGAGCCTGCTGCTGTCTGAGCTGCCACAGGCACCTATAGAACTATAGAATCACCTGCTCCCTGTTGGCCAGCTGCCTTACCGCCAAGGCGATACGGCCCAGTGGGTCCACAGACCCTTCGTGACACAAGATTATTAAATGGGATAGGAGGTGACTCTTACAATGAAAGGCTGGAAAAATTGGGCTGGTTTAGCTTTGAAAAAAAGATGCCTTAGAAGTGATTTATAATAACATGTATAAATATATGTGTGGTCAATACCAAGAACTAGAATATAATCTGTTCTTTCCAAAGACTTTACAAAGGACCAGGGGACATTCACTGCGTGATGAAGTAAGACATTTCAGACATCAATATAGGAAACGGTTCTTTACAGTTAGAGTAGTCAAACTTTGGAATGCCCTACCCCAAGAGGCAGTAATGGCAGATGCTATATTCACATTTAAAAAAGGGCTAGATGTTTATTTACTGATGAATGGCATTGAGGGTTATAACTAATCTAGCATTAAATTATGTATAATTGATTGAGAAAGGTTGAACTTGACGGACTTGTGTCTTTTTTCAACCTATGTAAATACATAACACACTGATAAAACCCCTAAGGAATGGTCTCTCCCCTCTGCAGATACAGATGCTGACAGAGTTTGTGATTTATCCACTCCATTTCCAGACTGCCATAGGGCAGAAAGAGCATCCAAATACAGCAAGTGAAAACCTTTTTACATTACAAGAAATCTAGGTGTAACTCTCCCCAGAGACGCCAGCACACGCGACTGCATCTCCTCACTGCTTCCCCTCGCTCATTCCCGGTCTTAAAAGGCCAGCACGCGCACCAGTAAAATTCTCCCTGCCCAATCCCAACTCTCCCAGGACTTTAAAAAGGACTCTGCCCACTTCCACTTTGCCTGAGCGTTGTTGTGTCTCCCCATGTTTGTTCCGCAAAAGGTTCCTTAGCTGTATCTTGTATCCTGTTTTCCCGTATCCAGTAATTATACTTAGTTCCAGTGCGAAGTCTAGTGTCGGAGTCGAGTTCACCATCTGTGCCCGGTGCCCGTGCCGGCCCGAGGGTCCAGCTGACTAAACTACATCTGTGTCAAGTGTCCATTCCAAGTCAAGTGTCCATGCCAAGTCAAGCGTCTGCCAAGTCAAGTGTCTAACAAGCCAAGTCAAGAAGTTTGAAGAAAAGTTGCAGTTTTCGGGACACGGCGCCTGACCAGTGAGTACTCGATAAATGTCTAAGCTTCAGGTATTTTTATTATAAAAGATACTACGTTTTTCAGGACCGGACAGGTCCCTTCCTCAGGTTAATACAATGATACACACACACGGAGGCCACCTTTTATACACAGAAAGACCGGGAAAAATACACGGAAATGCTTTTTTCAGGATGACAGTTACACTTCAATTCAAAAAAGAAAAAGGGAGGAGTGAGGGTTTCCCACTTGATGACATCAGGTGTCAGTATGGGAAATCCAGCAATATATAGTAGTAATCCTCCCTATAATAAGAAAGGTTGACTGCATGCATGTTTTCAATACATCTTTTTTTTCGCATTTCTATTTCGTAAGCATACTGACTTATGTGCTTACCATATTGACCATTATTATCTACATTTCTTTATTTTTTATAAACTGCATATATACAAACGCATCTTTTGTGTAGTTAAAACAATAATAAGTAGGATGAAACTTGGCTAATTTTGTTCTAAAATCAATAGATTGAGTGAGTTTTAATAATTTCTGTTAGAAATATATAACCATAAACGAAATCAAATCTCTAAAGGGAGAAAAAAATCCTTCGTCACTCTATTATTTAAAATCAAATTAAAAACAGGTTGTTGTTTTTTTGTTTTGTTTTTTATATACCACTCATTATAGATAGGGTGCATACATATGAAAAAGCGATATTATTACAGAGGGTTTAGAACAATAGTGTATGCATAGTGTGAATATGATTTAGATATTAGTGTATGCATATTATGCATATGAGGATGAGAATATATCTTACATTGATCTCCCATAAGTAATGCATACACTAAGATCTAAACCCACTGTAATAATATCACTTTTTCATATGTATCTCTATAATGAGTGGTATATAAAAAAAAATACAAAAAAACGTTTTTCATTTGATTTTAAATAATAGAGTGACGAAGGATTTGTTTTCTCCATTTAGAGATTTGATTTAGTTTATGGTTATATCTTTCTAACAAAAATTATTAAAACTCACTCAATCTATTGATTTTAGAACAAAATTAGCCAAGTTTCATCCTATTTATTTAACTACACAAATCTGCGTTTGTATATATGCAGCTCATCTCTTCCCCTTTGGTGAGGCCAAGGTTGCCTTTATTGTCTCTCCCCTCTCTGGCAAGGCCCTGACTTGGGCGAATCCCATCTGGGAACGAGAGGGTCCGGAATACTCTAATTTGCAACTGTTTCTAGAGACTTTCCATACTGTTTTTGAGGAACCGGGCCAAACGTCTTCTGCAGCTGCCTCACTGCTGACTCTCAGCAAAGGGGAATAAAAAAAAAGGGAGTACGCCATCCACTTCCGTACGTTGGCCTCAGAACTGGCTTGGAATAATGAGGCCTCGGTGGCAACTTTCTGGCAGGGACTAGCCTCTCATATAAAAGATGAGCTGGTGGCTCGTGAGATCCCATCTCCCTTGGATGCCTTAATACTCCTGGCTACCCGAATTGATACGAGGATCCAAGAACGCATCCAGGAAATTCACCAGGAGAAGAGGTCTTTTTGACTGGCATCTAAATTTCAAAGACACCTTCTATCCTCTACTCTTGTACCCCAAGAGGAGCCTATGCAAGTAGACAGACTCAGACTGTCCGACCAGAAGTGGCAGCCCAGACGTTCCACTGGTTTGTGTCTGTACTGCGGTCACAAGGGTCATTTTGTGCGTCAATGCCCTCTGAAACCGGGAAACTCCAGAACCTAGGGTTGATAGGTGAGACAATGCTAGGTGGATCAACGTTGACTACTAAATTCTTTCCCAGACATTCTCTTTCAGTGACTATCTTCACCGGTGAATGTTCGCACTCTGTCCCCGCTTATCTGGATTCTGGAGCGGCTGCAAATTTCATCCAGCAGAACTTGGTAAACCGTTTCCACTTGGCCACCGTCTCTCTGGAGAAACCTCTGGCGGTCGCTTCTGTAGATGGACAACCTCTGCCTAACACTATCCTTTCTATCACCAAACATCTGAGGCTACAGATAGGAGTCCTCCATTCAGAACTAATAGTTTTTTATGTCCTATCCAAAGTTATTAACCCCATCCTTCTGGGATTGCCATGGCTTCACCAGCAAGCTCCATTCCTTGATTGGAATTCTGGAGAGGTCCTCCATTGGGGACCCCGATGTCTTCACCGCTGCCTGCCTCAGGTTTGTCCTGCTATTACCCCACTGCGTCACTCTCTGGACTGCCTCCACAGAATGCTAGTTACGCGGATGTTTTTAGCAAAAAGGAGGCAGAGGTCCTTTTACCTCTGTCCTATCGAGTTGCTCCCTGAAGCCCCCCCCCTCGAGGACAGGTATATTCTTTCTCCTTGCCAGACACCCAGGCCATGTCGGAGTATGTCAAGGAGAACCTGGAGAGGGGGTTCATCAGGAAGTCTACTTTACCAGCCGGAGCCGGATTTTTATTTGTGGAGAAAAAGGATGGGTCACTCCGACCATACATTGATTACGATAGGTTACAAAAACAAGTACCCCTTACCACTTATCTCTGAGATCTTCAACAGGATTTGTGGAGCCAAGGTTTTCACTAAGCTGGATCTACGCAGGCCCTATAACCTGATCCGTATCCGCAAGGGTGACGAATGGAAAACCGCATTTAATACCCGAGACGGTCACTACGAGTATTTCGTAATGCCCTTTGGACTGTGTACTGCTCCAGCAGTGTTTCAAGAATTTGTGAACGACATCTGACCGTGAGTTTCTGTATGCCTGTGTGGTGGTTTATCTGGACGACATCTTGATTTACTCACCTGATCTGACGACGCATCAGAAGCAAGTACGTCAAGTCCTGTTGCGTTTAAGCTTATATGTTAAACTCGAGAAGTGCGTATTTGAAAATAAATCCTTGCCCTTTATGGGCTATACATTCTCTGATTGTGGTCTTCAAATGATCTGGAAAAAGTGAAGTCCGTCTTGGAGTGGCCACGTCCTCAAGGCCTCCGAGCTATACAGAGATTTCTTGGATTCGATAATTGTTATCGTCAGTTCATACCAAATTTCTCGTCCCTTGCTGCTCCCATCTCAGCTCTTACCAAGAAGGGAGTGAACGCTAAGGACTGGATCCCTGAGGCAGAATCGTCATTTTCCAACCTCAAGAGCACCTTCACTTCCGGCTCTGTTCATCATCCTAATGTGACTCCACAGTTTTCCTTGGAGGTTGACACCTCTTCCATTGTTGCTGCTCCTCTTTCAAAAGAATTCCAAGGGTAAGGCAGTATCATGTGGATTATTCTCTCCTGCTGAGTG
Source organism: Rhinoderma darwinii (assembly GCF_050947455.1). Classification (NCBI taxonomy): domain Eukaryota; kingdom Metazoa; phylum Chordata; class Amphibia; order Anura; family Rhinodermatidae; genus Rhinoderma; species Rhinoderma darwinii. The sequence continues at coordinate 133,110,756 of NC_134687.1, read as the reverse complement.
CAACTACTCCATTGGGGACCGAAAATTACTCGCTGTCAAGTTGGCCTTGGAATAGTGGAGAAACCTGCTATAGATCACAAAAATCGTACTTATTTGCAGTCTGCACAGCAACTAAATCCTCGTCAAGCCAGATGGTCGCTGTTCTTCGCCAGATTTCGATTCCTTCTTCATTTCCGCCCTGCGGACAAAACCAGTTTATAACTGCCCTATCTTCACCCTAATAGAATAAGCTCTGTCATGTAGATAAGTAATGTGGTTTTTTTTTGTTTTTTTTTAAACATTTTTGACAAAGTTATGAGCATTTTGAAATGTTATGCAAATTTGTTCTTAATGCCTGAGTGGGCGTTTTTTTACTCTTGACCAAGTGGGCGTAGTAAAGAGAAGTGTATGACGCTGACCAATCAGCATCATACACTTCTCTTTATTCATGTTCAGCTGTACTCACAGCACAGGGTGATCTTGCGAGATCACGCTGTGCTGTCACTTACTCCCACAGTAACTTTACCGGAGTGTCGGGAGAATTAAAAGACATCGCCTCCAGCTAGTGACTACACTACATCTGTGTCAAGTATCCGTGCCAAGTCAACTGTCAGCCAAGTCAAGTGTCTGACAAATCAAATGGCTTTTGTTGGGTCTAGCCACCCTCTGCTATTCATACCTTCAGTTGCTTGAAGTCTTGTTTTTGCTCCAGTGCATCATCATCTCCAAACCAATAAACCTTTCTTTGTGGAAGTGAATGCAGTTCTGTCACATACACTCTATGGACATACGTATTTAGACACCTAGACATTACACCTACAGGAGCTGTTATGACATCCCATTCTAAATCCATAGACGTTATTATGGAGTTGGTTTTCCTTTTGCATTTACTGTAAAACAGCTTCCACTCTACTGGGAAGGCTTTTTACAAGTTTATGGAGTGTGTCTGTGGGAATTTTTGCCCATTCATTCAAAACAGCCTTTGTGAGGTCAGGTATTGATGCTGGATGAGAGGGTCAGTCAATTTGTTCCACACCGAATTCACCCGACCATGCCTTTATGGACTTTGCTTTGTGCACTGGGTCACAGTCATGTTGGAACAAAAAAGGGCCTTCCTCAAACTGTTCCCACAATCCCAAAATTTTCACTACACTGGAAAAAAGGGGCCTAGGCCAACTCCTGATTGATAAACAACCCCATAGCAATATCCCTCCTCCACCAAACTTTACAGTTGGCACAATGCAGTCAGGCAGGAAACATTCTCCTATTCACCATTCACTTACCCAGATTCGTCCATCAGACTGCTAGAGAAGCGTGATTCGTCACTCCACAAAACATATTTCCACATAGATGTTAATACCAGAACACTGCAGTTATTCAGTCAGAAGAGCATTGGCGACTTTTATTTACTATGCGCTTGGTGACCTCGCTTTGTAACTTTACGTGGTCTTCCACCTCGTGACGAGTTGCTGTGGTTCCTAGACTCTTCCACTAGTAATAGTGCCACTCAGAGTTGAGTGTCAAATATCTAGGAGGGAAGAAATTTCATAAACTGACTTGTTGCAACAGTGGCATCCTATAACAGTACCACGCTGGAATTCCGTGAGCTCTTTGTAAAAACCCATTGTTTGTAAAAGCAGACTGCATGGCTAGATGCTTGATTTTATATATGTGGCAATGGGACTGAATGAACACCTGAATTCAATGATTAACCCTTTCCCGACATCCACCGTATATATACAGCGCACGTCGAGTGGGGGAGTATAGAGCAGGCTCACCACAGGCTGAGCCCTCTCCATAGGATGAACGTGTCAGCTGTGTGTTACAGCCGACACTTCCGTGTAACGAGCGGGATCCCGCTCGAACGCGATCCCGCTTGTTTAACCCGTTAAATGCTGCAGTAAAAAGGGACCTCGGCATTTAAATGAGTAAAAACAGGGGGCAACCCCCTGTAATGTTCCAGAGGCCCCCCTACAGTGAGATCGGGGGGTGTCGTTGGTTGACATGGCAGCCTGGGGGCCTGATGAAGGCCCCCAGGTCTGCCATCTTTGTACTCCTCTGAGGGCTTCATTGGAGACTGTCAGAATGACGATATACTGCAATACATTAGTATTGCAGTATATCGGGCAAGCGATCCAACGATCGCTGGTTCAAGTCCCCTAGGGAGACAAGTAAAAAAACTAAAAAAAAACAGTAAAATAAAGTTTTTTTTAATGAATAAAAAAATAATAATTAAAAGTTTAAAAAAAAAACTTTTCCCATTTTCCCTCAAGCGCAATGTAAAAAAAATAAACACTTAACATAACTGGTATTGACGCATCCGTAAAAGTCTTACCTATTACAATATATCATCATTTAGTCCGCACGGTAATGGCGTTAAAAAAGAAAACCCGCCAGAATTGCTGTTTTGTTATCACTTCATCTCCCACAAAAAAATGAAATGAAAAGTGATCAAAAATCTCATGTACCCCAAAATGATACCAATATAAAATTCAGTTTGCCCCACAAAAAATAAGCCCTTATACTGCTAAATCAACGGGAAAATAAAAAAGTTATGGCTTTCAGAATATGGCGACAAAACTCAAATTTTATTTTTAACAATCAGTTTTTTCAGTAAAAGTAGTAAAACATAAAAAAACTATAAAAATTTGGTATCGCTGTAATGATATTGTCCCGCAGAATAAAGTTAACATGCCATTTTTACCGCACGGTGAAAGCCATAAAAACAAAACCACCCAAAAGATTGAGGAATCGCTGTTTTTTTCCTATTCCACCCCACAAATATATTTTTTCCAGTTTCCCACTAAGTTATATGGTACAATAAATGTCGCACTAAAAAACAACTCATCCCACAAAAAACAAGCCGTCATACGGCAATATTGATGGAAAAATTAAAAAGTTACGGCTTTTGAAAGATGGGGAGGAAAAAACGAAAGTGAAAATCCGAAAAACGGCTGCAGCGGGAAGGGGTTAAAAGGTGTGTCCCAATACTTTTGTCCTTATAGTGTATGTCAGATTAGACAAAAAAATTATCCCTATGGCTTCTTTTCCAAAAATAAATAATACCATTGGAGACTGAGAATTATTGGCAGTGAAACTTGTCTTGGAGGAGTTTAAATTTTGTTTAAATTTGTTTCACATACCGGCGTGCTGAGCAGATGTCCTAGAGCAGATGTCCTCTTCAGGTCCTGACTCCTTTTCCTGATGACCCTGCTCATATCATTGGCCACCACATTGTATCCTTCCAGAAAACTAACATGTCTCCTGAAAATCTTCCTAGGGGCTGCTCCTTTGTCATCAGCAGGTGCCTTGGGCATCTAGGTGTCAGATGTATCTCTGAGCTTTTTTCTCAGTATTATTGGTGGTCTACATGGAGTTGAGATGTCAAGGGGTACTTTTAATGTATGCATTTTCAGTAGTGTTTATTGCAGTAATTTTGCTGTTAGTCTATGGTAATATCTCTATATATAGGTCCTCATTTATCAAAACTGTCTAACAGTAAAATTGGCCTTGTAGTACAGCTCTCTTTTTTTGCCACAGCAAATTTAGAACTAAAAGCTGAGCTCTGATTGGTTGCAATGGGCAACAAGGCCAGTTTTACTGTTAGATAGTCTTGATAAATGAGGCCTTATATGTTTTGGTTTGTGGGTTTATTTTAAACGCTGAATGACATTTTTTTTAAATTATATTTTACTTCATAGCTTTTAATAGGCTTTTCCATATTCCTTTAAAAAAATCACATAAACAACACGTACAAAAAGACATTTAACCCCTTAATGACCAGGCCATTTTGCGCTTTAACCCCTTAAGGACGCAGCCTAGTTTGGGCCTTAAGGCTCAGAGCCCATTTTTGAAATCTGACATATTTCATTTTATGTGGTAATAACGTCGGAATGCTTAAACCTATCCAAGCGATTCTGAGAATGTTTTCTCGTGACACTTTGGGCTTCATGTTCGTGGTAAAATTTGGTCGATATATTCAGTGTTTATTGGTGAAAAGTTGCAAAATTTAGAGAAAATTTAGAAAAAAAATTGCATTTTTCAGAATTTAAATGCATCTGATTGTAAAACAGATGGTTATACCACCCAAAATAGTTACTAGTTCACATTTCCCATATGTGTACTTTAGATTGGCATTGTTTTTTGAACATTATTTTATTTTTCTTGGACGTTACAAGGCTTAGAACATAAACAGCAATTTCTCTTTTTTTTTAAAGAAAATTTCAAAAGCCTTTGTTTTAAGGTACCAGTTCAGTTCTGAAGTGGCTTTGAGGGGCCTATGTATTAGAAACCCCGATAAAACACCCCATTTTAAAAACTAGACCACTCAAAGTATTCAAAACAGCATTTAGAAAGTTTTTAAACCCTTCAGGCATTTCAAAGGAATTTAATCAATGTGGAGTTGAAATTTGCAAATTTCATTTTTCTTGCTGAATTACAATTTTATTCAATTTTTTTGTGTAACACAGAAGGTTTTACCAGAGAAACACTACTAAATATGTGTTGTCCAGATTCTGCAGTTTTTAGAAATGTCCCAAATATGGCTCTAGTGCGCTCGTGGACTAAAACACAAGCCCTAGAAGCAAAGAAGCACCTAGTGCAATTTGAGGCCTCTTTTTTATTGGAATATATTTTAGGCAGCATGCTAGGTTTGAAGAGGTGTTGAGGTGCCAAAACAGTAGGAATCCCCCAATAGTGACCCCATTTTGGAAACTACTCCCCTCAAGGAATTAATTTATGGTTTTTGTTTTCATTTTGACCACACAGTTTTTTCACAGCACCTATTTTAATTGGGCTGTGAATTTAAAAAAATAAATTTTTTTCCAATAAGATGTAATTTGTGATCAAAATTTCCTATTTTCAATACCCCATTTTGTTGCCCAATTTGTCCTGAGTGCGGCAATACCCCATTTGTGCTGATAAACTGCCGTTTGGGTCCATGGGACGGCTCAGAAGGAAAGGAGCGCTATGTGTTTGTTGGAGTCCAGATTTTGCTGGATTGGTTTTCGGGTGCCATGTCGCATTTGCAGAGCCCCAGAGGCATCAAACCAATGGAAACCCACCAGAAGTGACCCCATTTTGGAAACTACACCCTTCAAACAATTCATTTATGGGTAATGTGACTATTTAGACCCCATAATTTCTTCACAGAACTTATTTGAATTGGGCTGGGAATTTAAAAAAAATATATTTTTTCCAATAATATGTAGTTTTAGCTCAAAATTTCTTATTTTCACAAGAAATAAAATACTCCATTTTGTTGCCCAATTTGTCCTGAGTGCTGCAATACCCCATTTGTGGTGATAAACTGCCGTTTGGGCCCATGGGAGGGCTCAGAAACAAAGGAGCGCTATTTGTTCTTTGGAGTGCAGATTTTGCTGGATTGGCTTTCGGGTGCCATGTCGCATTTGCCGAGCCCCAGGGGTATCAAAGCAATGGAAACCCACCAGAAGTGACCCCATTTTGGATACTACACCCCTCAAGGAATTCATTTATGGGTGTTGTGACCATTTTGACCCCAGAGTTTTTTCACAGAACTTATTTGAATTGGGCTGGGAATTAAAACAAAATTATTTTTTTCCAATAATATGTAGTTTTGGCTGAAAATTTCTTATTTTCACAAGAAATAAAATACCCCATTCTGTTGCCCAATTTGTCCTGAGTGCGGCAGTACCCCATTTGTGGTGATAAACTGCCGTTTGGGCCCATGGGGGGGCTCAGAAGGAAAGGACCACCATTTGGCCTACTGGGGATTTTTTGGTGCGAAGCCATGTATGCAGAAGCCCCTGAGGTACCAGTACAGTTGAAACCCCCAAGAAGTGACCCCGTTTTAAAAACTACACCCTTGAGGCATTCATCTAGAGGTGTAGTGAGCATTTTGACCGGAGATATACACCCCATAAACTGTAATGTGGGTTCTCACGGGTATGGCAATACCCTCAATGTGGCTGTTATCAGCTGCCTGGGCACACAGCAGGGCTCAGAAGGGTATCTATTGTAGTCCAGGATGCAGTCTTGTTTGGGGGTCTCTGTACTGGTACCTCGTACAGGTACATGGATACTGGTGTGGCATCTCTCTTGCTCTCACCCCTTCTGAGTGTTTGCCCTGCAGAGTCTTAGGGAGGCCTCTCAGGTTTCTTCTAGCAGTGCCGCATGCCGCAGGACTTCTGGAAGTGAGGCAGTTGAAGAGTGGGACGCTGGTATAAAAATTATCCAGGTAGAGGTGGTAACCCTGGTCCAGCAGTGGGTGCACCAAATTGCACACAATTTTTGCATTAACTCCCAGTAAGGGGGGGAATTCTGGGGGCTGAATACTGCTGTCCTTCCCTTCATATATCCTAAATTTGTAGGTATACCCTGATGCACTCTCGCACAGCTTATACATCTTCACGCCATACCTTGCCCTCTTACCCGGCAGGTACTGGCGGAATTGAACCCTCCCTTTAAAATCTACCAAGGACTCATCAATAGAAATACACTTCTCGGGGGTCTATGCTTGGAAAAACCGGGCACTGAAATGGTCTAATAGGGGTCTCCGTACAAACGGTCATCTCGAAGTATTGCCTAATTTATTTATTTTTTTAGGTTCCAGTTCAGTTCTGAAGTTGCTTTGAGGGGCCTATATATTAGAAACCCCTATGAAACACCCCATTTTAGAAACTAGACCCCTCAAAGTATTCAGAACAGCATTTAGAAAGTTTATGAACCCTTTGGCTATGTTCACACGGAGTATTTTGGGGGAGGAATATCTGCCTCAAAGCTCCAAACGGAATTTTGAGGCAGATATTCCTCCCCCAAAATACTCCGTGTGAATAGCAATGATCGCGCCGTTTTTCGCCCGCGGCCATTGAGCGCCGCGGGCAGAAAACACGCTTTCTCCTGCCTCCCATTGAAGTCAATGGGAGGTCGGAGGCGGAAGCGCCCGAAGATAGGGCATGTCGCTTCTTTTTCCCGCGAGGCAGTTTTACTGCTCGCGGGAAAAAGACGCCGACGCCTCCCATTGAAATCAATGGGAGGCGTTCTCGGGCCGTTTCTGCCGAGTTTTGCGACGCGGTTTCCGCGTCAATAAACTCGGCAAAAGACCCCGTGTGAACATAGCCTTTAGGTGTTTCACGGGAATTTAGAGCAAAGTAGAGGTGACATTTTCATTTTTTGTGTCAGAAAATCCTTTTTATACCATTGTTTTTTATAACACAAAAGGTTTTACCAGAGAAACGCAACTTAGTACTTATTACCCAGATTCTGCAGTTTTGAGAAATATCCCACATGTGGCCCTAGTGCGGTAATGGACTGAAGCACCGGCCTCCGAAGCAAAGGAGCACCTAGTGGATTATGAGGCCGCCTTTTTATTAGGCACCATGTCCGGTTTGAAGAGGTCTTATGGTGCCAAAACAGTGGAAACCCCCCAAAAGTGACCCCATTTGGGAAACTAGACACCTTGAGGATTTCATTGTAGCTTTCATGGGGTGCATGCGACTTTTTGATCAGTTTTTATTCTATTTTTAAGTGGCGCGGTGACTAAAAAACAGCAATTATACTATTGTTTTTTTATTCTATTTTTTTTTACAGCGTTCACCGTGCGCTATAAATGACATTCACTTTATTCTGCGGGGCGATACGATTACGGCGATACCATATGTTTATAGTTTTTTTTTATGTCTTATGGCGTTTGCACAATAAAATACGTTTTGTAAAAAATCATTTACTTTTTGTGTTACCTTATTCTTAGAGCCATAACTTTTTTATTTTTCCATCAATAAAGCCGTGCGAGTACTTATTTTTTGTGTAACGAACTGTAGTTTTCATCAGTACCATTTTTAGGTACATGCGACTTTTTGATCTCTTTTTATTCCATTTTTTTGAGAGGTGAAGTGACCAAACAATTGTGATTCTGGTACGGTTTATTATTATTTTCTTTTACGGCGTTCACCGCGCGGGATAAATAACGAAATTATTTTGTAGTTCAGGCCGTTACGGACGCGGCTATACCAATTATGTATAGTTTATTTGTTTGTTTATATATTTTTATTAATAATAAAGGACTGATAATGGAAAAGGGGGGATTTTTACTTTTATTACCGTATATATCGGCGTACAAGACGACTTTTTACACCCTTAAAAAAATGTCAAAAGTGTGGGGTCGTCTTATATGCCGGACATTGTCTTGTACACAGGTTGTGTCTTACCTTGTGAGCCTGCAGTCCGGTACACAGGCTCCCGGGATGCACGGAATCCGCCACGGATCTGAGGGAAGCCGGTATTAGCCGCCAGGGAACATCTCTGTAAGATCCTGTAAGCCTCCGTAGATCTCCCTTTCCTCTCATTCCCTGCCTCTCAGATCTCGCGCGATGAAGCAGCCTATCTGCGCATGCGCGAGTTCAAAGAGACAGAGAGTCCTGGGTCCTGCCGCCGATGTCCATAGTGAAGCGCTCCTGCACGAAATGGCAAGTATATCTTAAATTCTATATTTTAAGGGTAAAAGTTGGGGGTCGTCTTATACGCCCAGTCGTCTTATACACCGACATATACGGTACTTTTAAATCTTTTATTTTCTTATTTTTACACATCTTTTTTTAACTTTTTTTTTACTTTATTACTTTGTCCCATTAGGGGACTTGAGGGCAGGAGGCCCTGATCACTATTCTAATACACTGCACTACATGCGTAGTGCAGTGTATTAGAGCAGTCAGCTACTCACTGACAGCAAGCATAGCGGGTCCTGACTTCGTCAGGACCCACTAGGCTTCCGTCGATGGCATAGCCGGACTCCATTGTTTGGTGTCCGGTTGCCATAGTCACCATCGCCAGCCGCTATCGTATAGCAGGCTGGCGATTGTAGCTTAACCCCTAAAAAGCCATGATCGCTATTGAACATGGCTTTTCAGGGGTTAATCAGCGGGGACACAGCGATCGGTCCCCGCTGTAGGAGCTGTGACAGCTGCTGTACGAGACAGTAGCTGTCACAGCTCCTGTATGTGTCGGGAGGACGGCCGAAATGGCTATTACTCCCGAGACGTACTATTAGGTCATGGAGCGCGAACGATATGGTTACCATGACCTAATAGTACGTCCAGGAGTGGGAAGGGGTTAATGACCAAGGATTATTTTTTGTTTTTTCACTGTCGCATTCCAAGAGTCATAACTTTTTTTTTATTCGGTGGACATGGCCGTATAAGGGCTTGTTTTTTGCGGGACGAGTTGTATTTTGTAATTTCACCATTTTTAGATGCTTATAATATATCGATTAACTTTTATTAACTTTATTTTAGGAGAGAATTTAAAATAAGCAGCTATTCCAGCATTGATTTTCACGTTATAAATTTACGCAGTTTACTATGCAGCGTAAATAACATGTTAACTTTATTCTATGGGTCGGCACGATTACGGAGATATCAAATATGTATAGGTTCTATATTTTTCACTACGTTTGCACAATAAAAACCCTTTTAGAATAAAATTACTTGTTTTTGTATCGCCGCATTCCAAGAGCCGTAATTTTTTTATTTTTCGGCCAATGTGGCCATATGTGGGCTTGATTTTTGTGGGCCAAGGTGTAGTTTTCATTGGTACTATTTTGGGGTTCATAGGACTTATAGATTAACTTTTATTTAATTTTTTATGGGAGGAGTGGGAGAAAAGAGAATTTTGCCGTAGTTTTTTGCATTTTTTTGGACGCCGTTCATCCGGCGGTTTAATTAATGTGTTAATTTTATTGTTCAAGTCGTTACGATCGCGGGGATACTATGTATGTGTATGTGTTATTTGTTTTGGCACTTTTACTAAATAAAACCACTTTTTGGGCCAAAGTTTTATTTGATTTTGACTGTAAATTATTTTTTTTTTTTTCACAAACTTTACTTAACCGCTTTACTTTTTTTTTTTTTTAGTCCCACCAGGGGACTTCACTATGCAATCTGCTGATTGCATATATAATGCTTTGGTATACTTAGTATACCAAAGTATTATTGCCTGTCAGTGTAATGGCCTAACAGGCATTTGCTGAAGACAGACCTGGGGGCCTTTGTTAGGCCTCCGGCTGCCATGGAATTTCTTTGCGGGGGCGCCAATGGGGTGACAGAGGGAGCCCCCTCCCTCAGTCAAACACATTAGATGTCGCTGTTGACAGCGGCATTTAATGGGTTAAACTGCCGGAATCGGAGCACACTTCGATTCCGGCAGTTGCAGCAGGAGCCAGGCTGTGTATAACAGCCGTGCTCCTGCCGCTGATCGCGTGAGTACACTAGCAGTACCCACGCGATCAGAGGACGGATATATCCGTCCTCCGGCGCAAACTAGCAGCTTCAGAGGACGGATATATCCGTCCTTTGGCGTTAAGAGGTTAAAAAAATAAATAAAAAAATTGTGTAGTACCGTGTTAGCCAGAAACAATATACAATGTTAAATACTTTTGTGTCAAGTATAGTAAGTATAATACTTTTATTGGCTAACCATAAAAGTTCTATATGCAGCTTTCAGAGCACAGAGGCCCCTTCATCAGGCAGTTTACAAATGAATGTCTTAGAAAAAAGCACAACATTTAAGATCTTAACCCTTTCCCGACCTATGACGAAAATGAATGTCATGGTCGGGTGCTAGTTGCCTCACCAGGACGTTCATTTTCGTCAGTATTTCAAACTGTCACTCTGTGTAAACACAGAGTGACGAGCCCGCGCTGACAACTGTCCCAGACAGCTGACACATCAGCCTTGCCGGTCAGCGGACCAATTACCCCCTTAAATGCGGCGACCGATTGCAATCGCAGCATTTAAGTGGTTTGAAGCACATCGGCAGCCTCCACAAAGTGATTGTGGGGGCTGCTGATGCTTGTTGTGGCAATCGGAGGCCAGACAATGGCCTCCGGAAACCATGTATGGAAGCCTCGGAGGAGCAGCCTCCGGCCAGTCCTCCTAGGCTTCCTGTCAGTGTGACTGTCACGTCACAATGACAGTTAGAATACATTACACTACGTAGGTAGTGTAATGTACTCTAGCAGCGATCAAAGCTGCAAGTCTAAATGTCCCCTAGTGGGACAAGTTAAAAAAGTTAAAAAAAAAGGTAATAAAAATGTTTTTAAAAAAAGGGTAAAAATAAGTTATAAGTTACATGAACAAAAAATGCATTTTTAGACTTTTATTATAGGGAAAAAATTATCACGTTAAAAATGTACACATATTTGATATCACCGCGTTCGTAACAACCCCAACTATAAAACTATAATGTTATTTTTCCCAGACGATGAACACCCCAAAAATATCAATAAAAAACTACGCCAGAATCACTATTTTGTTGGTCACCACCCCTCCCAAAATAAAGAATAAAAAGTGATCAAAAAGATGCATGTACCCAATAACAGTACCAATAAATAAATACACAGCTTTTTTTGACTAAAAAATAAAACAAATTATGGCTCTCAGAATATGGTAACACAGATTTTTTTTTTTATATAAATAAGTGATTTTATTGTGCAAACGCTGCAAAACATAAAAAAAAACTATATACATATGGTATCGCCGTAATCGTATCGACCTGCAAATAAAATAAAGCTTTCATTTATAGCACACGGTGAACGCCGCAAAAAAATAAACTAAAAAACATTGTCAGAATTCCTGGTTTTTGGTCAGGATTGCAATAAAATTTAATAAAAAGTGAGCAAAAAATCGCCTGTACCCCAGAATGGTACCAATGAAAACTACAGATTGTCCCGCAACAAATAAGCCCTCACACGGCTCGGGTGGTGAAAAAATAAAAAAGTTCTGGCTTTCAGAATATGGCGATGCAAAATGTGCAGAGTGTTCCAAAATCGGATAAGATTGGGCACCATTTATCAGACATCTATGAATTATTATTTATTTACCGCATTATTATACCCTCTTATTATGCCCTGATGTACTCTGCCCAGCCTACATGTGCCCCCACATTATAAGCTGAAATACCAGTAAAACTCCAAACTACTACCAAGCAAAATCTGCGCTCCAAAAGCAAAATGGCGCTCCCTCCATTCTGAGCCCTGCAGCGTGCCCAAACAGCAGTTTGCGCCCACATATATGGCATCGCCATACCCGGCAGAACCCGCTTAACGTTTCATGAGGTATTTGTCTTCAGTGGCACAAACTGAGCACAACATATTATGCACTAAAATGGCATATCAGTGGAAAATTGCAATTTTCACTTTGAACCATCCGCTGTGCATTAACCCCTTTGTGCACTATGACTTAATAGCACGTCATGGTGCGGGGGTTGATGTATGGAGCCGGCTCACGTGCTGATCCCGCTCCATACTCTGCGGGCGTCAGCTGTGTATTACAGCTGACACCCAGGACTAACGGACAGGTACAGCGATTGCTCTGTTACAGAAGCCTGTAAGGGTATGTGCACACACACTAATTACGTCCGTAATTGACGGACGTATTTCGGCCGCAAGTCCCGGACCGAACACAGTGTAGGGAGCCGGGCTCCTAGCATCATACTTATGTACGATGCTAGGAGTCTCTGCCTCGCTGCAGGACAACTGTCCCGTACTGTAATCATGTTTTCAGTACGTGACAGTGGTCCTGCAGCGAGGCAGGGACTCCTAGCATCGTACATAAGTATGATGCTAGGAGCCCGGCTCCCTGCAGTGTGTTCGGTCCGGTACTTGCGGCCGAAATACGTCCGTCAATTACGGACGTAAATAGTGTGTGTGCACATACCCTAAGAATAACAGTATACCGCAATACATTAGTAGTTATTGCAGTGTATTGTACCAGCGATCCAATGATCGCTGGATCAAGTCCCCTAAGGGGAATAATAAAATGTGTAGAAGAATTAAAGTTATTAGTAGTGAGAATTGTTTTTTTTTTTTAAAGTTCAAAAAAACAAAACCTTTTCCCATTTTTCTTCTAAAGTAATATAAAAAAAATGAACAAAATTGGTATCGCTACGTCCGTAAAAGTCCGAACTATTACAATATACCATTATTTAATTTGCACAGTAAACACGGTAAAAAAAATAAAATAATTTAAACCGCCAAAATCGGGTTTTTTTTGTCACCTTAGCATTAAAAAAAATGTAATACATCTTTTTAATAACTTTTTATGTACCAAAAAATTGTACCAATAAAAACTACAGCTCATCCTGCAAAAAATAAGACCTCCCACCGCTCAATTAACCGAAAAATAAAAAAGTTCCGGCTCTCAGAATGTGGTGAAACAAAATAATTTTTATTTTAACAAATAGATAAACTATATCACTTTGGTATCACCGTAATTGTATTGAGCCGCAGAATAAAGTAAAGTTTAAGTTTTTACTGCACGGCGAAAGCTGTAAAAACGAAAACCCCAAAAAATGGAATTAGATTTTTTTCCAATTTCAGCCCGCAAATAATTTTTTTTGAGTTTCCCAGTACATATTAAGGCACTTTAAATGGTGTCAATAGAAGCTACAGCTCCTCCCGCAAGAAATTAGCCCTCACACCACTCTATTGATGGAAAAATAAAAAAGTTATGGCTCTTGGAAGGCGGGGAGTGAAAAACTAATATAAGAAAGCAAAAAATGGATCCGTCCTGAAAGGGTTAATTCATTTCTAATGAAAAGACGTATGACCACATGTGGGGTATTTCCGTACTCGGGAGAGATTGCTTTATAAAAAATTGTTGTTTTTTTTTTCTCCTTTATCCCTTGTGAAAATGAGAAAATGCAACATTTTAGTGTAAAAAAATTTTATATGAATTTTCGCGACCTAATTCTAATAAATTCTGCAAAAGACCCGTTGGGTCTAAATGCTCACTATACCCCTAGAAAAATTCCTTGAGGGTTTTTCCAAAATGGGTCGTTTCCACTGTTTTGGTCCCTCCAGTGCATTGCAAACGCGACATGGCACCGAAAACCAATCCAGCAAAATCCGTGCTCCAAAATCCAAATGGCGCTCCTTCCCTTCTGAGCGCTGCCATGGGTTCAATCAGCAGTTTATTACCACATATGGGGTATTTCCGTAATCAGGAGAAATTACTTTACAAAAGTTGTGGTTTTTTTTTTCCTTTATTTATCATTTATTGTAAAAATTCAAAATGGCTGTTTTTTCAGAAAAAAAAGTGGATTTTCATTTTCACAGACTAATTCCAATATATTTAGAGAAAAACCTGTGTGGTCAAAATGCTAACTATACCCCTAGATAAATTCCATGAGAGGTGTAGTTTCCAAAATGGGGTAACTTTTGGGGGTTTCCACTGTTTTGGTCCCTCCTGGGCATTGCAAATGCGACATGGCACCGAAAACCATTCCAGCAAAATCAGAAATCCAAAATCCAAATGGCGCTCCTTCCCTTCTGAGCCCTGCTGTGGGTCCAAACAGCAGTTTATTACCACATATGGGGTATTGCCGTAATCGGAAGACATTGCTTTACAAATGTTGGGGTGCATTTTCTTCGTTATTCCTTGTAAATATTACAAATTTCGCTGTTTTTTCAGAAAAATGTAGATTTTCATTTTTACAGACTAATTCCAATATATTTATCAAAAAACCTGTGTGGTTAAAATGCTAACTATACCCCTTACTAAATTCCTTGAGAGGTGTAGTTTCCAAAATGGGGTAACTTTTTTGGCGTTTCTACTGTTCTGGCACCACAAGACCTCTTCAAACCTGACAAGGTGCCTAAAATATATTCTAAAAAAAAGGGGGCCCAAAATCCACTAGGTGCTCTTTTGCTTCTGAGGCCTGTGCTTCAGTCCATTAGCACACTAGGGCCACATGTGGGATATTTCTAAAAACTGTAGAATCTGGGCAATAAATACCTTGAGGGGTGCAGTTTTCAAAATGGGGTGATTTATGGGGACATTCTAATATGTAAGGCCCTCAAACCCACTTCAGAACTGAACTGCCCCATGTAAAAATAGTATTTTGAAGTTTTCTTTAAAATATGAGAAATTGCTGCTAAAGTTCTAAGCCTTGTAACGTCCTAGAAAAATAAAAGGACGTTCAAAAAACGATGCAAACAGAGTAGACATATGGGAAATGTTAACTAGTTAATATTTTTTGTGGTATTACTATCTGTTTTACAAGCAGATATGTTTAAATTTAGAAAAATGCTAATTTTATCACATTTTCTCTACATTTTGGTGTTTTTCAGAAATAAATACCGAATTTATCGACCAAATTTTTCCACTAACATAAAGTACAACATGTCACGAGAAAACAATCTCAGAATCGCTTGTATAGGTAAAAGCATTCCCAAGTTATTACCACATAAAGGCCAAAACAGGCTGGGTCCTGAAGGGGTTAAATGTTGTGCTTTTTTCTAAGACATTCATTTGTAAACTGCCTGAAGAAGGAGCCTGTGTGCGCTGAAAGCTTGCATATAGAACTTTTATTGTTAGCCAATAAAGGTATCATACTTACTATACTTTTTTCTTTTTTGACACAAAAGTATTTAAAGGGAATGTGTTGCCAGCAAAACATGTTTTTTTTTTTTTAATTAAACAGTTAGTGTATAGGTGATTAAACATTGTTCTAATTTTTTTTTTTTTTTCACGAGTCAGGAAATATTATAAATTGGATTCAATTTATAATATTTCCCATTGCTAGTCACTAGATGGAGCCATTCCCAAAATTGCAGCATTGCATGTGGTAAAGCAACCACATTGCTTTATGCTGCAAAATTGGGTAAAAATCCCTCGCTCTAGTGAGCTCTCAGAATCCCCCCCTCCTTTATCCTGGCTAGTGCCGGGATAAACGAGGGGTTTGAACGGTCTAACCTCCTACACTGTGTGTCGCCATTTTTTGAGCTAACACACAGTGTAGAAGGTTAACATACAGTAGTAAACACACTGAAACACGAACATACATAGAAATAACTTACCTGCTCCAGTCGCCGCCGCTCCCTCCGGTCCATCCGCTCCGTCTGCTGCCACTGCTCCATGTGCACAAGTCCGGAAGCCGCGACCGGAAGTTGTAATCTTACTGTCCGGCCGCGACTTCCGGTCCACAGGAAAATGGCGCCGGACGGCGCGCATTTCAAATTGAACTGTGTGGGAGCGGCGCATGCGCCGTTCCCACACAGCGGCGTACACGAAAGTGGATGGAACGGGCCCCGTTCGCAGTCCCAATGGGACTGGAGCTGCCGTATTCCATGTCTGTATGTGTCGTTAATCGACACATACAGAAATGGAAAAAAAATGGCAGCCCCCATAGGGAAGAAAAAGTGTAAAAATAAGAAAAAGTAACACACAAACACACAAATTAATCCAAACGTTTTTAATAAAGCACTAACATCTTTAACATATTTAAAAAAAAATTGTGGTGACACTGTTCCTTTAACATTGAAAAAAAAATAAAAAAAAGGCACTTTAAAAAGGTTTAAAACTTTAAAAAACTGCAAGCGTTTTCTAGGCTTTTTTTATGCAGTCTTAAAGATACCAAATAAAACCCTGTCTGAACTCAACCTTATAACGCCAAGCGGAATTTTATTCTACTTTGTCTGTATAACTCCCATGTGTTATAATAGATGAGTTTACAGATGTCATCAAGCATGAGTATTATTCTAGTTTCTGTTCTTATAGTGTATCTCCTACCCAAGAAGTATCATGCACAGGTCCTATTATTAAGAATTGGACTCATGCACGATACTCTTCGGGCACAGTATGGTTGCCACCACATCTGTGCCACCCAGAGTGCAGGAGTGTCTCTCCACATCCGATATCAGGTCAGGAGGGAGATCACAAGTGGAGGTACTCTTTCATACATCCTTGTGTTTTTCCAAGCATACTTCATTACATACAGGGTTATTTACAAGTTACGCCATGAAATCTGTGAGGACAATCTCTCAATGGCCCCTTTCTTTTATTATAATAACATTTTATTTTTACAAACCTTTGTACATTTGTACTACAGATAATATCAATAATAATAACCTCCCTGTCTGTTCATTATATAAGCAGTTTCTCTTCTCCAAAATATCTGCTTCATTGGTGGTCAAACCACATAAATATTGCTACAATCTACTTGTAAGTTTAGCAAATTTGGCAGAAGGCAAGATATTTTATACTTAGTACATTTTAAGCCGTTTACTCTTAACACCATTTAATATGTTTTTTATTTCAACTTGTTTTCTGTTCTCAGGAAATATCCTAATGGAGTAGTGAAAACTGAATAACAGAGCAACTTCTACTCATGTAATGGAGCTTTTCCATTCAACTCCACTTGTATTTGTGTGTAATGTATATCACCCATATCAATAGTTTAAATGTTTGTCCTCAGTTTTTGACCAGTAACTGTAATGTAATATTACGTTGTCTTAAAATGACCTAATTCTCCTACACTGCCACCCTGTGGATATATTTTAGTTAGCTACAAAACATACAATGTATATTTTACCTATAGTCTCCTTTATCTATATTTGTCTTAGTAAAGACATGCTACTAAAAAACAAATCTCTGCATGTTTTTTTTATTGTTTATGAAGACACAGGATGATGGAAGTTGCAGTTCAGAAATGGACAGAACAACTAGTCCAAAGGGATATTATAGAAGAGTCATTTGGAATTCTGTTAATACAATGTCTCATGATAAAATATAATCTACAATACAAAAGGTGGAGAAAAAAAAATAATGGTTTCCTGTTACTGTTTTTATTTTATTTTTATTTATTGTTTGAATGTTTTATTTATCACCTATACACAGGATAGGTGATAAATATTGATTATGGAAAAACCCCTTTAAGCAGTTTTTCCATTGACAGTTGCACTTGTATTTGCATTATGCTTTTACCCGTTTCTGTTTTGTACTGCATTGTACAAAGCCATAGAAGAAAATGCCTCTATATAAATAATAAACCCATAAAGGGGCTTTATAATGCAGCACCATGAAATTGCAACTGTAATTGAATCACTGGTTGAGCAATTCCCAGGGTGTCCGTTTTATGCAATTGTTATGTGAGCGATTCCCCAAAGGCTGTTGGAGACTGTCGGGACTGAGCGTGCAAATAAATTCGCAACCCCAAATCCATCACAACTCTGATCAACAGTGTGTAAGGCTACTCTATGGTTTTCGCCAGAGGACACCGCAAGGCAGGATGGTTTTTGCTGCATAGAACCCAGCTTGTTTTAACAGAGTTCGGTGTTAGATAAGAGGTGCAATGCAGGCAATACCAGAACAGGTAACAAGACAGCCTGAGGGTAAACAGAAAGTCCAAATCACAAAGCTAGGGGATGTCAGGAATAGCAGAGGTCAGTACCAGCCGGGAGAAGAAAGTCCAAATCCGTAAGCAAAGGGTAATCCAGAGATAAGCCGAGGTCCAGTTAAAAAAAGTCCAAGCTAGACAGGGTGCAGCACAGTCCAGGACAGGGGGAACACCCAGCACTGCTTTTGCTGGATGCTGAAAAAGCATTCGACAACGTTAGATGGAAGTGGCTGGATGCGGTTTTGGACAGAGTAGGGATTACCGGGGCTTTTCGAAACCTACTGCGACACATTTATAAGTCCCCTAATGCTAGGATCTGCACCACAGGGTTTCTATCTCAGCCGTTTCGCTTATATAAAGGCACAAGACAAGGCTGCCCGCTGTCTCCATTGCTGTTTAATCTGGCATTGGAGCCACTGGCAAGACATTTGAAATCTTCAGAGGTATTCAGAGGCATCTCGGTGGGGGAAATGGAGGTTAAGGAAACACTGTTCGCAGATGACATACTTTTATTCCTAGCAAACCCCTCACGGGACGTTCCACGGGTATTTCAGACGCTAAGTGACTTTGGGGAATATTCAGGATATAAAATTAATTATTCAAAGTGCCAACTGCTAGATTTGGGACCGAAGGAGGGTAGTCATGGTCGACTATTGGATGCTCTAGATGTGGAGATAGTGCGGTCACAGATCACGTATTTGGGCATCAAGGTGGGGCGAGCACCTAGCTCCCTATATGATCTAAATTATCCCCCTTTGATACGGGACATACAGGCGGATCTTCTGAGGTGGCACGGACTGCCCCTTTCACTCCTGGGAAGGTGTGCCTTGGTCAAAATGTCGGGATTTGCAAAACTACTATACCCCTTACAAACCATTCCATTACTAATCAAACACGGGGATATCAATACACTAAATTCGTCCTTCACTAAATTCATATGGGGGGGAAGAAAACCGAGAATAGCACTGGCAAAACTTATGTTAAGAAAAGAAGAGGGGGGCATTAACTTCCCTAACATACGGGGATACAACCTGGCATGCTTGAGCAGACACTTGCTGGATTGGCAACATGGCACCGGATGCCATTCCAACATCAACCTAGAAAGGCAGCTAGCAAAACCATGGGATCTTATGGCTTTAGCGCATACAGCATTTGCGTCCCTGCCCACTAACATTAAGAGATCGGCCCTACTACGGGATACCATTATCACATGGAAAGTATTGCGTAAGCATTATGGCCTTCCATATCGCATTTCAAAACACATGCCTATATGGAGACATCCAGATTTGTGGGCGGGAAGGCATAGTCAGCTACTCCAGAGATGGAGAGAGAGAGGGATAGCGACTCTGGGTGACATGTTCCAGGAACAGGAAGGGAGATGGCTGACCCTGCAGGAAATACAGACAAAGTACAATTTTGACCATCCCCAACATCTACAATATTATCAAATATTATCTTCATGCAAAGCAAAACTGGCGGACATATCCGACGAGACCCACCCCAACCTGTTTGACTCATGGTTCCTAAGCACACACCACAGGTCCATATCGCAACTGTATAACACCCTAAAGCCAGTGCTATTAAAGGTGACACCAGCTCAGGCATTTATGAAATGGGAAAAGCTATTTGGCTTGCCTAATATTGCCAAACATGTGGAAATGGGGTTGGTGGATCTCAGAAAACATATAACAAGCGAGAAATGGAGAGAAACCCACTTAAAAATCCTCCATCATGCCATATATGCGTTCACCTTGCCCCCTTCCATAACTAAACCAGATAGAAAGACTTCATGCCCGAGGTGTGGATCACCTCGCACAGACATGTACCATGGGTTTTGGGCATGCACCAAAATACAGCCATTTTGGAAAGAAATGACATCTTTAGTGCAACAAATAAGCAAATTTAAGGGGCTCCTGGGGCCAATGGAAGTTCTTTTACATGTCCAGCATGATGGAGGGTCAGATGACACAGAAGTAACCCACTTGCCCCCCATTACACATGCGGCATTGATGGTGGCAAAACGATGCATACTCCAGAAATGGTTGGTACCAGATATCCCGCAATCAAGTGAGGTTGTACAGGGGATGAAAAGCCTATTCTATTTAGATAGAATGGATGTTCTAAAACACAAAGATGCACAAGGGGGGAGATTTTTTGGGAAATGGAAACTATTCATAACAGAGCATTTCTCGGGGGAGGAGATATGCAAAATGATCGATCCATTCACGGGATCACCTTGGTACCTGATAGAGGATCTTAAGGGCACCTTAGGAGTGTTGAGAACACGTAGAACATAATATCTATAACTTTGAAATGATATCTAGGCCAACTCGGTTAGGAATGTAGCTTCATGTGGCTCCAGTTTAGGTTATTCATGTTTATACGTATATTAAATAAGTTTTGTATGCATTGTTTCTCAGGGATATTCATTGTTAACGCTGTTCACCAAATGTTATGGAAATTTCTGTAATGACCTTCAATAACTGTCACATAATGATGTAAACAACTATGAGCTTAGTGTCATTGTAGGAATGTGTTTTTCATACCATCAACAATAGGTGACTATATTCCTGTAACAGTTTATTGCATATCATGTTATGTGAAAAATTTTCAGAAAATCAATAAAAATATGTTTTAAAAAAAAAAAAAAAAAGTCCAAATAGTTAAAAGTACAGGGTATAGTCAGAAGCTTGATCAAACACATGTAGCAAGGAAATTCACAAGCAAAGAACACAGAGGCAGCCCAGGTTTAAGTACTCCACCCTTACACCTGATAGGAAGAAAGACAGAGAAAAGGGATAGGCTGAACAACCAAAACCAGAACCGCCCACAAGCTAGACTAGTAGTCATGGTAATCTTAAAGGGATGGCCGTTTCCTAACAGCAACACTGCAGAATAGCAGCTGCATGAAGAATTGTTTAATTGTGCACCCAGTCGGGAAGGCTGAAATTGTTTTTATTTTTACTATTTCTGCCTTTCTGGCTTGTGCATAAACAGCACTCAATATACCACTGCCTCTTGGCAATAATGTGACCGCCAAAACAGTCAGGTGACACTGCTGCTGGGTGTAACTAGATCCCTTTATCGGGACTGTTTTTCCCCTAAATACAAAATATTTAATGTATTTTCTGGTTTTGTGGTAAATGTTCAGATATGGTCGATTAGTCTTGGATATTGTGCAACAATTTATAGTACAATGCATGTGGATTGTGCAAAGTATGAAATGTGCAGCAAGCAAAATCCACAGCAAAATCGGTATGTAACACAAAATCTTCAGCGGAAAATATTTACCACATTTGAATCCAATCCCGCCACTTTTGTAAGCAGTTCTAAATAAAGCAAAAGAAACATATGGGATCAGTGTAGTACAGGATAGAGTAAATCAAAATGAATATATATGGAAATATACACAACACAGATGTTGGCAATGGAGACATGACATACAACCATCAGTTTACATACATCATTTTTTTTTTCTTTACAACCCCCTCCCAGCCGCGCAGGGCTGGTTTTAGGAGCGGATGGGCAGCACTGGAAGACGACAGAAGGTGCATCCAAACAGCGACTGCCACAGGCTTTCCAAGAGGCGAGTAAGTTGATGATACATCTATTACCCCCTAGTAAATTAAGTTCTGTCTTGCGGTCTCCTATTGGTTACACATTGTTACTTTAGCATGTGTCTCTGAGCCCTGGCTGTCTTCTTTTCTTTCATGTATACAAAAGCAGCAGTTCGTAGGAAGGCAAAAATACTGTGAAGAGAGGGCAGACAACCCACTTTCCTGGCCGGCCCTAAGTATAACAATTATGCACTGTACTGTGCTAGGCTGTATGTATCATACAGGGTTGGTTATGTACAATTGCACAGAAAGGGGGTGGGCAACTGGGCTGACAACACGGCCTATGAGGGGAGAGAGAAGATCTCTCACATGCATTGTGGACTTACAGCTGCTATGTGCTTCCTCCTCGCAGGTAGTAATCACAGCCAGGGCCAGCCTTAGGATAGATGACGGCCCGTGTAAAATTTTCTTTCAGCACCCCACCCCATCATAAAAAAATGCCCCATAAAATTATAATGCCCCCCCACAGTATAATGCCTTTTAGTGCGCCCACACAGTATAATGCCCTTTATAGTGCCCCCACACAGTATAATTCAATACAGCCCCCACCTCCCCATTGTAGACAGAGCCATACAGCCCCCCACCTTCCCCTTGTAGACAGTGCCATACAGGCCACCCCCCACACTTACCCCGTAACTATCGCTGTAGCAGCCATAGCGGTCGCTATCGGCACCACCGGGCATGGCACTGCCCTTTCATGCCGCGGTCCCCCTGGCAGCCGCTATGGCTGCTACATCAGTAGTTACGCCTGAGAGTAGAGAAGGAGCGCCCGGGCGGAAAGGCAGCTGCAGAATCACTGGGCCCGGCGCTTCAAAAACACAAGCAGGGGAAGGGAGCCAGCACAGCTCCCCCTTCCGGCTGCTGGAGTGAGGCGCCCTGTGCTATGGCACAGGTCCCACACCCTAAAGGCCGGCCGTGGTCACAACCTACTGTAGATGTGAGGAGGAAGAATACAGCTGCTGTAATTTGGCATTACCAGCTTCTAAGCACAACTGTTACCTTTAATAAAATGTACAATTTTGGTGGGCTCCCACCAGATATTTTGCCCAGGGGCCCCCACCAACTTTAATTTGGCCCTGACTGTGATGATTAGTGGAGCAGCAGCAGACAGAAGCACCAGCAGATTGCCACAGGGTACCCCAAGTGTCAGCAACAATGTCACCCTCTATTTTCAACCACTATATCCCCCAATGTCAGTCAGAATGCCCCTCTCATCCTATTTCTAGTCACAATGTCTACCCATTGTCAGCTACAATGTCCTACATTGGCGGCCACAATACTACCCCATGTCCGCCACATTGCCCCCATATATAGCTAGCAACAATACTCCCTGGCTGGAAGAAAGGTTGTGACTGTGACCTTGGCCAGATGGAGAAATTTGGGAAAGTGAACGACTTAAATCAGAGAAGACGTCTCTTGTCAGCCACTGGATTTAATTGTGTATTCTGCCTTTGACTTCATCTGATCAGTTTTTTATTGATTTGTACAGTCTACAGTGTGGTGATACCTCAGTATGGTAGTAATACTGCCACTTACCATACGGTGGTAATGGTGGTATGTTTTTTATTTATGTTTAATTACAGTATGGTGATGTTCTTCAGTCACGGTATAGGGGTTTTATCCAGTCACAGCATGGTGGTACTTAGTCACTGGGTGGTGGTGTTATCTAGTCATGGTACGGTGGTGTTAACTAGTCACTGCATGGTGGTGTTATTTAGTCATAGTATAATTGTGTTATCCAGTCACTGTATGGTGGTGTTATCAAGCCACGGTTTGGTGGTGTTATTTAGTCATGGTATGGTGGTGTCATCCAGTCCCTGTATGATGGTGTTGATTAGTCACTGAATGGTGGTAAAATTTAGCCACTGTATTGATTATTATTTGGAGGTTGGGCTAATCTATGTATACAGATTTTGGTAAAGAATAGTGTGCCTTGTATTTCCCAATAGAGCACATGCCTCTTCTGTAAACACAGTCCACACCTCTATACACCAGGACCTGGCTGTGTACTGTGGCAGCAATGCCTTGTGTAATCGTTACTATAAGCAGCATTTACATTTATCAATTGTGCCACAATTATTCAAGAATGATAATCAATGAAAAATGAGTTTTAAAGTTTTGTTACCACTTACAAATTAGCTCAGAAAAAAGCAAATCATGACAATAATTGGCGCATGTAAATAAGCATTTGACATGTGCGTATTCACATTTAAAGAGGCTCTGTCACCACATTATAAGTGCCCTATATTGTACATGATGTGATTGGCGCTAAAATGTAGATTACAGCAGTAGATTACAGCAGTGTTTTTTATTTAGAAAAACTATCATTTTTGACGGAGTTATGACCTATATTAGCTTTATGCTAATGAGTTTCTCAATAGACAACTGGGCATGTTTTACTATATGGCCAAGTGGCCGTTGTACAGAGGAGTGTATGACGCTGACCATAGTGTCATACACTTCTCTCCATTCATTAACATAGCACATAGCGATATAGCTATATCGCTATGTGCAGAAACACACTATAACGTTACTGCAGTGTCATGACAATGAATATACATTACCTCCAGCCAGGACGTGATGTGTATTCAGAATCCTGACCACTTCTGTAGCGTCTCTGTGTGAGACTACAGCACAGCACAGCGAGATCTCGCTGTAAATGACATCTTACAGCGTAATCTCGCGAGACTACGCCTGCTATGCTGTAAATCACAGAAGTGCAGAGAAGTGGTCAGGATTCTGAATACACATTACGTCCTGGCTGGAGGTAATGTATATTCATTGTCAGGACACTTGATTAACATTAATGTGTGTGTATGTAGCTGCACATCATGTTCTAGTAAGAACACGATGCTGCTGTCTAAATGAATGCAGAGAAGTGTATGACGCTGATTGGTCAATGATCGGTCAGCGTCATACACTTCTCTCCACAACGCCCACTTGGCCATATAGTGAAACACGCCCAGTTGTCCATTGAGAAACTCATTAGCATAAAGCTAATATAGGTCATTACTCCGTAAAAAATGATCATTTTTCTAAATAAAAAACACTGCTGTAATCTACATTACAGCGCCGATCACATCATGTACAAGATAGGCCACTTATAATGTGGTGACAGAGCCCCTAGTACAGTGTAAGCTGTAAATATGGCCCTGGCCAGTTGTAGACTTCAAATTGGTGACTTGTGCAACTAAATGACATAAAAAGCATATCCATGTATTCGCACATGCCGGGTTTTTTCACAATTCAATTACAGTAAAATATCATTTCAAAATCCACCTAATTTTTTTCTCTGATTAATTTTTCAGAATCCAGTTTTTGATTTTCCACTTTCTTTAAAATTCTTATTATAGTTTATTACCATTACTGCTCATACAAAACATTTTCTAAATTTGTGTATGATGTTTCTAGAATTATACAATATAAGAAAGGAATATATACAATGCAAGTAAATAGGGTTTTAGAAAACCCTTTTTTACATTGTCGAGAGTATCTGTGCAGATTTGAGAGCATTATGCAGATTTTAAAGTCCACAGCATGCCCAGTCGCAGATTTCTTATGGATTTTTGTTGCGGATTTCACTCATTGCAATGCAAAAAGTGAAATCTGCCACAAAATGTGCACGTAAAGCTTTCATGGACTAAAAGGTTATATTAGTTTATTTAATAATTCCATATCTTCCTATATTTTATATTAGACAGTGATGTCCTAACAGAAGGTGCTTGAAAGAGGGGGCAGGAGAGGTAAATAATCTGTGTATGTTTGTTTACAGGCTGGGTGACTTAGTGACTAAAGTTAGAAGAGGAAAATTTATGGGAACTTATAAGCTTTATGATTTGGGTCGGTATTTATTTTATTGGGTTTTCCGATTTCAGCAAATTAATGTAATTTTTGTATAAGGAAAAGATATATAATTTTCCAATATACTTATTTTACTACTTCCTCATGGTTTTTAAGATCTCTGCTTGTTGTTATTCATTAGGAACATTTATTGTTTACTCACCAGTGGATAAAATTCTGTCCATGGTCATGAGACGGACACACAGGTGCAGGGATCATTAGAAGACGCATCTCTGATACTGTATCAGGCTGTGCACCTGTGGATCCATCACATGATCATGGACAGAATTTTATCCACTGAAAGTAAACTATTAATGTTCCTACTGCATAACAACAAGCAGAAATCTTAAAAACTGTAAGGAATTAATACAGAAAGTATATTACAAAATTGTATAACTTTTAATTATACAACAAAATAACATTAATTTGCTGAAACTGGACAACCCTTTTTTAACTTGTGCTTGAGAATCTAAAAGGCAAGGAGCATAGTAAATTAATTGAGTCTTTTCTTTAAAAACAAGGAAAACATTTTCGTTTACTCGCTACATTGCAAGGGAGTAAAAGCCACTTTGCTCGCTTTCATCTGCTTGACAAGTCATGCTGTTGGTGTGTATTAATACGAGCCATCAGTAGTTGTAGTCAATGTGACATAGGAAGATTTCCACAACAGTATGTATATTCAGGCAGCTGAACAGCAGGCAAAAGAATGCCCTATCTCCTACATAATCTGTTTGACGCGGTACTGTAAATAACAGCAGTGGTTTTTATTTTGAAAAACGATAATTTTTGAGCACGTTATGAACAATTTAAGATTTATGCTAATTAGTTTCATAATAGACAACTTGTAAAGAGATGTGTATGACGCTGACCAATCAGCGTCATACACTTCTCTCCATTCCAGTCCAGCTACTTTCACTGCACAGCGTGATCTTGCGAGATCACGCTGTGCTGTCACTTACTCACACATTAACTTTACCAAAGTGTCTTGAGAGTGAATAGACATTGCCTCCAGCCAGAAGTCTATTCACACTCCCGACACTTCGGTAAAGTTTCTGTGGGACTTACTTACTCACACAGCACAGCGTGATCTCGCGAGTGAAAGTAGCTGGGTTGGAATGAAGAGAAGTGTATGACGCTGATTGGTCAGCGTCATGCACTTCTCTTCACAACGCCCAGTTGGTAAAAAGTTGTCGATTAAGAAATGAATTAGCATAAATATATAATTGTTCATAACTTGCTCAAAATTTATAGTTTTTCAAAATAAAAACCACTGTTATCTACATTACAGCGCCGATCACATTATGTAGGAGATGGGGCATTTATAATCTGGTGACAGAGCCTCTTTATTGTGACTAAATACAACTTTTAAAGTTCTGTCTTTTCTTTTTACTCTAAAGGAACTCAGATCTCAGCTATAATTCTCATACTGGAAAATATAACCCTATATAAAATTGTCTTTTTAGTTTTGCCATGGATTTAGTTGGCACTGTCATTCATCTTTGTTGTATGTTTAGTGTACATTTTTTGCTCATAAGAAACATATTATAAACTTGTGTATGATGTCATTACAATTACACATAGAGAGAAAGAAATATTAACAATTATTGTAATTTAGTTTTCATATCCTACAAAAAAAAAAAGATACAAAACTCATGCAATTTACAGGGATCGATAGCCATAAGGAGACAGCCCAATGTGTCCCTCAGCCCTTGGTTGATACTGAGCATTCGTATATTCATATTGTCACGTCTAGAGTAATAAAAAAGACTGACCAATAGAATATCAGATATTTGCTATACCTAAACATGTAGCATTTCATTGTAAGTAGCCAAAACTTTTCTATTGTCTATAATGACAATAATGTAGAAGGAAAACCACACTTGCTCCAGCTCATTCCAGTAGGGCCACAAATATCAGAACTTATCTTGTTTATACTGGAACAGGGCTGCTCAATTTTTTAGGCTTAACTTCAGTGCAATGGTTTTCTTCATAGCAAAGGTAAGCATTATCCTGTTAGTGACCGTCCATTAGTGTTTTTACGGCAGCCACTAATGGGCTTTATTCCGATGCAATTGCCTTTTTAGGGCGCTTCATCTGAATAAATAAACACTGACATGAGCAGGTAAAATCTCCTTGCTCTCAGCTACCTCCGGTAGCTGAGGGCTGGGGGCAGACCTACTTGAACAGGTGAGATCGAAATAAGTATAGCTCTCGCCCGTTTAACCACTCAGATGTGGCACTCAATAGCGAGCACCGCATCTGAGTGGTTTTGGAGGGAGGGAGCACCCTCTCTCACCCCATCGGCACCCTGTAATAAGATCGCAGGGTGCCGTGTCTTCTATGGCAACCAGGGGCCTAATAAAGAGGTCTGCCTCTGGTTAATGCCTGCTAGGCCATGCCAGAGGCACGGCCTAGCAGATGCCTGTCAGTTTTACATGGACAGGCAGTAATACACTGCAATACAGAAGTATTGCAGTGTGTTATAAGCCCCTGTTCACACTGAGTTTTTTGACAAGTTTTTTTTGCGCGGAAACCGCTCTGCAAAACTCTTAAAAAGATGCCCGAAAAAGCCTCCCATTGATTTCAATGGGAGTTGGACGAGTTTTTTTACTCGTGGCTCGTAAAAAAAACGAGTCACGGTAAAAAGAAGCGACATGACCCATCTTGAGGCGGTTTCCGCCTCCAAAATCCCATTTCAATCAAAAAAAATACCTTGACGACTGTTTTGACGAGTTTTTGTCAAACCACTGTGCAAAAAACGTCTGGAGCAGTTTTTGCAGGAGGAATTTTCCTCCTGGAAAAAACTCAGTGTGAACACAGCCTAAAAACGATCAGTAAAAAAGTTATAAAGTTACACATATTTGGTATCTCCGCGTCCATAACAACCCAAACGATAAACTTATTACATTATTTAACCTGCTCGGCGAACGCCGTAAATAATAAAATAAAAAACAATGCAAGAATTGCTGTTTTCTGTGAATCCTGCCTTAAATTTTTTTGATAAAAACTGATAAGGTCGCATGTACTCCAAAATGGTACCAACAAAATCTACAAGTCAACCCGCAAACAATAAAGCCCTCATACAACTGCATCGACAGAAAAATAAAAAGTTATGGCTCTCCAAATATGGAGATACAAAAACAAATTGTAATGTCGATGGCTGCGGGCTGTCAGCTCCAACCTTCCCCTGACAGCCGCAGCAACGAGTCGGCAAGCACTGGCCCCAGCCTCCTCCTCAGGAGACGCCAGGGCTCGCATCCACTCACCTCAGCCGGATCCCGTAGGGTGCGCTCGTGCCCGCTCTTAAAGGGGCAGCGTGCGCACCGGACCTCGTTGACGAACTTTGACCCGTGAGTACCCTGGACAATAAGAGGGGTCCAGTCCCCTAGTTCTATGCCTGAGCGTTGTTGTGTTCCCTAGTTTGTCTATGTGATGGCCTATTAGTGTGTTTCCTGTTCCAGTCCCTGTTCCAGTCCCTGTCCCTATTTGTGTTTCCAGTTCCTGTTCCTAGCAAACCATACATCCCTGGTCTAGCACTGAGCTGTGCCAAAGTCGTGCTGTGCTGCATCCACGTCTGACCTGCTCCACCTCGCCTGACGTCCGCCTGCTACCTAGTCCCAGCCGAGCTTGCCCTGCTGCTGTCTGAGCTGCCACAGGTACCTATAGACCTATAGACATTCACCTGCTCCCTGTTGGCCAGCTGCCTTACCGCCAATGCGGTACGACCCATTGGGTCCACAGACTCTTCGTGACACAAATAATTTTGAAAAAAAATAGTTTTTACTGTAAAAGTAGTAAAACAAACAAAATCTATATAAATTTGGTATTGTTGCAATCGTAACAACCCGCTGAATAAAGTTATTGTGTTAATTATACCACTCGGAAAACGGCGTAGATTTAGGATGCAAAAAAAGAGTGGCAACATTGCTGTTTATTATCTATTCCCCCCCCTAAAAAAGTTAATAAAAGTGAATCAATAAATTATACGTACACCAAAATGGTGCTATTAAAAAATACAACTTGTCCCGCAAAAGACAAGACCTTATACAACTAGGTTGACGCAAAAATAAAAAAGTTATAGCTCTTTTGAATAAGACGATGGAAAAACTTAAAATATAGCTTGGTCATTAAGGCCTAAAATAGGCTGGTCACTAAGGGGTTAAACATCACTTGAATATAGGAAATTGTCAATTGTCTGTAGCTGAAATGCTTCTGTAAGCCAATCTCGCATGCAGTAACCTAACCATGCTCCTGGTGTTTATCTCCTGCTTGTGTGACCTATTGTACACTAAATACTTTGTTACTTTCCTCTCCCCTTTCCTGTAGTACAGGAGCTCACACATCACATGCCTCTTATCTCCACTGCTCCCTGACTCTCCCCTCTCCCTCCCTGTCTGTGGAGGTGGGGGGGGGGTTCATGCAGGACAGCAGACAGTGCAGAGTCAGTGAGCAGCAGAACAGCAGAGCAGTGTCTCAGTAGCAGATCTGTGTTGTATGTGAAGACAGTGAGTAATTACAGCACTACCTTACACTTTGTAATAGAGGGGAATGCTGGCAGCTGTAAATATAGGCAATGTCTGTAAGAGGGGAGAGAAATCATTGGACCTGAAGTCTTTTACAAGGTAATCCCACCCATAGCAAGCCCTGGCAGCATCAAAACAAAGGTGCTGTAAGAACGCTGGGCAAGATAATCAAAAAATACCTACTTCTGAACTTTGGTGGCACCATCTAATGAGAATTTAGACGCATATAGGTACTTTTCTGTGTTTTTGCATAAGCTCGGAAATTCCTTCAATAGGTAGAAACAAGAGATGAGCAACTTTTTTCAAATTTGCTTCACAGTTTAATTTGTGGTGAATCATCAGCCTGTAACCCGCATTTACCACGAAGTAACAGTTCATCTGTAACCCACAGAAGAAAACGATACTGTAATTGGAGGGGTTGCTTCCATGGAAGGAGAATCAGCCTGGACAGTAAGTGGGTGTGTGAAGTGTTCTCAGGCCCCATGCACACGAAATTACGGGCCCATTGACTTCTATTGGCCACAGGTACCTCCCCGTATGCTTACGGGAAGGTGCCCGGGCCGTTAAAAAATATAGAACATGTCCTATTTTAGGCCGTAATTACGGCACGGGCAGCCCCATAGAAGTCTATGGAGCTCCCGTAATTACGGGTGACTACGTGTGTGCACCCGTAATTACGGGAGCGTTGCTAGGCGACGTCAGTAAATAGTCACTGTCCAGGGTGCTGAAAGAGTTAAACGATCGGCAGTAACTGTTTCAGCACCCTGAACAGTGACTTCCGATCACAATATAGAGCAACCTGTAAAAAAAAAAGAAGACGTTCATACTTACCCAGAACTCCCTGCTTCTTCCTCCAGTCCGGCCTCCTGGGATGACGTTTCAGCCCATGTAACCGCTGCAGCCAATCACAGGCTGCAGCGGTCACATGGACTGACGCGTCATCCAGGGAGGTCGGGCTGGATGTCAAGAGAGGGACGCGTCACCAAGGCAACGGCCGGGTAAGTATGAGTTTCTTTAACTTTTTCTGCGGAAAGTGCTGTCCCTTCTCTCTATCCTGCACTGATAGAGAGAAGGGCTGCCGATTACTGCAGTGTAATTTTGCAGCGAAAATGTCCCCGTAAATACGGGTGGAATACGGGTGACACCGGACCCGTATTTACGGGCACGGGTCCGTAAATACTGGTGCAATACGGGTCGAATATGTGTGACCAAGGACCCGTATTTACGCCAGTATTTACAGGAGGACAAAAATACGTTCGTGTGCATGGGGCCTCAGTCAGTTCATGTGTGAGGAGAACTTTTCTCAGATGTGGCATGTGTGAGCTGTGTACAGAGGAGAAGGCCAGTGAGTACCCTAAAGGGAACCAGCACTGTATCTGAGGATCTGTGCAGGGGTCAGCACCAGAGTGAGGTCTCCAGCAAAATAGAGACACTGCACCAGTTCGCAAATGGCTTAAAAGAACTGATGGCAAATTTACAGCGGAAGGAAGATCAAGGGGCTATTTCCGTTACTAATGCAGAAGTTGTGTTTCAGGATAAGTTTATTAAAGCCTCTAATACAATAAACAAAAAATAAAGAAAAACAAAAATACTTGCCCTAGTAGGTGGTAGGTACATTTTATGACAAAACACAATTTGCCTACACGGCAACTAAGCCTATTGAATTGTTCTATTCACATAATTCCTAATAATGGAAAAAACCTTTATTAAAGGCACGTAGCCTATATTCTAAAAACAATCCCTGAGCCCAGAAATGTTATCACTCATATAGATGTAATGGTTAGTAGAATTAATATATTGTCTGCATATCGCTATCCCAGAATTTATTCTGAGCTGATGGTATGTTAAAAACATTCAACAAAGCCCCCCCTTTATACTAGGCCTCAGAAATCAACTGTTGAGGAGAGCCCTGCAGTAGAAGCTGAAACGAGAACCTAATTTGACTTTACACCAGGTGCTGAAGCAAGCAATAACCTTAGAAAAGAAGGAGCAAGTTGGGATGGTTACAGTGGACCAGAAAGCAGAACTAGTGTCAGAAAAAGACAAAAGATCATGGAAGCCAGAATGGCATCTTTGAAGGTAATAATGAAAGAGTTGGAAGAAGCGCTAGCAGTCAAAAGAGGTGAAGTGGTGCCCCAGAAATTGAACCCAGGACATCAAATTACTAGAAGCCAAGCTCTAGGAAGAAACCTGCCAGGTAGAAAAGTGTGCTGGGCGTGTGGTCAAAAAGAAAATTTTACCCGGGACTGCCCATGCCACCCTGCAACCGAATTTAAACTAGAACGGCCTGTGGTTGAGGAGAAAACCACAGGAGAAAGTGGCAAATTATGCCACCTGTTAGAGGCTAAGGACTTGGTGGGAGAGTGCCTGGTGGTGGTCGCCAGTGTTACCTATAAGGTGCAAAGCCGCGCACCTTCCACAGTCCGCCCGCTCACAAAAATTTCAAGCCAGCGCACTGTCAAAGGCGGCAGGCGGATGCAGTGGCGTCGCTGGCACCGGAGGGAGCGCTGGTGCTAGCGACACGTTAAGCCTGCAGCCTATAAAGCGCATGCCGGACTGCGCATGCGTCCTGCCAGACAGGCAGTGTAGCGCGCTGTCTGACACTGGAATATACCCAAGGGGAGGAGGGGGTCTGTGTGGCACTATCTACAGAGGGTCTGTGTGGCACTATCTACAGGGGGGTCTGTGTGGCGCTATCTACAGGGGGTCTGTGTGGCTCTATCTACATGGGGGCTGTGTGGCGCTATCTACAGGGGGTCTGTGTGGTGCTATCCACAGGGGGGTCTGTGCGGCTGTGTGGCACTATCTACAGGGGGCTGTGTGGCACAATCTACATGGGTGCTGTGTGGTGCTATCTACAGGGGGTCTGTGTGGTGCTATCTACAGGTTGGTCTGTGTGTATTATTTTTTATATGTATTTAATTGTATGTGAGATGTATTGTTTGTATGTAATAAATATTTTTTTATTATTATTTTTAAATATCATGGGTGTGCACACTTCTTTTCTGGTTTGTTGCTTTTTGCTTGCTTTAATAGTCTATGAAATGCCATCTGTTGCAACCCTACAAATACATTTTTGTCAGTGCCCACCATTTTATCATGGTTGGAAACTCCCAATATGATGATGCCAGCCTGCAGTGAGAGTAATCAGTGGATACAACAGACCTGGATAGAGGGGCACTGAAGGAAGGTACAGGAGATGTACGATTTAGTGGCCCAGTGATTTGACCCCACACTGTTACAGTTAACTCAAAAGTGAAATATTTAGCCCTACATGCGGGAGATGGAGTCATTGTGCTCAACACAGGGGCCAAAAAGCGGGAAGCCCTATAAAATTGTACTACATTTACAAGATTTTGAGGTGAAACCTAAACTCAACCGAGGGTCTGTAAAGGCAGTGCATAGAAGAGTCTGCTGTGCCACTCGGAAGAGAAGAAAACTAAGCACCTAAACTGGACTTTTTGTTGTTGTTTTTTTTTATATTTGAGTTTTATCTAGTGCTTTGAAAGGGTTTTCTTGCTGTTAACTCATATAGTATGTCACTAGGTTAGGATGATATTTAATTGGAAAGGAAAGAGTAAGGCATTTATCAGTAATGAACCTAGATAATTCATGCTGTACCATAAGTATTTCAATACCTCAGACATTTTATTTATTTAAAGATTATTTAGCTTGTGGCTAGAGCCACAATAAATTATACAGTGGACAGTTGATATTCTTGATAAGTTCTTACAAGGATAAGTAAGAGCGAAGAACTGATGCTATGGTACAGTATCTGGAAGGCCCTTGGTGAGCTATACTAAGTATAAATCGAGGTTACAAAACTAAAAGGGAATGTACAGTGTTGCAGTGCAGTAAATGTGTAAGGCCAGCTTACAGTCTTCTGATATTGTCAGGTGCATGCCAGTAAGCCACAAAACCAACCTGGTCATTCATTATTAAGAAACTAAAGTCTAAATTCTGCCTAGCACCAAGTATTTTTGCCAAATGCTTAACATGAATATCTATAAGGGAAATTGACCAATAATTGACACACGACTCCCTTGCCATCTTCTAGAGCATAAAAAAAAAATGCTGCGGGAAGTTTAAACACTTGCAAAAACATTTTATAATGACCCCCAAGAAAATCATCTTGGCCAGTTCTCATAAAATGTAGTATGTTAAAGTGTAGCTAAATGTTCAACAAACTTCTGACATGTCATAGTGACATGTCAGAAGTTTGTATTGGTGGGGGTCCGAGCACGGAGACCCCCACCAATCGCTAGAACGAAGCAGCTGAAGCTCAGCTGCTTCATTTCTGTTCGGCTTTTTCCGGAAAGCCAATGTATCGGAGTCCGTACACGATACATTTATTTCCGGAAAAAGCCGAACAGAAACTAAGCAGCTCAGCGCTCACACGAACTCTACAGCTGCTTCGTTCTAGCGATTGGTAGGGGTCTCCATGCCAATAGAAGTATGGAGCGGGCTCAAGCTGAGTCTGCTCCATACACTGTGGTGATTAACCACAGCAACTGACTTGCAATAACAACTGGGATTGGAGATTACACATTACACCTACAGAAGCTTTTAGGACATCCCATTCTATATCCATAGCCATTATTTTGTAGTTGGTTCGCTCTGTGCAGATAAAACAGCTTCCACTCTTCTGTGAAGGCTTTGTACAAGATTTTCGAGTGTGTCTGTGGGAAATTTTGCCCATTCATTCAGTAGAGCATTTGTGAGGTCAGACACTGATGTTGGACGAGAGGGCCTGGCTCACAATCTCCATTCTAGTACATTTAGAGGGGAAAAATAAAAATAATAAAACTACAATAATGTGGTTGCATAAGTGTGAACACCCTCTTATAATTAGAAACTCATGTTAAATAGTAGTCAGTGCATAGCTGGCATTATTTAAAGTGATTCTGAGTAGCCCCATATAAAGTTCAGCTGTTCTATTAGGATTTTCCTGACATTTTCTTTGTTGCACATGACAGCAAAAGCCATGGTCCGTGAAGAGCTTACAACACATCAAAGGGATCTGATTGTTGAAAGGCATCAGTGAGGAGAAGGGTACCAAAGAATTTCCAAGGCATTAGACATACCATGGAACACAGTGTAGACAGTCATCAAGAAGTGGATTACATTAAAAAAAAACAGTAACATTATCAAGAACTGGATGTCCCTCAAAACTCGATGAAAAGACAAGACGAAAATTGGTCCGGGATGCTACCAAGAGGCCTACAGCAACATTAAAGGAACTGCAGGACTTTCTGGCAGGTACTGGTTGTGTAGTGCATGTGACAACAACCTCCCGTATTCTTCATATGTCTGGGCTATGGGGTAGGGTTTTTGGCCATATTTCCAAAAGGTATGTTTGGCACAAAGCCAACACTGCACATCACCAAAAGAACACCATACCACAGTGAAGCATGGTGGAGGCAGCAATATGCTTTTGGGCTGTTTTTCTGCAGCTGGAACTGGGGCTTTAGTCAAGGTGGAGGGAATTATGAACAGTTCCAAATATCAGTCAATATTGGCACAAACCCTGCATGCCTCTTCTAATTTTGCACATTATTTTTGTTCTTTAATGTTATTTTTCCACCCTAAAAGATTTCAGTTTGTTTTTCAATACAATTGTACAGATTATAGGTGACATTAAAGGTGGGAAAAGTTCTGAAATTATTAATCTTGGACTGAGTTTTTGACATGACAAAAAAATTGCATTTTAACAGGGGTGTGTAGATTTTTTATGTCCACTGTATTTTTACTGAATTTACTGGGTGCCATGTCGCGTTTGCAGAGTTCCTGAGGTACCAGTAGAGTGAAAAGTGACCCATTTTGGAAACTGCAGGCCTTAAAGAATTTATATAGGAGTGTGATCATTTTATGACCCCATAGTTCTTTTTGCAGAATTTAGTGGAAATCTGAGTTCAGAAATACCCCCAAAGTGGTCTAAATATGTTGTCCGGACACATAGTGTCTGGAAGTGAAGAAGCACCACAAGGATTTTGAGGCCTTATTTTTACTTGGATGATCATAGACCTAAATAAATTGTGCAGATCATACACATTTGTTATAGTATTAGGTATACATCTTTGGGTATAATGAGAATTTTTAAAATGGGTAAAAGACCAGAATGATAAAGGGAGGGGGTGGGGAATTATAACATTTTAATCCAGGAAGGTGTGGTAGATTTGGAAACAGTCTTTCATGCAGAGTCCGGGTTTGGATGGACAAGTGTCGCACTGATATATGGTATCCTTTCGGATACCTCTTTTTCGCAGACACGGCACCTTTTTTGTGCCCTGCATTTTTTTGGTGTGGCAAGCACTTCACTTGGAAAGTGCTGCCCAGGAACGATATAGCAAACACTACTTGAAGCACAAAAAGTTTTCCCCACCTTGTCTACAAGCAAAATAAAAGTTATAAATTTTTCTTGGTACACCAATAATGTATCCGGGTGGCCAGCTTTACGAAAAATTGAAAAGGAGTTATTTAGTGCCATCTGGACAAAGTTCACGGACATTTCCTTGTACCAGATTTTACTTTTTCTCATGCCACTATACAGTTTTAAAACCTGCTCATTCAGGTGAACCCCCCCCCCCCATGAATTTATTATATGCCTATATGCATATAGACTTCATCGTGGATGACGTGAATCCCCATGTGGGGACAGGGGTGCAGCTGGCATAATGAATAGTTGACAGCAAGCATGCATCTTTTTTGTCTCTGTATTTGAGACACAGGATCCCATCCTGCAGCAATGCCCTGCTTTCGCCAATTTGCAGGGATTGGCAGATGAGGGTCTTGGTGAGGTGCCTCTGTTTTTTTTTGGACCGTTCCACACGCCACTGTTTTTTTGTCTATTAGATATTTGAACAGGGGTACACTTGTATACCAGTTGTCCAAGTACAAGTTGTACCCCTGATCAAACAGTGGGTGCAGGAGTTCCCACACTATCTTCCCACTGGTTGTAATGCAGGGTGGACAGTCTGGGTGCTGTATTGTCCTGTCCTTTCCCTCATAAATTCGGAAAGCGTGTGTGTTGTGCTCCCGTAACTGGCACACTTATTGGGCAACTATTGTCAAAACTTCAGTCTGCACTTCATCAATTCAAATTTATTTTTCGGGGGTGTTAATTTCTAAATTATTTTGGGAAAAAATATTAACAAGGGGCCTAATTTTAAAAACTCTGTCGGAATTGGGGTCATCCTGGGGGGGCATTGGGAGTTGTCATAAAGTGCAGAAATTTATGGAGGGCCTCAAAGCGAGGTCTGCTCATAGTAATGCGGTACAGCGAATAATAATACAAAATGTCCGTGGATCAGTAGGATCTCACTTAGGGCTTTTTAGTGAGACCCATGTTGAGGACTAACCTCCAATACTTCTGAATTTCTGCACAATTTGATGGTTGCCACCAAGTGAGCTGGGCATAAAAGGAGTTGAGGTGTTCAGAAATAAATTGGTCGCATAAATGTTGGTTTGGTCCACCATAAGCTGTATCAAATTGTCTGTAAAGAACAATTTGAAAAAGCCCATTACAGGCAGCCCTTCCGTCTGCACATGAATTGCTGCTGCAGCAAATTTTGGGATTTTGGGGGTGTAATTGGTTGGGGGTGAACAATCACTGATGACAGTACCAGGGTCAGGCAGAACCTGGGCACTAACCCTCCTGCGACTATGAGGAGGTTCCTCACTGTCAGTGGAGGAGGAGGACGAAAGAATGAACGCGGGTTCCTCACCACTCGCTGAGTCAGTATCAGACGCAATCATAGCATACGCCTTCCGCAGCGGTGTAAAGTCATGCTGCCGTTTTATAAACGTGTGTGTATATATATATATATATATATGTAAAGGATCTGCCAGGCACAGCTTCTGTGTCAACGCCCATAGGTAATCAGTCTGCACCTGCTTCTATGTCTGTGAGACTGACTCCATCTTCCACCACTCAGCATGGCAGGCTTAGGAGTGGGAGAGCCTATCACAGTCGGGCCAGACGGAGCTAGCTCCTGCCCTCTGTCTATTTATACCTGCCTTTCCTGTTCCTCCTTGCTTGTGATTCTTCTCGTTTGGTTTCCTGGCCCTGCTGCAGCTTCTGAACTATTTGACCCTGCTTCATATTGACCCTGGCTTACTGATTACTCTCCTGCTCTGCGTTTGGTACCTCGTACACTCCTGGTTTGACTCGGCTTGTTCACTACTCTCCTGCTCTGCGTTTGGTACCTCGTACACTCCTGGTTTGACTCGGCTCGTTCACCACTCTTGTTGCTCACGGTGTTGCCGTGGGCAACTGCCTCATTTCCCTTAGCTTCTGTGTACCCTTGTCTGTTTGTCTGTCGTGCACTTACTGAGCGTAGGGACCGTCGCCCAGTTGTACCCTGTCGCCTAGGGCGGGTCGTTGCAAGTAGGCAGGGACTGAGTGGCGGGTAGATTAGGGCTCACTTGTCTGTTTCCCTACCCCCATCATTACAATATATATATATATATATATATACATACATACAAAGTGGATATAAAAAGTTTACACACCCCTGTTAAAATGACAAGTTTCTGTCAATATTGTCAAAACGTTGATCTTCTTCTGGTGAAAGCCATTCTTTTGTTGATTTGAAGGTATGCTTTAGGTCATTGTCGTGCTGAAAGGTGAAATTCTTCTTCATCTTCAGCTTTTTAGCAGAGGCCTGCAGGTTTTGTGCCAATATTGACTGATATTTGGAACTGTTCATAATTCTCTCCACCTTGACTAAAGCCCCGGTTCTAGCTGCAGAAAAACAGCCCCAAAGCATTATGTTGCCTCCACCATTCTTCACTGTGGGTATGGGCTTTGCGCAAAAAATACCTTTTGGAATTATGGCCAAAAAGTTCAACCTTGGTCTCATCAGACCAGAACACGTTTTCCCACATGCTTTTGGCAGACTTGATGTAGGTCTTTGCAAAACGTAGCTGGGCTTGGATGTTTTTCTTTGTTAGAAAAGGCTTCCGTCTTGCCACCCTACCCCACAGCCCAGATATATGAAGAAAATGGGAGATTGTTGTCACATGCACTACACAACCTGTACCTGCCAGAAAGTTCTGCAGCTCCTATACGTGTTTTCACGGCGGCCATTAAGGGTACTTATGTCAGAGCGCTGCCTTTTCATGGCAGCGCTTTGGCATAAGATAGCACCCCGGAAGGCGCTTAAACTCCTTGTACTCACCTACGGAGGTAGCTGAGGCCTCGGAGCACAGACCGAGGACCGTTTTGTCCGGTCCCCGGTCACGTGATCACCGTTATTCACCGAGTAACGGTGATCACCGTAAAAACAGCGGCGGTTAGTGCTCTCTTTTCTCGCAGAATATTTTTGGTGAGAGAAGAGAAAAATAAGGGCCAGCACCCACCCCCTATGAGACCCCCGATCTCCCCCCCCCCCCGTCCCTGATAATCAAAATGGTGCACGCATGCACCATTTGCATATTGCCAATGCTGCCTGTGGCAGTATATGGCAAATAGTAACAGCCAGGCACCAATCTGAGTGGTCCCTGCTGACATAGTCACTGTGATATACCTATCACAGTGATCTATATCAGTATGTTTAGAAAATACAGTCAGGACATGGGCTGTGTCTTCCTCTCCCCTCACTGTAGTTGATCTGTGAGAGGAGAGAGAGACACTATAACCAAATCCTGAGCTGTAGTAGTGAAGTAAAGTGAAGTGAAAAAAAACACAAACATTTCAAGTCTGTGCCCACTGCCCACTGATCACCCCGTTTGTGCCCCCTCATCCCCTGTATAAGTACAAGTGATCAATACATTTTCTGGCAGCGTCAGGTTATCCTGTTGTTAGACAATTTTACGGATTTTTTTTTGCGCTGGTTTTAGGAATCTTTATCTACCTAGTGCAGGGTATCCTTTTTTTTTCACTAGCTTGAAAAAAAATGTTAATAAAATAAAACCTTAAAAAAGTTAGTAGCCTAATGGTTACAGTTCGACCTAAATAATGTCTCGGAGAAGGTTTACTGCGGAGCAAGCGTATACCTTGCTATGCTCCGGCAGTTCAGGTAGTGAAACAGACTCTGCTTTAGAGGTAAAACTTTTTTCAGACAGTGATGACTTAAGTTCTACTTCTACCTCTAGACCCCATAGCCTTATGGTGGTGGAATCAGTCGTCGCTGTCAAATCCCCAGGTGCAGGGCCTAGTGCTGCAGGGGGTAGAGGTGCAGGGCCTCCCTTGTTCTGGGATCCTGCAATTTCATTTTCCCCCCAGGTCCCGCAACTGTCAGCAACTCCAGGAATAAAAGTGGATGTTGATAATTATACCCCTTTGGACTTCTTCCACATATTTCTCAGTGACCAAGTCCTGGAGTTAATTGTCCAACAGACAAATATCTATGCGAGACAGTTTATTGCCCAGAAACCCACAGCCATCTACTCATCATGGACCCCCACTAGTGTCCCTGAGCCTAACATTATTTTAGGCCTAACTCTAAATATGTGGTTGGTCAAAAAACCAACTATCCGCTCCTACTGGGCATCAAGAGCTGTCCACGCTACCCCTGTATTTGCAGCAGTTATGTCCCGTCACCGATATGAATCCATAATGCGCTTCATGCATTTTACAGATAACTCCCAAGTCCCCCAAAAGAAATGACCCAGGCTACGATCGCCTTAATAAATTGAGACCTTTAATTTCCCACCTACAAGATTCTTTCCTCAAATCTTACACCCCAGATCAAAATTTATCGGTGGATGAATCACTGATGAGCTACAAAGGCCGTCTTTCAATCCGGTAGTTCATCCCCTTCAAACATGCCAAATATGGTGTTAAACTATATAAAGTGTGTGAGAGCATGACAGGGTACATCTGTGGTTTCTTTATCTATGAAGGCAAAGACCGCCAAATTAATCCCCCAGGCTGCGCAGAGACAATTGGCACATATGGCAAAATTGTGTGGGACCCAATGGTGCCATTCCTGTACCAAGGGTACCACGTCTACATTGATAATTTTTATATCAGTGTCCCCCCTTTTAAATCCCTCCATGCTGCAAATACAGGGGCCTGCGGGACAGGCCGTAAAAACAGGGTGGGTGTCAGGATGCGGGGTGTGGACCCACTGGGCCATACCGCGTAGCGGGATAGCAGCTAGCCAAAAGGTACAATGCAATGTCTATAGTCCAGAAAAGGTACCTGAGGCAATGTAGACAGTAGCGGAAGATTCAGGCTAAGATGAGGATCCGACATTAGACAGACACCTGGCAGGGTGCGACACGATAGATGCAGCTGAAAACACAACACGACTCTAACTCTTGATGGAACAGAAGCGCGGTAGCACGAGATACAGGGTACAGGCAGCAGGAACAGGTAACACTGGGAACTGGAAAACACTAGGAGACCATTTGCAATGACAAACTTTAGGAACCACAACAACGCTCAGGCAAGGACCGAGAGGGTAGAGCCCCTTTTATAGTGCTGAAGAATTCTGGGCTGATTGCAGTATTCTGCAACTGTGCGCATACTGACCCTTTAAGGCCGTGCACGCACAGGCGCACGTGCGCCCTGCGGGAGACGGTGTCCGAACCAGGAAGTGAGTGCCGGCGTCTCTCAGGAGGGAGATGCCGCCGGGAACTCACTAAGTCAGGACAACTGTCCATGGCCATAGACGTTACAGTGGGATTCCCAAAGCACTTGGTGTCCAGACGTGCGGACAGAGGGGCGTCATTCTCACTGGCAAGCAAGCAGTTACTTGCAGTAAAGTGGAATGATAAGAAGGACGTCTAGATGTTGTCCACTCTGCATCCGGACACCACGGTGGCAGTTAGGGAGAGGGGGGGCCACCGTGAAAAAGCGTAAGCCTGTTTGTGTGACAGACTACAATAAATTCATGGTGGGTGTAGATCTGTCGGACCAGGTGCTTCAACTTTATTTGGTGCAGCGTAAGACCAGGGCATGGTACAAAAAGGTAGCAATCTACCTAATTCAGATTGCTACCTATAATGGGTTTGTACTGTGTAAAAAAAAATATAGGAACGCTCACCTTCCTTCAGTTCCAGGAGGAGGTTATTGAGCGTCTCCTATTTGACTCCAATGCCCCTGCACAACCCTAAGAGTCTGAGGAAAGTTGGATCCATTTTCCTCCATTTTTTGGAAGATATTGCCCGTCACTGCAGTACAGTTTATTTTTTCTTCCCTGACTGATTTTATATTAGGACAGAATTCTGTCCATAATGACATTATAATGGCACAGATGCGGGAGAACTGCTTCTTTAGCAAGACATAGTCATAAGTACAGGCAAATACGTATATAGCGACACGCATCCGTTATGAATACACGGCTTCACTTCTCTTTTGTATGCCGCACAACTTTATAAATGTGGAATATTTCTAACAAAATAACCTTCTACCACACGTCTCCTCTATTTCATGTGGAAATGTAATAAGAATTTTAAGAAAACATTATATACCCATAGTGTCTGAAATAATATCCATTATTTCAACCTTTAAAATTTTATTTGATCAGAATGCTCACTACACCACTAGATGAATACCTATAGGGTTATAGTAAGCAGATCAAGGCCACAATGGGGGTATTTTTAAACACAGGAGAAACTGGGTGATAGATTTTGGGTGCGTTTCTTCATTCCCATGTTCGCTTTACAAAGAAATCTGTCTTTACAATGACACATTTGTGAAAAAAAAATATTTTATTTTTTTCCACCTGCTTGCATTAAATTTAGCAAAAAACTGTGGGGTCAAAATACTCACTACAGCCCTAGATAAATACCTTAAGGGGTCTATTTTTTAAAATGGGGTCATTTATCAGGAGTTTCTATCGTTCTGGCAGCTCAAAGCCTCTCCAAATGTGCAGTGGGGCCTAAAACATTTTCAAGCAAAATATGTGTCCTGAAAGCCTCCAGGTGCTCCCTTCCTTTTGGGCCCTGCCGTGTTTTCAGGCAGCGTATTAGGGCCACAATGGGGGTATTTTTGAAAACAAGAGAAACAGGGTGATAGATTTTGGGGTGTGTTTCTTCATTCTCATGTTCCCTTTACAAAGAAATCTGTCTTTACAATGAGACATTTGTGAAAAAAGTGGAATTTTGATTAATTTTCACCTGCTTTGCATGAATTCTTACAAAAAAAACTGTGGGGTCAAAATACTCACTACACCCCTAGATAAATACTTTAAGATGTGTAGTTTTCAAAATGGGGTAATTTGTGGGGGTTTCCGTCATTCTGACACCTATGTGGCCCTGAAAACCTGGCTTGGTGCAGAAAAACAAAATGTACTTCAAAATTTATAAAATTATTATTACATTTGTAAGTCTTCTAAATTGCTCAAACTTTATTTAATTTATTATTTATTTAGAGAAAAGAGCTGGAAATATATATTTAATAAAAAAAAAAAGTACAGTATGTATGTACATATGTGACATATTGAAGTTCCAAATTTTTACAAAATGTCATTAATTTTTTTATTTTTTGTATTAATTTACGCAAATCGTATCAGTCTACTTTTACCACTAAAATAAAGTTCAACATGTGACGAAAAAACAATGTCAGAATTACTTGGATATGCAAAACTATTGCAGAGTTATTCTCTGATAGAGTCAGACATACCAGATTTGACAAATCTGGCTTGGTCATTAAGATTCAAACAAGCTTGGTCATTAAGGGGTTAATGTTGCTGTAGGCCTCTTTCTTAGCCTCCCAGACCAATTTTCATCTTGTCTTTTCATCAAGTTTTGAGGGACGTCCAGTTCTTGGTAATGTCACTGTTGTGCCAAATGTATTCCACTTCTTGTTGACGGTCTTCACTGTGTTCCATGGTATATCTAATGCCTTGGAAATACTTTGGTACCCTTCTCCTGACTGATGCTTTTCAACAATCAGATCCCTTTGATGCATTGTAAGCTCTTTACGGACCATGGCTTTTGCGGTCACATGCAACAAAGAAAACTTCAGGAAAATTCTAATAGAACAGCTGAACTTTATATGGGATTACGTCAGAATCACTATAAATAATGGCAGCTGTGCACTGACTACTACACCGCGTTCCAAATTATTATGCAAATGTTATTTTTCGCTGATTTTCCTAAATAGTCGATGCAAATGACAGTCAGTATAATTTTCAAGCCATCAACCGTTGGAGTATAATGCAAATTTTATTGAACAAATCTCCTAATGATAACAGATTTTTTTTTTAGAAGTAAAAAACTCAAAATGCACTGTTTCAAATTATTATGCACAACAGAGATCAAAACATATTAAAGGTTGTAAAGAGAACTAAAATGGTAATTTGTTGAATTTGCAGCATCAGGGGGTCATATTTACAGAAATCAAAAGCTCTTTCAATCAAAAAAAACTTAACAGGCCAAGTTAC
This sequence comes from Rhinoderma darwinii, assembly GCF_050947455.1. Classification (NCBI taxonomy): domain Eukaryota; kingdom Metazoa; phylum Chordata; class Amphibia; order Anura; family Rhinodermatidae; genus Rhinoderma; species Rhinoderma darwinii. The sequence goes on along the minus strand of NC_134687.1, from coordinate 133,066,311 downwards.
ATGTTAACATAGGACCCCTTCTTTGATATCACCTTCACAATTCTTGCATCCATTGAATTTGTGAGGATTTGGACAGTTTCTGCTTGAATATCTTTGCAGGATGTCAGAATAACCTCACAGAGCATCTGTTTTGATGTGAACTGCCTCCCACCCTCATAGATATTTTGCTTGAGGATGCTCCAAAGGTTCTCAATACGGTTGAGGTCAGGGGAACATGGGGGCCACACCATGAGTTTCTCTCCTTTTATGCCCATAGCAGCCAATGACACAGAGGTTTTCTTTGCAGCATGAGATGGTGCATTGTCATGCATAAAGATAATTTTGCTACGAAAGGCACGGTTCTTCTTTTTGTACCACGGAAGAAAGTGGTCAGTCATAAACTCTACGTACTTTAGCAGAGGCACCAGCGGCTTCAAATACCTGTTTGCTCCTTTGCAATGGCATTTTAGCAGCTGCTCTCCTAATCCTATTAATTTGTCTGGCAGAAACCTTCCTCATTATGCCTTTATCTGAACTAACCCGTCTGTGCTCTGAATCAGCCACAAATCTTTTCACAGTACGATGATCACGCTTAAGTTTTCTTGAAATATCCAATGTTTTCATACTTTGTCCAAGGTATTGCACTATTTCACACTTTTCGGCAGCAGAGAGATCCTTTTTCTTTCCCATATTGCTTGAAACCTGTGGCCTGCTTAATAATGTGGAACATCCTTTTTAAGTAGTTTTCCTTTGATTGGGCACACCTGGCAAACTAATTATCACAGGTGTCTGAGATTGATTACAATGATCCAAAGAGCCCTAAGACACAATACCATCCATGAGTTTAATTGAAAAACTAATAATGAAATGTTTATGACACTTAAAACCAATGTGCATAATAATTTGGAACACGGTGTATTTAACATGAGTTTAAATGTGATTGGCTAATTCTGAACACAACCACATCCCCAATTATAAGAGGGTGTTCACTTATGCAACCACATTGTTGTAGTTTTGTTATTTTTATTTTCCCCCTCTAAATGATTTGTTTGTTTTTCAATGGAATTGTACAAATTCTTGGTCACATGAAAGGTGGAAAAAGTGCTGAAATGAATAATCTTGTACTGTTTTTTTGTCATGACAAAAACCTGGCATTGGCAGGGGTGTGTAGACTTTCTATATCAACTGTATATATATATATAGCAAACAAAAAATCCAAAACACAAGACAGCACTCCAAGTTCAGTGAAAAATAGGATCACTTTAACCCCTTCCCGACATACGCCGTATATATACGGCGCTGTCGGGAGGTGGTTCCCGCAAAGCGCCGTATATATACGGCGCAGTGATGGTGCGGGCTCAGAAACAGAGCCGGCACTATCACTGCGGGGGGACAGCTGTATTATACAGCTGGCACCCTCCTGTAACTGCCAGGACCGGAGCTACTCTCCGATCCGGCAGATTAACCCCTCAGATGCTGCGCTCAATAGAGCGCAGCATCTGATAGGTTTTCACCCGATCGGCAACCCAGTGATGCAATCGCTGGGTTGCTGTGGCAATCGGACGCCAGAAAATGGCGTCCGAGTCTGCCTTGTACGGGAGCCGATGAGGACCCGCCTGCGGCGAGTCCTCATAGGCTTGCTGTCAGTGAATAACTGACAGCGCTAATACACTGCACTACGTATGTAGTGCAGTGTATTAGAGTAGCGATCGGGGCATCAGGCCCTCATGTCCCCTAGTGGGACAAGTAAAAAAAGTAAAAAAAAGTAAATAAAAATGTGGTAAAACAATAAAAACACACACATTTCAAATAAAAATAAAGCTAAACTGACTTTTTTCCCATAGTAAGTATTTTATTATGGGAAAAACCGTAAAAATAAAAAAAACTATACATAATTGGTATCGCCGCGTCCGTAACGACCCAAACTACAAAACTATTATGTAATTTATCCCGCACGGTGAACGCGGTAAAAAAAAAACATGAAAAACAGCGCCAGAATCTTTGTTTTTAGGTCACGTCTCCTTCCAAAAAATGCTATAAAAAGTGATCAAAAAGTCACATTTACTCCAAAATAGTACTAATAAAAAACGCCAATCCGTGCCGCAAAAAATAATCCCTGACACCGCTTTGTGCACGCAAAAATAATAAAGTTATGGGTCTTAGAATATGTCGACAGAGAAAACAAATGATTTTATAAAAAAAGTGATTTTATTGTGCAAAAGCCGCAATACATAAAAAAAACTATATAAATTTGGTATCGCCGTAATCGTATCGACCCGCAGAATAAAGCTAACATGTAATCTAGGGCGCACTGTGGATGCAGAGAAAAAAAAACAATAAAAAACTATTCCAGAATTGCTTGTTTTTGGTAATTTCCTTTACCAAAAAATGAAATAAAAAGTGATCAAAAAGTCGTATGTGTTCTAAAATGGTACCAATAAAATCTACAGCCTGTCTCGCAAAAAACAAGCCCGCACACCGCTCAATCAACTGAAAAATAAAAAAGTTACGGCACTAGTAATGCGGTGATGAAAAAACATCTCAATGCGCAGGCCGGAGGGGAACATTCCTTCAGTTTCAGGGCCCTAGTATTTAGGAACTAGGAAAGGGCAGGGACATAGCACATCCGCTGGAAGCGAGGCCGCCCGTATTATATCAGCGCAAAACTTTCCCAGTAATATTTCCCAAACTACGAAGGAGAAAAAGTCCCCAAAAGGTGCAGAGCGTTACAAAGGAGGGATAAGAAAGAAAACCGTTTATCAGTGTGACGCCGGCCTGCGCATAACGGATCGCTTCACAGCGTAACACACATCTATGGATAATTGTATTATTTACCCCATGATTATACCCTCCTATTATGCCCTGATGTTCTCCGCACAGATTACATATGCCACCACATAAGCTGAAATACCAGCAAAACCCCAAACAGAACTATTACCAAGCAAAATCCATGCTCAAAATGGCGGTCTTTCCTTTCTTAGCCCTACAGTGTGCCCAAACAGCAATTTATGGCCACAAGTAAGGCATTACCATGCCCGGGAGAACCCGCTTAACAATTTATGGGGTAAGATTCTCTAGGGGCACAACATCTTGTGCGGTGAATGGGCAGATCAGTGGAGAAATTGCAATTTTCACTTTGCACCATCCACTGCGTATTCATTTCTGAAAAACACCTGTGGAGTCTAAATTCTCACTACACCCCTTGATAAATGCCTTTAGGGGTGTAGTTTCTAAAACGGGGTCACTTTTGTTTGGTACATCAGGGGTTTTGCAAATGCAACATTCCATCCGCAACCCATTCCAGCAAAATCTACGCTCCAAAAGATAAATACCGCTCCTTTTCTTCTGAATGCTCCCATATATGTAAACAGTCGATTATAACCACATATGGGGTGTTACCGTACTCGGGAGAAATTACTTTACAAATGTTAGGGTGCTTTTTCTTCTCTATTCCTTGTAAAAATGAAAAATGTGTATCTAAAACTACATCTTGTTGGAAAAAAAAAATATTTTTCATTTTCATGGCTTAATTCTAATTAATTCAGCAAAAAAACTTTGGGATCAAAATTTTCACTATACCCCTAGATGATTCCTCAGGGGGTGCAGTTTCCCAAATGGTGTCACTTTTGGGGTGTTTCCACTGTACTAGTACTACAGGGGCTCAGCAAATGTGACATGACACCCAGAAACCATTCCAAAATCCAAATGGTGCTCCTTCCATTCTGAGCGCTAACGTGTGTCCAAACAGATGTTTGTGACCACATGTGGGGTATTATTTTACTCGGGAGAAGTTGCTTTACAAATGTTGTGGTGCTTTTTCTCCTTCAGTCCTTGTGGAAATGAAAAAAAAATACCTAAACCTACATTTTCTTTGAAAAAATGTAGATTTTCATTTTTACGGCCTAGTTACAATAAGTTTTGTAAAAAACCTGTGGGGTAAAACTGCTCACTATACGCCTAGATAATTCCCTCATGGGGTGTAGTTTCCAAAATGGGGTCACTTGTTGGGGGTTTCCACTGTTTTGTCCCCTCAGGAGCTTTGTAAATGTGACATGGCCTCCGCAAACCATTCCTGCTAAATTTGAGTTCCAAAAGCCAAATGGCGCACTTTCCCTTCTCAGCCTCGCCGTGTGTCCAAACAGCCGTTTATTACCACATGTGGGGTATTGTTTTACTCGGGAGAAATTTCTTTACAAATTTTATGGTGCTTTTTCTCCTTTAGTCCTTGTGGAAATGAAAAAAAATTAGCTAAACCTACATTTTATTTGAAAAAATGTAGATTTTCATTTTCACAGCCTACTTGCAAAAATTTCTGCAAAAAACCTGTGGGGTCAAAATGCTCACTATACCCTAGATAATTTCCTCAAAGGGTATAGTTTCCAAAATGGTGTCACTTGTTGGGGGTTTCCACTGTTTTTTCACCTCTGGGGCTTTGCAAATGCGACATGGCCTCCGCAAACCATTCCTGCTAAATTTGAGCTCCAAGAGCCAAATGGCGCTCTTTCCCTTCTAAGCCCTGCCGTGTGTCCAAACAACTGTTTATTACCACATGTGGGGTATTGTTTTACTCGGGAGAAATTGCTCTACAAATGTTGTGGTGCTTTTTCTACTTTAGTTCTCTTGGAAATGAAAAAAAATTAGCTAAACCTACATTTTATTTGAAAAAATGTAGATTATCATTTTCATGACCTAGTTCCAAAAATTTTTGCAAAAAAACTGGCCGGTCAAAATGCTTGCTACACCCCTAGATAAATTCTTCGAGGGGTGTAGTTTCCCAAATGGGGTCACTTTTGGGGTGTTTCCACTGTTTTAGTTCCACAAGACCTGTTCAAAGCTGACATGGTGCCTAAAATATATTCTAATAAAAAGGAGGCCCAAAATCCACTAGGTGCTCCTTTGCTTCTGAGGCCGGTGCTTCAGTCCAGTAGCACGCTACGGCCACATGTGGGATATTTCCTAAAACTGCAGAACCTGGGCAATAAATATTGAGTTGCATTTCTTGGGTAAAACCTTCTGTGGTACAAAAAAAATGGATTCAAAATGAATTTCTGGAAAAAAATAATGAACTTTGTAAATTTCACCTCTACTTTGCCTTAATTCCTGCGCAATGTCTAAAGGGTTAAGAAACTTTCTAAATGCTGTTTTGAATACTTTGAGGGGTGCAGTTTGTAAAATGGGGTGACTTATTGGGGGTTTCTAATATCTAAGGACCTCAAAGCCACTTCACAACTGAACTGGCCCCTGTAAAAATAGCATTTTGAAATTTTCTTGAAAATGTGAGAAATTGCTGCTAAAGTTCTAAGCCTTGTAACGTCCTAGAAAAATAAAATGATGATCAAAAAACGATGCCAATCTAAAGTAGACATATGGGGGATGTTAGTTAGCAACATTTTTGTGTGTTATAACTGCCTGTCTTACAAGCAGATGCATTTAAATTGAGAAAAATGTTAATTTTTGCAATTTTTCGCTAAATTTTTGTGTTTTTCACAATAAATACTGAATGTATCGGGCAAATTTTGCCAGTAACATAAAGTCCAATGTGTCACGAGAAAACAATCTCAGAATCGCTTGGATAGGTAAAAGCATTCCGGAGTTATTACCACATAAATTGAAACATGTCAGATTTGAAAAATGAGGCTCTGTCAGGAAGGTCAAAAGTGGCCAAAGAGGGAAGGGGTTAATCACCCCTTGCGACGTTTTAGCCCTACTCAATGGGGCCTTTCTCAAGCAATTGCTTGGAGTGCTGTCTTGTGTTTTGGATTTTTTGCTGGCTATTTGGGACACTGGTCGTGTGTCTGAACAAGAACCTGTGCACCCGATACTGAAGAAAACGGTGCTGCTTCTGCTTTGCTTTTTCTTTATATATATATATATATATATATATATATATATATACTGTATATACACACACATAGCTCCGTGAACTGTAACAAACAGTTGTATAAAAAAGAAATGTTTTACATGCTACGTTTTTGTGTTTTGTATTTCACGTAAAACACTAGCCACTAACACTGACAAACACAATTTTTTTTATTTTTTTATAACACTTAGTAGCACTTACTTAAGCTGACACTGACTAACTGACAAGTGACGCGAAGGATACTACGGATTGACACTGACAACTGACACAACGGATTGATGCTGACGAACTGATGAACTGACAACGGATTGACGCTGACTAACTGACGCAACAAATTTACATAGACGAGCTAGACAACTACCTAACAACTAATTATTATTTTTAGTGAATTCTGATTTAAAAAAAATCTCCCTCATACACTGGGGGGGGGGGGGGGAGCTGGAAATTAGGTTTTATTCTCTTTTTTTAACTGAGGGGCACACAACACGACACAGGCTCTGATTTTTACAACTTCTCTTCACCAATAAAGAGTTCAGAGCCTGTGTCCGGTATTTTTCACTTGCCCTGGCTGAAAACGCACTGTGATTGGTTAGTCCGTTCAGACCCACCAATCACAGCAACCATCGGCAATGGACCGCTGCTATTGGTCCATTACAGGTCACATGGGACATGGTGTCAGGGGGGGGGCAGAGTCACCGTTCCCGGACTTAACGACAAGTCCCGGGAACGGTGTTTGACCACGTGATACTTAGATACAATGTGTTCGGTGGATCTGTACAGATCCACCAATCACATTGTTGGCCGGCATTGGACCGCATTTACGGGTCTTATACCAGGGCCTAGGGAGTGTAAGCTGTCAGGATGTCATGTCCGTGGCTGCGGGCTGTCAGCTCCGTTCTTCCCCTGACAGCCGCAGCCACGAGTCGGCAAGCGCTGGCCCCAGCCTCCTCCTCAGGGAAACCAGCGCTCGCGTCTACTCACCAATGCCGGATCCCGTAGGGTGCGCGCGCACCGGACCTCGTTCCAGAACTTTGACCCGTGAGTACTCTGGACTATAAGAGGTGTCCAGCCCCCTAGTTCTATGACTGAGCTTTGTTGTTGTATCCCTAGTCTGTCTTGCAAATGGCCCCCTAGTGTTTCCTATTCCTGTTCCTGTATCCTGATCTAGTGCCATGCTTGCTGTAGCCGTGCTGTGCTGTATTCTACGCCTGACCTGCTTCTCCACACCTGACGCCCACCTGCTGCCAAGTTCCTGCCTAGCCAGCCTTGCTACTGTCCAAGCTGCCACAGGTACCCTATACGAACTACACTGTGTTCCAAATTATTATGCACATTGGATTTAAGTGTCATAAACATTTAATTATTAGTTTTTCAATTAAACTCATAGATGGTAGTGTGTCTTAGGGCTCTTTGGATCATTGTAATCAATCTCAAACACCTGTGATAATTAGTTTGCCAGGTGTGCCCAATCAAAGGAAAACTACTTAACCCCTTAAGGACGCAGCCTACTTTTGGCCTTAAGGCTCAGAGCCCATTTTTCAAATCTGACATATTTCACTTTATGTGGTAATAATGTCGGAATGCTTAAACCTATCCAAGCGATTCTAAGATTGCTTTCTCGTGACACATTGGGCTTCATGTTCGTGGTAAAATTTGGTCTATATATTCAGTGTTTATTGGTGAAAAATTGCAAAATGTAGAGAAACTTTTGAAAAAATAGCATTTTTCAGAATTTAAATGACTCTGCTTGTAAAACAGACGGTTATACCACCCAAAATAGATACTAGTTCACATTTCCCATATGTCTACTTTAGATTGGCATCGTTTTTTGAACATTCTTTTATTTTACTAGGACGTTACAAGGCTTAGAACATAAACAGCAATTTCTCATATTTTTAAGAAAATTTCCAAAGCCTTTTTTTTAAGGTACCTCTTCAGTTCTTCAATTTTTTTTCTGGAACACAGAAGGTTTTACCAGAGAAACACTACTAAATATGTATTGTCCAGATTCTGCAGTTTTTAGAAATGTCTCATATGTGGCTCTAGTGCGCTCGTGGACTAAAACACAAGCCCTAGATACAAAGAAGCACCTAGTGCATTTTGAGGCCTCTTTTTTATTAGAATATATTTTAGGCAGCATGCCAGGTTTGAAAAGGTGTTGAGGTGCCAAAACAGTAGGAATCCCCCAATAGTGACCCCATTTTGGAAACCACTCCCCTCAAGGAATTCATTTATGGTTGTTGTTACCATTTTGACCGCACAGTTTTTTTCACAGCACCTATTTAAATTGGGCTGTGAAATTAAAAAAATTTCATTTTTTCCAATAAAATGTAATTTGTGATCAAAATTTCTTCTTTTCACAGGGAACAAAATACCCCATTTTGTTGCCCAATTTGTCCTTAGTGCGGCAATACCCCATTTGTGGTGATAAACTGCCGTTTGGGTCCATGGGATGGCTCAGAAGGAAAGGAGTGCTATTTGTTCTTTGGAGTCCAGATTTTGCAGGATTGGTTTTCGGGTGCCATGTCGCATTTGCAGAGCCCCAGAGGTATCAAAGCAATGGAAACCCACCAGAAATGACCCCATTTTGGAAACTACACCCCCTCAAGGAATTCATTTATGGGTAATATGACCATTTAGACCCCATAGTTTTTTCACAGAACTTATTTGAATTGGGCTGGGAATTAAAACAAAATTAATTTTTTCCAATAATATGTAGTTTTGGCTGAAAATTTCTTGTTTTCACAAGAAACAAAATACCCCATTCTGTTGCGCAATTTGTTCTGAGTGCCACAATACCCCATTTGTGGTGATAAACTGCCGTTTGGGCCCATGGGAGGGCTCAGAAGGAAAGGACCAATATTTGGCCTACTGGGGATTTTCTGGTGCGAAGTCATGTATGCAGAAGCCCCTGAGGTACCAGTACAGTTGAAACCCGCAAGAAGTGACCCCGTTTTAAAAACTACACCCTTAAGGCATTCTAGAGGTGTAGTGAGCATTTTGACCGGAGACATACATCCCATAAACTGTAATGTGTGTTCTCCTGGGTACGGCAATACCCTACATGTGGCTGTTATCAGCTGCCTGGGAACACAGCAGGGCCCAGAGGGGAAAGACGAGGGGGGATAAGCTGTGCGGAGTACATCAGGGTAAGTAAAATTGGGGTAAATTATAAACCAAGGGATGTATGATAAATTTTAAAACACTCCTTCATACAGAGCTCTGTTTTTTCGGGACACGTGTCACATTGATATATTGTGTCCTCCCTTATTCCCTTCTTATAGCAGACTTTGCACCTCTTTTGACTTTTTCCCTTCTTGCCAGTTTAGGGAACTTCTCCTGGAAAGCGTTGCCCTTGTACGATGCGTTTGGCCTCGCTTCCAGAAGTACTGGGTGCCCCCCCCCTTCTTGGTCACGGCCAGCTTCTTATACCACACCGTATGGCACTGTATGGCTTCAGGACTTGATCTGACAAGTCCACCCCTCCCATGTAGCTATTGTAGTCCAGGATGCAGTCTGGTTTGGGGTTCTCTGTACTGGTACCTCGTACAGGTACATGGGTACTGGTGGGACATGTCTCTTGTCCTTGACACACAATATGTTGCTGCTAGATTGTGCCCTGCTCTCACCCCTTCTGAGCGTTTGCTCAAGCAGAGTCTTAGGGAGGCCTCTCAGATTTCTTCTAGCAGTGCCGCATGCCGCAGTACTTCTGGTAGCGAGGCAGTTGAAGAGTGGGACGCTGGTATAAAAATTATCCAGGTAGAGGTGGTAACCCTGGTCCAGCAGTGGGTGCACCAAATCCCACACAATTTTTGCATTAACTCCCAGTAAGGGGGGGCATTCTGGGGGCTGAATACTGCTGTCCTTCCCTTCATATATCCTAAATCTGTAGGTATACCCTGATGCACTCTCGCACACTTTATAAATCTTCACGCAATACCTTGCCCTCTTACCTGGCAGGTACCCTCCCTTTAAAATGTACCAAGGACTCATCAATAGAAATACACTTCTCGGGGGTGTATGCTTGGTAAAACCGGGCACTGAAACAGTCTAATAGGGGTCTCCGTTTATACAAACGGTCAAAACTGGGGTAATCTCGGGGTGGGCACGGCTCATTATCAGTATAATGTAAGAAGCGAAGTATTGCCTAATTTATTTATTTATTTAGGTTACAGTTCAGTTCTGAAGTTGTTTTGAGGGGCCCATATATTAGAAACCCCTATCAAACACCCCATTTTAGAAACTAGACCCCTCAAAGTTTTCACAACAGCATTTAGAACGTTTATGAACCCTTTAGGTGTTTCACAGAAATTTAGAGCAAAGTAGAGGTGAAATGCACATTTTTTTTTTGTCAGAAAATCCTTTTTATACCATTTTTTTAATAACACAAAAGGTTTTATCAGAGAAACGCAACTTAATATTTATTACCCAGATTCTGCAGTTTTGAGAAATATCCCACATGTGGCCCTAGTGTGATAATGCACTGAAGCACCGGCCTCCGAAGCAAAGGCCCACCTAGTGGATTTTGAGGCCTCTTTTTTATTAGGCACCATGTCCGGTTTGAAGAGGTCTTGTGGTGCCAAAACAACCCCCCAAAAGTGACCCCATTTTGGAAACTAGACCCCCTTGAGGAATTCATTCTAGTTTTCTTGGTGTGCATGCGGCTTTTTGATCAGTTTTTATTCTATTTTTAGGTGGCGTGGTGACTAAAAAACAGCAATTCTACTATTGTTTTTTTATTCTATTTTTTTTACAGCGTTCACCGTGCGCTATAAATGACATATTCACTTTATTCTGCGGGGCGATACGATTACGGCGATACCATATGTTTATAGTTTTTTTTATGTCTTATGGCGTTTGCACAATAAAATACGTTTTGTAAAAAATCATTCACTTTTTGTGTTACCTTATTCTAAGAGCCAGAACTTTTTTATTTTTCCATCAATAAAGCCGTGCGAGGACTTCTTTTTTGCGTAACGAACTTTAGTTTCGATCATTACCATTTTTTAGGTACATGCGACTTTTTGATCTCTTTTTATTCCATTTTTTGGGAGGTGAAGTGACCAAACAATTGTGATTGTGGTATGGTTTATTATTATTTTCTTTTACGGCGTTCACCGTGCAGGATAAATAACAAAATAATTTTGTAGTTCAGGCCGTTACGGACACGGCGATACCAATTATGTATAGTTTATTTGTTTGTTTATATATTTTTATTAATAATAAAGGACTGATAAGGTAAAAAGGGGGATTTTTACTTTGAATACTTTTAAAACTTTGATTTTCTTATTTTTACACATCTTTTTTTAACTTTTTTTTTACTTTTTCCCACTAGGGGACTTGAGGGCAGGAGGCCCTGATCGCTATTCTAATACACTGCACTACATGTGTAGTGCAGTGTATTAGAACTGTCAACTACTCACTGACCGCAAGCATAATGGGTCCTGACTTTGTGAGGACCCACTAGGCTTCCGTCGATGGCATAGCCGGACGCCATTGTTTGGTGTCCGGTTGCCATAGTCACCATCTCCGGCCGCTATCGTGTAGCAGGCCGGCGATGGCAGCTTAACCCCTAAAAAGCTGCGATCTCTATTGAACGCGGCTTTTAAGGGGTTAATCAGCGGGGACACAGCGATCGTTCCCCGCTATAGGAGCTGTGACAGTTGCTGTACGAGACAGCAGCTGTCACAGCTCCTGTATGTGTCGGGAGGACGGCCGAAACTCCCGAGACGTACTATTAGGTCATGGATCGCGAACGATACAGCTACCATGACCTAATAGTACTTCCAGGAGCGGGAAGGGGTTAAGAAGGACGTTCCACATTATTAAGCAGGCCACAGGTTTCAAGCAATATGGGAAAGAAAAAGGATCTCTCTGCTGCTGAAAAGCGTGAAATAGTGCAATACCTTGGACAAGGTATGAAAACATTGGATATTTCAAGAAAACGTAAGCGTGATCATCGCACTGTGAAAAGATTTGTGGCTGATTCAGAGCACAGACGGGTTCGTTGAGATAAGGGCATAATGAGGAAGGTTTCTGCCAGACAAATTAATAGGATTAGGAGAGCAGCTGCTAAAATGCCATTGCAAAGCAGCAAACAGGTATTTGAAGCCATTGGTGCCTCTGGAGTCCCGCGAACCTCAAGGTGTAGGATCCTCCAGAGGTTTGCAAGTGTGCATAAAGCTATTATTCGGCCACCCCTAAACAATGCTCACAAGCAGAAACGGTTGCAGTGGGCTCAGAAATACATGAAGACTAATTTTCAAACCATGTTGTTTACTGATGAGTGCCGTGCAACCCTGGATGGTCCAGATGGATGGAGTAGTGGATGGTTGGTGAATGGCCACCATGTCCCAACAAGGCAGCGACGTCAGCAAGGAGGTGGCGGAGTCATGTTTTGGGCTGGAATCATGGGGAGAGAGCTGGTAGGCCCCTTTAGGGTCCCTGACGGTGTGAAAATGACCTCTGCAAAGTACGTAGAGTTTATGACTGACCACTTTCTTCCGTGGTACATAAAGAAGAACCGTGCCTTCCATAGCAAAATTATCTTCATGCATGACAATGCACCAACTCATGCTGCAAAGAAAACCTCTGTGTCATTGGCTGCTATGGGCATAAAAGGAGAGAAACTCATGGTGTGGCCCCCATGTTCCCCTGACCTCAACCGTATTGAGAACCTTTGGAGCATCCTCAAGCAAAATATCTATGAGGGTGGGAGGCAGTTCACATCAAAACAGATGCTCTGTGAGGTTATTCTGACATCCTGCAAAGATATTCAAGCAGAAACTGTCCAAATCCTCACAAATTCAATGGATGCAAGAATTGTGAAGGTGATATCAAAGAAGGGGTCCTATGTTAACATGTAACTTGGTCTGTTAAGTTTTTTTTGATTGAAAGAGCTTTTGATTTCTGTAAATATGACCCCCTGATGCTGCAAATTCAACAAATTACCATTTTAGTTCTCTTTACAACCTTTAATATGTTTTGATCTCTGTTGTGCATAATAATTAGAAACAGTGCATTTTGAGTTTTTTACTTCTAAAAAAAAATCTGTTATCATTAGGAGATTTGTTCAATAAAATTCGCATTACACTCCAACGGTTACATAGTTACATAGTTACATAGTTAGTACGGCTGAAAAAAGACACATGTCCATCAAGTTCAACCAAGGGAAGGGAAAAGGGAAGGAAAAATTTCTACACATAGGAGCTAATATTTTTTTGTTCTAGGAAATTATCTAACCCTTTTTTAAAGCCATCTACTGTCCCTGCTGTGACCAGCTCCTGCGGTAGGCTATTCCATAAATTCACAGTTCTCACTGTAAAGAAGCCTTGTCGCCTCTGCAGGTTGAACCTTTTTTTCTCCAGACGGAGGGAGTGCCCCCTTGTTTTTTGAGGGGGTTTTACAAGGAACAGGATTTCACCATATTTTTTGTATGTGCCATTAATATATTTATATAAGTTAATCATGTCCCCCCTTAGTCGTCTTTTTTCAAGGCTAAATAGGTTTAATTCTTTCAATCTTTCCTCATAACTTAAATTCTCCATGCCCCTTATTAGCTTCGTTGCTCTTCTTTGTATTTTTTCCAACTCCAGGGCATCCTTTCTATGAACTGGAGCCCAGAACTGAACTGCATATTCTAGATGAGGCCTCACTAATGCTTTGTAAAGTGGCATTATTACATCCCTGTCCCGCGAGTCCATGCCTCTTTTAATACACGACAATATCCTGCTGGCCTTTGAAGCAGCTGATTGACACTGCATGCTGTTATTGAGTTTATGATTTACAAGTACACCCAGATCCTTCTCAACAAGTGAATCCGCCAGTGTAGCGCCCCCTAGGACATATGATGCATGCAGGTTGTTGGTACCAAGATGCATAACTTTACATTTATCTACGTTAAACTTCATTTGCCAAGTGGATGCCCAAACACTTAGTTTGTTTAAATCTGCCTGTAATTCATGAACATCTTCCATAGTCTGAACTATATTACATAGCTTGGTGTCATCTGCAAAAATAGAAATAGTGCTATTAATCCCATCCTCTATATCATTAATAAATAAGTTGAATAATAGTGGTCCCAGCACTGAACCCTGGGGTACACCACTTATAACCGGGGACCATTCAGAGAAGGAATCATTGACCACAACCCTCTGGATACGGTCCTTGAGCCAATTCTCAATCCAATTACAAACTATATTTTCTAAACCTATAGTCCTTAATTTACCCATTAGGCGTCTATGGGGGACAGTGTCAAATGCCTTTGCAAAGTCCAAAAACACTAAATCCACAGCGGCCCCTCTGTCTAGACTTCTGCTCACCTCTTCATAAAAACAGATTAGGTTGGTTTGACAGCTTCTGTCCTTAGTAAAACCGTGCTGGCTGTCACTTATAATGCTATTTATTGTCACATAATCCTGTATATAGTCCCTCAATAGCCCCTCAAACATTTTCCCCACGATGGATGTTAAGCTTACTGGTCTATAATTACCCGGGGAAGACCTAGAGCCCTTTTTGAAAATAGGCACCACATTTGCCCTGCGCCAGTCCCTTGGCACTATACCAGTCACTAGAGATTCTCTGAATATTATGAAAAGGGGGACAGAAATAACTGAACTAAGCTCTTTAAGAATTCTAGGGTGTAACCCATCTGGTCCCGGAGCCTTGTGCACATTTATTTTATTTAATTTAGCTTGGACCATCTCTACATTCATCCAATTCAGTATATCAACTGATATATTAACAGCACTGGCACCGGCTACATCAGCTGCTCCTTCTTCTGTTGTATATACAGAGCTAAAGAACCCATTTAGTAACTCTGCCTTCTCTTGATCCCCTGTGATCAACTCCCCATTACCATTATCTAGGGGTCCTACATGTTCAGACCTTGGCTTTTTTGCATTTATATGCTTGAAGAATTTTTTAGGATTTGTTTTACTATCCTTGGCCACCTGCCTTTCATTTTGTATTTTTGCTAATTTTATTACATTTTTACAGATTTTATTAAGCTCTTTATATTTTACAAAGGCTACAGCTGTACCCTCAGATTTGTATTTTTTAAATGCCCTTTTTTTGTCATGTATTGCCCCTTTCACAGAAGGTGTAAGCCATGTGGGGTTTAATTTGAGTCGTTTATACTTATTACCTGTAGGAATAAAATTTGCACTATAATAACTCAAAGTAGATTTGAAAATCTCCCATTTATCATTTGTTCCATTATTTGACATTAGTTCTTCCCAGTCTATATCCTGAATTGCAGCCCTCATCCTGGGAAAATTGGCTTTCTTAAAATTAAATGTTTTTGCCCTCCCAGCCTGCGTTTGTTTTTTACAGTATAGGTAAAATGTAACTATATTATGATCACTGTTACCGAGGTTTTCACGAACATTGACATTCCCAACAAGATCTGCATTATTAGAAATGACCAGATCCAACAGAGCTTCACTTCTAGTCGGGTCTTCCACAAACTGGCCCATAAAATTTTCCTGCAACAGGTTGAGGAAATGTCTCCCCTTTGCAGTTGAAGCCGAACCATGACACCAATTAATATCCCGGAAATTAAAATCTCCCATTATCACTACAGTACCCGCCTGTGCAGCCCGCTCCATCTGTTTATATATCTGACCTTCCATCTCCTCAGTTATATTGGGGGGTCTATAGATTACACCAAAAGTAATTTTTTCAGTGTTTACCTCCCTTTCTAGTTCCACCCACAAGGTTTCAACCTCCTCACAGTCTTCACCCACTATTGTCTCTTTCACACTCGCCTTCATATCACTTCTCACATACAGACATACACCACCACCTTTCCTATTTGTCCTGTCTTTACGAAAAAGTGTAAAACCCTGTAGATTTACAGCCCAGTCATGTGAAGAGTCCAGCCATGTTTCAGCAACACCAACTATATCTATATTTTCTTCCAGTATCAAGGCCTCCAGCTCCCCCATTTTGCTTGCTAGACTTCTGGCATTTGTGAACATACACTTTAACTTGCCTGTCAGTTTTTCACTTTTATTATCAGAAATGTGATTTGACATTAATCGGTCCTTTTTATTTACACTGATGTTTTGTAACGAAAGGATCTCCTTATCTTGTTGATGGCTTGAATATTATACTGACTGTCATTTGCATCGACTATTTAAGGAAATCAACAAAAAATAACATTTGCATAATAATTTGGAACGCGGTGTATAGACTCTGACCTGCATCCTGTTGGCCAGCTGCCATACGGCCAAGGCGGTACGGCCCAGTGGGTCCACGAACCCCTCGTGACAGTAAGCTCAGGCCATGGACCCCGCTGGTCGATCCAAGACCATGACGACGTCACAGGAGATACGGGCGGATTTGCTGGATCTCCTGTAATGGCAGGAAGGAGGTGAAGGGAAAGTGAGCCCTAATCTACCCACCGCCCTGTCCCTGCCTACATGCAACGACCCGCCCTAGGCGACGGGGTACAACTGGGCGGCGGTCCCTACGCTGTCTAAGTGCACGGGAGAACAAAACAGGGAACACGCAAGGGAAGGGGCAGTAGCCCACGGAACGCCGCGAGGAAACGGAGCGGGGAATGAGTAGTCCGGACCAGGATGAAGTTGAGTATACCCAAGTGAGCACGGAGGAGGAAGCAAGCCAGAGGCAAAGCAAAGCAGGTTAAGCGGAACTGCAGCAAGGCAGAAGCACGGCAGAAGCAGGCTGGAGCAAGCAGCAGTGGGGCCAGGAATCCAGAAGAATTACAAGCACTGAGGAGGAGAACACGGCAGGTAATAAAGGACAGGGGGCGGAGCTAACTCCGACTGACCAGGCCGCGATAGGCTCTCCCACTCCTGAGCCTGCCACCCTGGTTGGTGGGAGATGGTGTCAGTCGAACAGGTCTGGCCTCAGGTGTGGATTGATTAATCCCAGGAGTATACCTAGACGTAGTACCTGGCAGATCCCTAACATCTCCAGTCTCGACAGGACCAACTCCTCCAAGCTTTGAACACACTCGTTCGTCAGCAGGAAGCAAGAGCTGCCGTTCCTGCTACTATACCTCATGGCAGTGTTGATCCTCAGACTACACCTCCTGGCAGTGTCGACGCACGTTTTTCTTTGCCACTTCCGGACCGGTATGATGGAGATGCAGGTTTCTGTCGTGTATTTTTGAACCAGTGCCAGATCCATTTCAGCCTGTGTTCTAGGACATTTTCATCTGACGGCACAAGGGTCGCTTTCATCATCTCTCTCCTCACTGGCAAGGCTCTTGCATGGGCAAACCCTATCTGGGAGAGACAAGGACCTGAGACCCGTGACTTCCAAGCCTTTCTCCGGAATTTTCGCATGGTGTTTGAGGAGCCTGGACGGGCCTCATCTGCAGGGGCTGCCTTGATTAAACTACGCCAAGGAGACACCTTCGTGAGTGAGTACGCCATCCACTTCCGCACCCTGGCGGGAGAACTGTTGTAGAACAATGAGGCTCTGGTGGCTGCATTCTGGAATGGACTGTCTCCTAAGATTAAGGACGAACTTGGCGCTCGAGATCTGCCATCTACCCTGGATGACCTTATCCTTCTGTCCGCCCGGATTGATATGCGGATCAGAGAACGCCTCCAATAGGTTCGTCGGGAGGGAGACCCTCCTAGTCTGGAACCTACTTTGCAGCAACCCCTGCTGTCCTCAGATGTCGATCCTCCTAAGGAGTCTGGGATGATGGACCGGGGTAAGCTATCCACCCAGGAGAGACAACGCAGACGCACTTCAGGACTTTGTCTTTATTGTGGCCTCAGTGGCCATCTTCTGCGCCTGTGTCCCCTAAAGCCCAAAGCCTAGGGTTGCTAGCAGTGACAACCCACGGTAAAAAGGGACTTTTGTCCAAATTGTCCATACCAGCAACCATAGTGTCCGGCGAGAGAATGCATCAGGTCTCTTCCTATCTGGACTCGGAATCCGCTGCTAATTTCATCCTTAGAGACCTGGTAGACCCTCTTCAGTTGCCTACCACCCCTACGGAGAGCCCGTTGACAATCGCTTATGTAGATGGTCTACCCCTGCCAGACCCAGTTATTGCTGTTACCAAACCACTGAGGTTCCAAGTAGGGGCTCTCCACTCCGAACTGCTGTCGTTCTATGTCCTACCCAGTGCCGTTGATCCTGTGTTGCTGGGCCTGCCTTGGCTCCGATTGCATGCCCCAGTCCTGGACTGGAACTCTGGAGAGGTTCTCCAGTGGGGCACCGAGTATCACAATCGTTGCCTGGGACAGATTAGTTTGGCTCAGTCACCTCTGCCTCAGTCACTGGCAGGATTGCCGATTCATTTTGCTTGATTTGCGGACGTCTTCAGCAAGAAAGAGGCGGAGACATTGCCACCACATCGGGCGTATGACTGTCCTATCGAGCTGGTTCCTGGTGCTTCCCTTCCCCGTGGCAGGGTATATCCTCTCTCTCTGTCAGAGACTCTGTCTATGTCCGCCTATGTTAGAGAGAACTTGGAGCGGGGCTTCATATGCAAGTCTTCCTCCCCGGCAGGAGCCTGGTTCTTCTTCGTCAAAAAGAAGAATGGTTCTCTTCGTCCCTGTATAGACTACCGGGGTCTCAACCAGATCACTGTGAAAAATAAGTATCCATTGCCATTGATCTCAGAATTTGATCGTATACGTGGTGCCAAGATCTTTTCCAAGTTAGACCTGCGGGGGGCTTGCAACCTAATCCGGATTCGCCAGGGTGACGAATGGAAGACGGCATTTAACACCCGGGACGGACACTATGAATATCTAGTAATGCCCTTCGGCCTGTGTAATGCTCCCGCGGTCTTCCAGGAGTTTGTGAATTACATTTTCCATGACCTCCTCTATGTTTGTGTAGTAGTCTATCTTGATGACATCTTAATTTTTTCTCCAGATCCTATGACTCATCAGAAACATGTCTGTCAAGTCTTGCTGCGGTTAAGGGAGAATCATCTATACGCCAAATTGGAGAAGTGCGTATTTGAGAGAGATGCTCTACCCTTCCTGGGCTACATCATTTCGAATAGAGGTCTCAAGATGGATCCTGAAAAGGTAAAGTCCGTCCTGGAATGGCCATGTCCTCAAGGTTTGAGGGCAATACAGCGCTTTCTGGGATTTGCCAATTTTTACAGACAGTTCATCCCAAACTTCTCTTCACTAACATCTCTTATCTCTAACCTCACCAAGAAGGGCATGAACGCCAAGGTGTGGACTCCTGAGGCAGAGTCCGCATTCAATACCCTGAAGAGTGCCTTCACGTCAGCCTCTATCCTCCATCATCCAGACGTTTCCCTACAGTTCTCCTTGAAGGTGGACGCGTCCTCTGTCGGTGCTGGTGCACTCATGTTCCAGAGAGGTTCCAATGGCAAGTCTAGGGTATGTGGATATTTCTCTAAGCTCTTCTCTTCCGCAGAACGCAACTACTCGATTGGGGATCGGGAGTTACTGGCCATCAAATTGGCCCTGGAAGAGTGGAGATATCTACTAGAGGGCGCAGCTCACCCCATCCTGATTTTTACTGACCACAAGAACCTCACCTACCTGCAGACAGCCCAACGGCTGAGTCCTCGTCAGGCCAGGTGGTCACTGTTCTTTGCCAGGTTCCAGTTTGAGCTCGGCTGACAAGAATGTGAGGGCAGATGCCTTGTCCAGGTCTTTTGAGATGGAAGACACTATGGAGATGCCCTAGAACATTAAAGACCCGTCCTGTATTGTTTCAGTCAATCCACTGCAAGTTGGGGACATCCCTCCAGGGAGAACTTTTGTGCGCATGGCTGACCAAAGGAGAGTCCTCCGCTGGGGACATGCCTCTAGACTGGCAGGTCACGCGGGGATCTGTAAGACCCGGGATTTGATTGCCCGTTTTTTCTGGTGGTCCACGCTGCTCAAAGATGTTATGAACTTTGTTTCCTCCTGCTCTGTGTGTGAAGCTAACAAGGTCGCTCACTCCAGACCCGCTGCTCTGCTCCAGCCATTGCCTGTGCCCGATGCTCCCTGGCAGCATATAGCTATGGACTTTATTATAGACCTGCCTCTCTCTGCTGGATGAAGCACTGTCTGGGTGGTGGTGGATCGATTTTCAGAAATGGCCCACTTTGTTCTTCTGACCGGTCTTCCGTCGGCTCCTCAACTGGCCAAACTGTTTATCCAACACATCTTCCGCCTGCACAGCTTGCCGCAGCATATTGTGTCTGATCGGGGGGTTCAGTTCACCTCGAGGTTCTGGAGAGCCCTCTACGGACTTCCAGGTGTGAAATTGGACTTTTCCTCGGCCTACCATCCTCAGTCCAATGGACAGGGTGAGAGGATCAATCAAATCTTGGAGAACTACCTGCGTCACTTCGTCTCTAGGCAACATGATGACTGGGTACAGTTGCTTCCGTGGGCTGAATTCTCCTACAACAATCATACCAGCGAGTCCACAAGGAACACTCCGTTCTTCATAGTACTTGGCCAACACCCACGAATACCTCTCCCGGTTCCTGATTCATCCAAGGTACCAGCTGCTGACGTGGCCTTTAGGGACTTTCTACAAATTTGGTGGTAAACTCGATCCCCCATCCTGCTGGCAGTTGACCGTATGAAATGGAGGGTGGACACAAGGAGAAGAGAACCACCTCAGTTTCTTCCTGGCACAAAGGTCTGGCTGTCCTCCAGGAACATTCGACTAAGAGTACTGTCATGCAAATTTGCTCCCAGATTCCTCGGACCATTCCAGATCCTACAACAAATCAACCCTGTCGCCTATAAGCTTCGGCTGCCTCCTATCCTCAAGATCCCCAACTACTTCCATGTATCCCTCCTGAAGCCAGTGGTCCTGAACCACTACACCAAGACTCCTAGCCCTGTGGTTGTCACCAGCGCCCCTTCAGACACCTTTGAGGTTCAAGAGATCCTGGACACCAAAAGAGTGAGAGGAAAGACCTTTTATTTGGTGGATTGGAAGGGATTTGGTCCTGAAGAGAGGTCTTGGGAGCCAGAGGAGAACCTCAATGCCCCTGCTCTTCTGAAAAAGTTTCTCTCTCGCCCTGGTCCCAGGTAGAGGGGGCATAAGAGGGGGGATACTGTCATGTCCGTGGCTGCGGGCTGTCAGCTCTGTTCTTCCCCTGACAGCCGCAGCCACGAGTCGGCAAGCGCTGGCCCCAGCCTCCCCCTCAGGAGAAGCCAGTGCTCGCGTCTACTCACCAATGCCGGCCCTCATTCCAGAACTTTGACCCGTGAGTACTCTGGACTATAAGAGGGGTCCAGCCCCCTAGTTCTATGCCTGAGCTTTGTTGTTGTATCCCTAGTCTGTCTTGCAAATGGCCCCCTAGTGTTTCCTGCTCCCAGTGTTTCCTGTTCCTGTATTCTGATCTTGTCCCGTGCTTGCTGTAGCCGTGCTGTATTCTACACCTGACCTGCTTCTCCACACCTGACGCCCACCTGCTGCCAAGTTCCTGCCTAGCCAGCCTTGCTACTGTCCAAGCTGCCACAGGTACCCTATACAAACTATAGACCTGCGTCCTGTTGGCCAGCTGCCATACCGCCAAAGCGGTACGGCCCAGTGGGTCCACAAACCCCTCGTGACACAGGAACAACTGCTCTCCCGGGTTCACTCACAGTATGCACCGGGAATATCTCAGTAACTGTACGCCCTGGTGCGCGAAGTAACCTCCTGACGGGACGTACAGTTGCATCCTGGTGCGCTTAGAGGTTAAAAGTTGCAGAAATAGGGAACTGGGGAAAAAGGTGTTGGAGCGGAGGAGGAAGATTGGTCCAGCCTTAGGATGACTATATAGTCAGTCACCACATACAATAAATTCTATAAAGAGTATATTTTATAGATTAATAAAATAATGTGAGTTTAAAGGCTATGTAAACCTTTGAAAGGGATTTTTTTAATTAAAATAATCAGTGTGATTGGTGCAACTTTATAATTCGTTTTTATTAAAAATTTATTTTACTTTGTGAGATACAGCTGCTCTGCATCCTGTATACAGAGCAGCTGTATCATTCGCTAAATCCTGTTCCCGTCAGGTCCGCAGGACTGACGGGTTTTAGTGAAAGCGGGTGCAGCTTAGATGTGATAAATTACAGGTGGGACTGACGGAATCAGGCGTTAGTGAATGATATAGCTTCTATGTATAGAGAATACAGAACAGCTGTATCTCAAAAACGAAAAATTATTTTTAATAAAAACGAATTACAAAGTTTCACCAATCACACTAAGTGAACTTTTAAGTTTAAAAAAAAAATCCCTTTCAAAAGGTTTACATAGCCTTGAAGCTAATGAACAATACTAGAAATTTCTAAGCCTTAATTTTAATATAGGGAAAATGTTATTGCGCAGGAAAAAGCCTAGTAATTTATTTCGCCCAACTGACCTTTTCCATGTTTCCTACTTCAAACCACTTCCGTCTGTCAGTAAATATGTTCCACGTGTAGGAGCCAAAGCTCCTTTAATCATCTTCTCCATTTCCCCATACACAGCTGCCAAAGATTAGGAAGTCATATATATGATGAACAAACATTGCCATGGTAGCCAAATAACAACTGTAAAGCATGTGCTATAAGTATATGTTGGTAAGTTTTTAACCTCTATTAACTGCTCTCTAAAGAAAAAAAAAAGTCTATTATACACTTGCCTTATTTTTTAGCTTTCTTCACAAAGGTCCTTCGCTAGATCACTGCAGGCAGGTGTCTCAAACATGCTTTGATCACTTTATGTGTTGCTTTCCAAATGTTATCTCTCTACGAATGGTCGGTGGTTTGAAAAACCATTCTGAGTATCTGATGAATGAACAGTAATCATTCAGCTGTATGAGGGAATCCTGCGCATCCTTATGTGTGGGTAAACCACTGGTGTCATTGTTAGCCATGGCTTTTGTACGAGCGGTGGGGGGGGGGATAGCTCTATAAACAACAGTTCCATTTACAGCTATTGCTGACGATAGTGATGATTTTTACGTAAGCACAATCAATGTAGATCAATAATAAAAATTTGTTCATGTGTATTTACACTGGGGAATTATCATTACAATTATTTGGAAACGATTGAACCAACATTTCATTATAGAAGCTTAAAAAAAGTGATAGTTTGTAGTCCGCTAATGGGGAAATGAAGACAAAATTACAGCATTTAGGTGGCAAACTTTACATTTCACATGGAAAACAAAGTGAATAACAATTATCTATTAACAAGTTGACTCGGTAGATTCAGAGCTAAATATTATGGAAGTAGTCCTTCTAACTCGTTACGTTTTTATACAGAGCATGCTTAAGAGTATTAAAATGATGGCTTAAGGTTCCAAACAAATATAATATATACATTGAAAACGCTTTGGATCAACAACAAACATTAAATTTCCTGACAAAATCCTTATCTTACTCCATGTATAAAAGCACAAGTTCTAATATTTTACAATATTTGTAAAATTATAATTATTAGAATGTTTTACAATATTACCATAACAATTCTAGCATCTATTTACAACTTTTTGTTTTACTGTCCCTAATAATACAAATTTCAACTGTTCAGTTTGACAAATATGCAATAATAAATAGAAATAACCCACTCAAAAGTATATATAAACAGAAAATATCAGCAGCATAGCCAGCAGTAAAACCAAGCGGACAAAATTTCAGGGGGGTGCTTGCAGTAGATAATCCCAGTCTAGGGCAAATAGTAAATCCAAATAAAGAAGAGGAAACCACAGAACTACCATAGAAAAGTGATAATCCTTTATTCACCAACGTTTCACTTGCCGTAAATGCCCCGAAAAACGGCTAAAATTGACTCAATAGAAAAACAGCTCCAAAAACGCAGCTAAAAATGCAAGTTCCTTGAAAACAGCTCCGTATTTTACAGCCGTTCTTTGTTAAGCGTGTGAACATACCCAAAGCCTTTTTGGGCCCCAGGGCAAGGGTTAATGGTGGGGCATCTCCAGCACGTCACAAAAATCTTTGCGTCACTCCGGCCCATGGCATTTTCTTAACTTGACTTCACCACATCACTCGTCTTCTCTTCACAGATGTTGGAGCAATATTAATCAGGCACAGTCAGAGGCAAAATAAACAACAATGAAAATTGATTGCCACAGACTGCCTATTAGAGTCACATGTCATTTGTGCCCCCATGATGGCCACAGATGTCCCCATAAAAGCACCATTTGAAAGCCACAAAAATCTCCAGGACAATCAAAGATGCCCCCAAGGCAGCCAGAAATTCAAACATAAGAAAGTTGCAGTCATTAAGATTTATTTGCTCTAACCGGAATACCGCTTTAATAGAAAAGTGTAAAATCTAACAGTTTCTATTATAGTATATGCTTGATACTGAAACGCATTGCACTACAATCTTGCACACCAGTACCTTTATCATATTTCTGGGGCTCTAATTAATAACATAGCATAAGGGTAAAGCCACACGTAGAAACTGATGTTTGGCAGAAGTGCAGCCATCCTGCAGCCAAAAACTGTACCAGCATGCGATTTTACAGAGAATCTGCACAGTTTTGCAATAATCGTTTATATTTTGCGGTTTTACTCACGTTAAAGAGAATCTGTAACTAGTTTAGTAATGCCGAATCTCCTGGCTAATCTAATAGGTGCTGTCACACTGATAATGCTAGTGAAAATATTGTCCCAAAAAGTTTAAAGTTATGAGCTTTTTTCTAAATATGCAAATGAGCCTCTACTTGACAAACACCAGCGATTCTCCTGAGGTGGAGCTACCTCACAGCCTGTGACGCTGTCCTATCAACATGAAGCTGCTTCACACTGTATGAAAGACTGAGGCTGGCGGGAATGGGGATCACTTAAAACTGCCATATTCCGGGCTGTGGACCACCCAGAACAGCGGTTCTGGTGGTATACAAGAAAGATGAGATTCTAATCTTTCATAGGACGCAGTTCTAGCTGTAAAACCAGAGATATCACCAGTTGAAAACACAGTCAGGAATGGAAGCTGTATACTGTATGATCAGGTCATGTTGCTGGGCAGGGAAGGGGGAGAAGCTGTAGGATGATTGGACAGCCTCATACAGAAAACGTTACACCACCCAGAGAAAAAATAAAGAGTAACCTCCCATTTGGCAAGTACAGCTAAATTAGCATATTTAGAAAAATGCTCAGAACTTTGCAAATAATAAAGGTTTTTGAAAACAAATCACACTAGTTATCAGCATCATAGCGCCTATTAGATTAGTTAGGAGATAGGAAATTAATAAAGTAGTGACAGATCCTCTTCAAAAGCGCATGGCTACAATGTGGCTGTCCTTCAGCCGAATTGCGGCCACTATGTGTGGCCTTACCCTAAGACCTTAAATAGGCACTGTTGTTTGAACAAACTTTGCATAAATCAATAAGCGAATATAGGAGAAATTGTAATAGATTTTAAGAAAAAATGCCTCTTCCGCCACTTATCAGCCTCCTTTCCTCCATGCCCTCCAAACTGTTTACTCACCCTAAATTTACTGCTAAATCTGTCTACCCAAGACAAGATAGACTACTAGCTCACTGGAGGTTACAGCTGACCATAAAAGTCTATGGAGAGGGGACGAGAGCAGAAGCAGAGTGAGAGAGACACACAAATACAGACGCTGGGCAACTTCTGGTAAGTGTTCTTTCTCACCCCAGTGCTACATTCACAGCTACACTGCTCATAACTGCTGTATGATGTCCTTGGTGATATCCATGTTGCTGTTTTTTTAAAATATGTGATAGATTGGTTATATGAGCGTAGCATGATCCTTTCGCTATGTGTGCAATTGCAGACATGATTGCACCACCCACTAGCTCAGGGAAAACTGAGAATAAGGGTATGTTCACACGCAGTAACAAAATACATCTGAAATTACGGAGCTGTTTTCGCCTGAAAAAAGCTCCCGAGACGTTTTTGTAACTACTCGCGTTTTTTGCGGCGTATTTTACGAACGTTATTGGAGCCGTTGTTCAATGGAGTCAATGAAAAACGAATCCAAAAACGTCCCAAGAAGTGACATGCACTTATTTGACGCAGGCGTCTTTTTACAGCAACGCGTAAAATTACACCTCGTGGGAACAAAACATCGCAAAACCCATTGAAAGCAATGGGCAGATGTTTGTAGGCATAATGGAGCCGTTTTTTCAGGCATAATTCAAGGCGTAAAACGCCCGAATTACGTCTGAAAAAAGTGCGTGTGAACATACCCTTAGGGATATCAAGCCTGTAGTGGAGAAAACTGCTAAAAATACCATATACAGTCCCATAATGGCCAAAAATTGTGTTATTCCTCATGCAAGCATTTATGACAGCTTATTCTGAAAAGTCACCTGAAACCACAGGTACGCTTAATATTTTGGATCAATTATTAGATAATCATAAAATAATATTGCTTTGTTATTAACAGTAAAGATTTTAATAAAGAGCATCTATAGCATCCTTTTTTTCTATTACCCAGGAAATAAAAAATTTGAATACTCTCTTAACATTTTTAAGACATGACATGAGGTTATATGGTTGCAATATTCACTTAAAATTGTAACTTATTAACTGTTTGCACCTTTTTAATGAAATCTGTTTTGTGCTGCTAATACTGGAACATTAGTGCTGACCATAACACCAGAATACATTCTTACATCACAGTGTTAGCAATGGTAATATGTTAATTGTTACAAGGACAACACAGATATAATAATACAGAGTATGACAACATTGGCATCAGAATGCTGTCCATAACAATTACATTATAGGGATCTTGCCTTTGTAATGATGACATCATAGTTGATAAAATGACAATGCAGGTTTACACCTTCTGTAAAAAGGTCAATATATGACAAAAAAAAGGGCATTTGAAAATACAAATCTGAGGGTACTGCTGTAGCCTATATAAATTATAAATAAAATAATAAAATCTGTACAAAAAAAGGTAATAAAATCAGCAAAAATACAAAATGAAAAGCAGGTGGTCAAGGATAGCAAAACAAATCCCAAAACATTCTTCAAGTAAATAAACGCAAAAAAGCCAAAGTCTGAACACATAGGACCCCTAAATAGTGGTAATGGGGAGTTGGTCACAGGGGATCAAGAGAAGGTAGAGTACCTATATGGGTTCTTTAGCTTTGTATATACAACAGAAGAAAGAGCAGCTGATGTAGCCGATGCCAGTGCTGTTAATATATCAGTTGATATACTGAATTGGCTGAATGTAGAAATGGTCCAAGCTAAGTTAAATAAAATAAATGTGTACAAGGCCCCGGGACCAGATGAGTTACACCCTAGTGTTCTTAAAGAGCTAAGTTCAGTTATTTCTGTCCCCCTCTTCATAATATTCAGAGATTCTCTAGTGACTAGTATAATGCCAATGGACTGGCGCAGGGCAAATGTGGTGCCGATTTTCAAGAAGAGCTCTTGGTCTTCCCCAGGTAATTATAGACCAGTAAGCTTAACATCCATTGTGGGGAAAATGTTTGAGGGGCTATTAAGGGACTATACACAGGAGTATGTGACAAAAAATTGTATTATAAGTGACAGCCAGCACAGTTTTACTAAGGACAGAAGTTATCAAACCAACCTGATTTGTTTTTATGAAGAGGTGAGGAGAAGCCTAGACAGAGGGGTTGCTGTGGATATAGTATTTTTGGACTTTGCAAAGGCATTTGACACTGTCCCTCATAGACGTCTAATGGGTAAATTAAGGACTATAGGTTTAGAAAGTATCGTTTGTAATTGGATTGGAAATTGGCTCAAGGACCGTATCTAGAGAGTTGTTGTCAATGATTCGTACTCTGAATGGTCCCTGGTCATAAGTGGTGTACCCCAGGGTTCAGTGCTGGGACCAGTATTATTCAACTTCTTTATTAAAGAGGCTCTGTCACCACATTATAAGTGCCGTATCACCTACATAAGGAGATTGGCGCTGTAATGTAGGTGGCAGTAATGCTTTTTGTTTAAAAAAACAATCTATTTTCACAACGTTAGGAGCGATTTTGGTTTATGCTAATGAGTTGCTTAATGCCCAAGTGGGCGTATTTTTACTTTCGACCAAGTGGGCGTTGTACAGAGGAGTGCATGACGCTGACCAATCGGCATCATGCACTCCTCTCCATTCATTTACACAGCAAAATCGCGTTCTTACTAGAACATGATCTGCAGCCACATACACAGCGATTCTGCTTGATTAACGTTAATCAAGTGTCCTGATAATGAATACACATGACCATCCAGCCTGGAAGTCATGTGTATTCAGAATCCTGACACGTCTGAATCTTTTCTGTGAGATTTCCGGCACGGGAAACAAAATCTCGTTTATCTCCGTAATCTCGAGAGATTTAGTTTCCCTTGCTGGAAATCTCAAAGAAAAGAGTCAGACGTGTCAGGATTCTGAATACACATGACGTCCAGCCTGGATGATCATGTGTATTCGTTATCAGGACACTTGATTAACGTTAATCAAGCAGAATCGCTGTGTATGTGGCTGCAGATCATGTTCTAGTAAGAACGCGATTCTGCTGTGTAAATAAATGGAGAGGAGTGCATGATGCCGATTGGTCAGCGTCATACACTCCTCTGTACAACGCCCACTTGGTCGAAAGTAAAAATACGCCCACTTGGGCATTAAGCAACTCATTAGCATAAACCAAAATCGCTCCTAACGTTGTGAAAATAGATCGTTTTTTTAAATAAAAAGCATTACTGTCACCTACATTATAGCGCCCATCTCCTTATATAGGAGATATGGCACTTATAATGTGGTGACAGAGTCTCTTTAATGATATAGAGGATGGGATTAATAGCACTATTTCTATTTTTGCAGGTGACACCAAGCTATGTAATATAGTTCAGTCCATGGAAGATGTTCATGAATTACTAGCCGATTTGAACACACAGTGTTTGGACATCCACTTGGCAAATGAGGTTTAATGTAGATAAATGTAAAGTTATGCATCTGAGTACCAGTAACCTGCATGCATCATATGTCCTACAGGGAGCTATATTGGGAGAGTCACTTGTTGAGAAAGATCTGGGTGTAACTTATAAATCATAAACTAAATAACAGCATGCAATGTCAATCAGCTGCTTCTAAGGCCAGAAAGATATTGTCGTGTATTAAAAGAGACATGGACTCACAGGACAGGGATATAACATTACCGCTTTACAAAGCATTAGTGCAGCTTCATTTAGAATATGCGATCCAGTTCTGGGCTCTAGTTCATAGAAAGGATGCCCTGGAGTGGAAAAAAACACAAGGAAGAGCAACTAAACTAATAAGGGGCATAAAGAATAAAAAGAAAAAAACTATTTAGTCTTGAAAAGAGACGACTAAGGGGGGGGGGGCATGATTAAAGGGTAACTAAACGTTTGAAAAAATTCTGACATGTCATAGTGACATGTCAGAAGTTTTGATTGGTGGGAGTCTGAGCCCCCCCACCAACGCTTAAACGAAGCGGCAGAAACCCTCATGTGAGCGCTCAACCGCTTCGAGTTTGTTCGGCTTTTTCCGGAAATCAATGTATCGGAGTACGGACTCAGTAGAAAGTTTATGAGCCTGTTCTCCGATACATCGGCTTTCCAGAAAAAGTCGAACAGAAGCAAAGCGGCTGAACGCTCACACAAGCGGTTCTGCCGCTTCGTTTAAGAGATTGGTGGGGGTTGGAGTGCTCGGATCCCCACCAATCAAAACTTCTGACATATCACAAAGACATGTCAGAAGTTTGTCAAATGTTTAGTTACACTTTAATTTATACAAATATATGAATGACCCATACAAGAAATATAGTGAAAACCTGTTCCATGTAAAACCCCCTCAAAAGACGAGGGGGCACTCGAGAAAATGCGTGTCGCCTCCGGAGAAAAAAACCTGCAGAGGCGACAAGCCTTCTTTACTGTGAATCTATGGAATAGTCACCGCAGGAGCAGTCACAGCAGGGACAGTAGATGGCTTTAAAAAAAAAGGCTTAGATAATTTCCTAGAACTAAAAAATATTAGCTCGTATGTCAATGTGTAGAATTTTTGTTTCATCCCTTCCCTTTTTCCCATCCCTTGGTTGAACTTGATGGACATGTGTCTTTTTTCAACCGTACTAACAATATAACATAATAGCTGCCACGAAAACACTGACGATAGAAGGATTATCAAATGGCTTTACACCACTGACATGAGTCCTCACCATATCTAAACTGACATTAGAATGCTGTTCGGCTATGCCAAAACTGACTCCATGCTACTGACCATTCAAACAATGATATCACAATGCTGAGCAATCCAACCTTGCCAATATAATGGTGACTGTGATAACCATTTTAAGAATGCTGGTTTCACAGTACTGGAACATTTTACTAACCATAACACTAGTTACCATGGCAATGATGAGATCACAACGGTTCACTACATTGAAAATTGTAATTTCTCACATTTAAAGAAGTGTGATATTTTTATACTACATTTTGTTGAAACGGTATGTCTATCCGCCTCATCATGACAACCGTGTTAAAATTGATCACTACTTTAACATTATTTCCTCTCTTTAGCCTTCTCTTTAAAAATAATTATTCTAAGCTTAATTGGACCATCAGGATGCTACAAATGGAAGATCAAACATGTAATAAATATATGTTCTTGCAGTGTCCGCCAGAATCGGTGACTGCTCTAGCAAATAGAGTGGTTCCAAATCGGATTAACCCCTTCTATTACATCCAAATGCTTAAAAAAGGTAGACCCTAACATGACTAATGACCGGGTCCGCTACAGCAGTAACCCCTATATTTTCTAATTATTAGAAACAAGATTCAAGCTTTTTTGGTAGCTGTCTGGAGATAGAGAGTAGCCAGGAGGCCACAGTCCAGGAGCCAGTGTGCGTATTCATCATGTAGATTTATGCCCTAAGAGTAATAACCTTTTTATTTATATGTATACTGTGAAAAGGGGGATACAACTGTATACTTTTTTAGCGATCTATCAAAAAAGTTTACAGTTGGCAAGAAAGTTTTTTTGTAATATGACTGTGAGTTAAGCTTTAGGCCATTTTCACACACAGCATTTAGCCACATTTTCCATGGCGTTTTTGTGTTTTTAAGGCTATGTTAGTTAAAAGCCTGTGGTAAAATATGAGACTCTACATAGCGGTTTAGGGGTCAGTGGTGTTCTTATCAAAACGCAGTATGCGCTAGGTATGGTGCTTTTTCTAGCGTTTTCTCAATAGCTTTCACAATAGAACTTCAAGGTCCTTACGAAATATCACAATATAAAAAGCCACTAAAAAGGCATGTAAAAATGCCATAAAATCTTTTTAAATTGCAAGCGATTCTTTTCAAATGCCTGCAAAAAAAACAAACACTGTGAAGGACGCCTTATTCTGTACGGGCCACTTCTATGTTCTTTCCACTGTTACCTAGGCATAGTATTTTCCATCATATTACAGTAGTTATGAAAATAAGATTTTCATAGAATATTGTTTTTAAACATTCTACCCCATTCCCGAGATAACCTCCTACTTTGTCACAATGATCAGGCCATTGTAGATTTTCTGTGCAAGTGGATATGGCTACCATTAGTCAGCGAAAACCCTATTCAAGCAATTTGCAGAAGCAAAGTTTTCCTTCCATTAAAACTGCAGCACTGGTACTGGGAATACCCACAAATGCCGCAAGTGTTGCTCCTTTTGCATATTTTCTAATAGTTTTCCAATTATGGCCAGCTCTATATCAATGTAACGCACCAGCTGAGTGCTTTTGTTAAGTATGCGTTGTTACATATTACATCAAACATATCTCTTATTAACCCATTATATTGTGAGGTCTATAATGTGAGGTTTTACTACATGTCCCAGCATACCCCTATGGGTATGCTGGGACATATAGTATAGGAGAAAAGCTGTTGGTCACGTAGGGAAGGCCTTGTAATTTATTTAGAGACCAGTGCTTTATTACCAGTGCTTTATTTGAGGAGAGTTAAAAACTTTATAATTGAAATGCAAATAAAACTAGAGTTAAAGTGTTGATTTTAACAGTATCAAATTATCATGTGACCATCATGAGAAAATTTCTGTTATGTGGATGGGAGTTCCATGCAATCGAAAGTGGTTCCGAAACTGTAGCCTTTACTGCTCCGCCATTGATTTGTTGATTAATGGCTACACACCACAATCCTTTCCAGAGACATGCATATGCATACAGAGTATATATGTGCGTGTGCCTGTGAAAAACACTGTCAGTGGACTCTACGGCAGTGGAAATGTGTTCTCTGGAATGATGAATCACGTTTCGCTATCTGGTAGTTTGGTAGATGCTAGGAGAACCCTACCGGAATGCATATTGTCTACTGTAAAATTTGGTGCAGTAGGTATAATAGTCTGGATCTGTTTTTCAGGGTTTGGCCTAAGCCACTCATTTCCAATGAAAGGACTTTTAATGCTAGAGCAAACTAAGAGATTTTAGACAATTGGATGCTTCCAACTTTGTGGCAACAGTTAGGAAGGCCCTTTCCTGTTCCAGTATGATTGCGTCCTTGTGTACAAAGCCCGGTCCATAAAAACATGGTGTAAGAAATTTGGTGTAAAGGAACTTGTGTGGCCCGCAAAGAACCCAGACTTCAATCCCATTAAACAACTTTAGGATTAATCGTCTAACATAAAAGCCTGACATCACAAATGCTCTTTTGGCTCAATATGTACAAATTCCCAAAGACATCTCCAAAATCTTGCGAAAAAATCTCCCCGTAAGAGTGAAAACTTTTGTACTAGCAAAACTATAACTATAGGTCCAACACCATATTAACACCCATGACTTTGGAATGGGATGTCAAACAGGCTCATACAGGTGTGATGGTCATGTGTCAAAATACTTTTGGCCAGATAGAGTGATCTCTGTCCATAGACATGCATGTACTTAGTTATCAGGCATGTTTGATACATCTCTCAAAGCAAACCCTAATGCATGAAAATTAATTGTTTTAATAGTATGGTGCCAATAGAAAGGATTGCTTAAATAACTTTCTTAATAATCATATAATTTTGGTAAAAAAAAAAAGCCCCTGCTATGCAAGGCCTTAATTTCCATTTAATAAATCAATGCGAAATTTTATAACATGAAGTGTTGATTTGCAACAAAAGCATTTAACCATAACTTAAATGTAAGATACCCTGAAATAGTGCCAAATTGGCACTCTAAGTTTACCAGGCAACCCTCTCAACTCCCAAAACGGTTTTAATCTAACATCACTAGACTTGCAACTGAACTGATGTAATAAGTAATATGCCTTGTGCTAATCTTTGGGAAATGTGGGGGAAAATACATAAAATATTCGGAACTAAATTAAAATAAGAGTTCCAATAAATGTGAACTTTAGGAGTAAACCCGGGACAAAAAAAGAAAGGAACATAGTTGTTCCAGCTGTAAAATCTGCTTTATACATATTTTGTGGTTTTTCAATAGAATGTTTTATGACTTGTTCAATGCTCACAAATAAATCAAACAAACTCCATTCCATTCTCTTTACAAGATTTTTAGTCACCACTGGGAAGATAAAATATCAGTTTGGCTCAAACTGCAGAGGAGTCCATGATTTTTCAACACAGGTGGCCTCTTTTTTTTGTTCTTCCGGCTTCCATAACCTTGCCGCTAGAATTACCAGGGGCATCTTCTGGACATCTATCACTTACAGGTCTATTAATAACTGAAATAAAACACTTCTTCCTGGACAGGCCCCAGCTACATACATGATCACATTTACCAATGATAAATGCTGGAAATGATCTGGGTGGTGTTCTCCAGATGTTGTGCTTTGTTTTTGTCATTACAGATCTGCCTTTTTAGTTAATGAAAAGATGATTACTAGTACAAGGAGGGAGTTGACTTCCATAATATTAAGAAAAAGTCATTAAAACTTTAAAAGAGAACACAAAATTAATGATATCTTAATTTCCCACGTATACACGATATATCCAAGGACTGGGATATAACATTTTCATTAAAGTAAAACCCCAGGCTTGTCCTCTTACTGATGTTCATGTGTAGGATATAACATTAAAAGTAGATCTCTAGGCTCCCTCTCATAGGCTACCCATAAACATTAATGTCGACGACTATCTACTGTGTATGGGCACCTCTCGACTGTCCCTCAAAGGCAGATGAAATCCAACAGGCCCAATCGAAGTGTCTAGAAATGGCTCATTTCCCTCTCCCCATTGAAATAAACATGTACGCTCGGCTGAGTGAGTTATAGTTCAGCCAAAAGCTATCTTGTGTGTGTGGCCAAGCCTTTTAATTCCATTCAATTATTGTAAAAAGCAACAACATAGAAGTCAATATGACAGGTAGAGCTGCATTTGGTAGGGGAAGAACACCCATTCCCTGTAGGCACTGTAGTAAGGCTGCAGGCTCTGTGCACTGCTGAAAACGCTCCGTTAGGCTCAGAGCATGCCATACAGAATTCAACAAAAAAACAAAACGTTGTACGCTTCGTATTACAATACTTCTGTAAGCGTCTGATTGTAAAGGGCTCATGCCCCTATATAAAAGCCCTATTAAGGCTCTGTACAAAACAGCCTAAAGACAGCCGTGCATGGGCTCTAAATGCAGTGTACCTACAAACTTAAGTAAAGGGAACCAGGAGTATCTCAACTTTCTAATAGTTAATTCACCAACAATTGATCAAGTTTGGCAATAAAATAGGAGATGGAGGGATTGAGCACCAGTACAAAATATGGTTTCCAGGGCATGGATTCCTGTAAATTCCCCTTTTATCCATGGGATGTAACCATCTATCACCAGCTAGTTGATAAACTAGTTCACACATGTTATAGACCCTAGGAAATAGAAGACAAGAATACTGTTAACATTCACCGAGATGACATTTCGATTTTAAAATGGTGCAAAGAGTTACCTTTGGTTGAAGTCCTATAGAAAGCTGTACACCTGACAGTCAGAGGTTACTCCAATAACTTTCAATGGAGATACACTGCATATGCAAGGTCCGTGATATAATATTAGGGTTAGTGAGTCTGCACACAGATGCTCCCCTAATCAACATGATATAAAGCTTGTTGTTTGTAAAGTCTCGTATGAGCAGACTAAGGAGTCATAAAATACCATATAAAAAGGTACTATAGGTCTACCAAAAAGTAAGAAGGGAAACGAAAATGACTCTTCTTAAAGGCTATGTACACTTTTGAAAGCTTTTTGTATTCTTAAATAAAATCTTTTGGTGATATTAAACATTTTTTTAATTGACTTATTACAAAAAAATTGTATTGTTTTTCCGATTCAGCTTTTATGTATCCTTTATACATAGAAGCTGTATCGTTTGCTGTTAGCCGGTTCCGTCAGGTCAGCTGAACTGACTGTTTGACTGAGAGCGATTTAAACTTCATAAACTTTGATCGATAACAGCTGGATCCCTGCTCTCAGCCGAGCCGTCAGTCCTGCTGATCTGACAGATTTGGCTTTGATATCAAAATACAGTTTCTATGTATACAGGATACATAGAAGCTGTATCTCAAAAAGTAAACAAATTTTTAATAAAAATAAAAAAAAACATTTAAAACCTGCTTAAAATGCCATAATACATTCGTTTTTTTAAACAACAACAACAAAAAAGTGCAAAGGTTTACATATCCTTTAAGTGTATGTTCAGTCTTTTTACATTTAGGATAGGGTGGTTGACCCATCTGACTTTATGGGTGAAAGCTTATGTATGTACGTAACTTTGTCCTATCTGAAAGGTTTGTGGTTTACTCAAGGAAAATAATGCACTTTTAGGATTTTGTTGCAAAAAATTCTGCAACTTAAAATCAGTTCCATTTATCGGATTCATGCAGAAGGGGCCTGGATTTCTGCGAGCTCTGTTCAGAAATTTCTGCTACAAAATGTACTGCGTGTGAATACACCCTTAGCAAGGTTTTGCTTATTTTGCCCCAGAGTGCATTCATGGAATGACATCTCACCGGTAGGGCAGATAAACTTGCCTTTTACCTGTAACTTGGCATTGTGTATAAACTCTTGAAAGGATAGATATGAATTTCTGTGTAGAAAATTTAATTTCGCATTTCTGGCTCTAAGGATATTTGTAACATTATTAAAAGACTGGCCAATCAGCAACCCAACAGAAGTGTCAGTCTTTACAAGAACCACGTTCGATAAAACACGGAATTTTAACCAAAGTGTGTTGGCTACATAATCTTTAGGAAATTAGATAAAAGTGAGCAGCAGTTCCGGGTGACATATTCATGCAACCAAAACCCAAAAGCTACTACAAATATGTCCACTTCAGTAGATAGCTGAGAAAGATTCTGTCTTTTGCCAAGATTGGATGTAAACACTCCTGGAAATCTGATATTTTGGAGTTTGCTTTTGCAAATCTGACGGATATTGGGAGGCTACCTTAACCATTGAGAGAGAATTATTATTAAAGATTGCCATGAACATTAGATAATTCTCGTTGAAATAAACTGACAATGTGTATTGGGGCAGCCGACTGATAGTGGACATTGGGAGATAGGAGGTTTTTTGGCAGTTTCTTAGCATGTAAACACGATAGCTCGGTGGATTCAAGTAAGCATGTTTATTGGGAAAGTGGTGGAAATAGTTGTCAATTGAACAGCTATCTTAAGGTGTATATCCAAGTTAATATAGTGTCTTCTACAAGTGGCGCTGAACGGTTTGGTCCTGTGAAACACCTGCCATTGGACACTTCCATAATAAAGTTTTGTAATGTAAAAAAATGTGCAAGCAAGGAGCGCAACTGTGATCTTTTGATACTTCCAGAAGTTTATTATTGTTACATAAATCATCTTTAATCTAAACTCCTAATACTTTTAACTTCAACATAAAAAATAGAACATGTATATGAGGGATATTGTGAATAATCGTTTATTAGTAAAATAAAAGAAAAAACAGGGTCTAGAACGTAATCACTTTCAATAATAGCTTTGCTTTTTTATGGAACATGTTTAAATATAAAACCAGAAACATAGATAAAAGTAGTTATAGTTACGAATGAGTGAGCAAATCATGTTTGGTACAAGATAAAAAATCTTCTTCTGCATTCCAGGTAATAAACATAAAGCTGGAAATGAAGATGCCAAATTTGTCATCCAAACAGATAATATTGAGAACAATGAAATGATTGGGATCTAGTGGACATCTCATTTTGTACTGCCAAAAATTTTTTAAATAAAATGTGCATGTCACTATATATTAATGTCCATGTGAGCCTCTGTTCACACCTGTCTTATGCGGTTTCAGTCAGGGAGTACAGCAGTGCTATTCTAGCTGTTAAAAATACCGTAATCTCAATGGAAAACGGACGGACCCAATGATAAGTCAATTGGATCCGTCTGGATTTATTTTTATCCTTTTGAATACGGATTCGACTTGGCAGTCATGGCTCGGTTAACAATGGAACCCATGACACTGGTGTGAACAGAATCGAACACTTTTTATAGCAAAATGGAAAAGCAAGACAAAAATAAAAGTACACCTATGTCTAAAAGGTAAAAACAATCTATTTTACTTGCATTACGACCTTGTAAAATTGTTAAAATTAAGAAGTAAAAAAAGAATATGAACACCACAATAAATAAACTGGTGATTAGAGAACAAACTATATTGGATACTTTTCCCTGTTGGAATAAAATAGCTTCAAACTTAATAAAAACATGGTGTGCATAATAAAATTATACTTTACTACAACAATAATAAAAAAAAAAGTAAAAGTGTCCATATAGGAACATGTCAATGCCAACCATTTATTGGATCTTGGTTAGATCACCTGATGAAACGATGCATCATAAAATCAATAGTGGTGCATCTGGGGAATTTGCCTATGGAGCTTTCTTCCACTGGCGTAAACACTTTAATCTGTCGCATATGAGTATCTCTTCCATTCTGATGATTTGCTAAAACTGCTATCTGGATCATAAAAGTTCGGATCGGTCTTTTATGTACATCTGTTAAAGGGACGTGTATCCAGCCGCTGGGCTCCACCAATTCTAGTTGCTATAAGAAAAACATAATAGTATATATAAGTTATAAAAACAACAATTAAAACATCTATACCCTCTTAGGGCCTGATCACATCAGCGCTGACTACCGTTTAGGATTTCCGTTCATCTGTTCAGTCAGAGGGAAAGACGAACGGAAAGCCAAACGGAAAGTATCGTGTCCGTTTGCATTACCATTGATTGTTTTTTTTTGTTTCAGTTCGTTTTCATTCCGCTAGGTTTCCATTTTTTCATGGAAGCAAGTGCTGCCGACTGCATTGTTTCTGTGAAAAAACAGCAGACACCTAGCGGAAAGGAGGCATACTGAAACAAAAAAAAACATTGAAACCAATAGTGATGCAAACGGAAGTGACGCTTTCCGTTTATCTGACGGAACAGATGAAAGGAAATGCTAAACGGAAGCAAGCGCTGATGTGAACAGGCCCTTAATTCAAAATAAACGGTCATTAATTGTTACAAATGAAGGGGAAATTAGAGATTCATTGCAGACAATAAAACTATTAAAATAAATGACAAAAAAATAAGGCTTGTGCTATATTTTTCAAGTCATTTTTCTTCAGGGCTATTTGCCACTCAGTTTGTACGTTAACATTATTAAAATTTATTAAAGGATCCATCATCACACATCTTCAAAAGGAGACTTATTAGACCACATAGGCACTGTCCGGACTATAGCTATATATATATATAATATTTATCATGAATCATGCTACTTAATACTATTACTTGGCTTGCACCCAGTGCCCCTAAAGTACGCTTACGCTGCATGTGATGGCAGAAGTATTGATACAGATACCTCTATACTTCTTCCCAGTGCTACTATACATCGAAGTAGAGTTGCTACTGGGTTGTAACATACCAGAGTCATTCTCAACCCATACAGACACTTCAAAACCGGAGCGTGAATCTGAAAATGCCATAACCTCTTACATGCTACTGAGCATGCTCCGTACGCAAGAAGCAATTGGCTTTTGTAGGAGCTTCTTATAACGGCTAAGTCCACTGTCAAATGTGTCTGAATGACCGACGATACACCAAGTCACCTGATTGGCTCCTGTGCACTGTTCCTAGTGTAGTGATGTTTTATGTGGTTTTCTAAGCCTCAAACTTGCTGTTTCCGTCACCATTGTCCCATTGTACCCTCCATTGAAGCATTTCGGGGGAGGGGGCTTTGTTGAATGTATTTAACATACCATCAGCTCAAAATCAATTCTGGGATAGCGGTCTGCAGACGCTTCCCTCTAGTATAGACAGTATATTAATCCTACTGCTGTCAGCGGAGACTGAGGCCCCATGCACACGACCGTGCCCGCAATCACAGCCCGCGCTTGCGGGCACGGCCGGCCGCTGACTGACAGCCGCATTTTCGGGCCGTGCTCCCATACAAAGTATGGGAGCACGGCCCGCAAAATGCGAAAGAACGGACATGTTCCATAATTCCCGGAACATTTCCACGGCACTGACACCCTTCCGTAGTGCTACGGAAAGGTGTCAGTGTTCAATGAAAGTGAATGGCTGCGTTTTTGCGGACCGAAAACGGAGGTTTTTTGCTGTCGTGTGCATGGGGCCTGACCATTACATCTATATGAGTCATAACATTTCTGGTAGTTGAGAAGTTTGAGGGAAAAAAAACAGATTTTCCCCAGCGCTGCTAAATGGTAAAACCCTTCTGGAGTAGTGAGGATTTAAAAACACGCTTTCAAGTATGTTGTGCTCCTAGTACAACCAACCAGGTCAGCAGAACGGATCACCTATCTGTGGCTTTTCTCCTATATCATTTGATGCACGATGTTGTTTTTTCTCCTCTACGGTTTATAACATTTCTGGGCTCATAGGTTGTTATTAGAGTATAGGCTACGTGCCTTTAATAAAGGTTATTTTCATTAGGAATGTGAATAGAACAATTCAATACCTTATGTCAGTAGTGTGGAAAATAGGGTTATTTTTGTTTTTCTTTATTTTTTGTTTAGTGTTTAAGGCCTCATGCACACGACCCGAGCCATGTGCACGGCCGTGATTTTCAGGTCGGCCGGCTACGGAGTGTCACCCACAAGCCGCCCGCAAATCGCAGGCCGTGCACATGGCCGCATCCATTATTTCCTATGAGCCTGGACCGCAGAACACGGCCGTAATAAGACATGTCCGTTCTTTCTGCGGTCCAGGCTCCTAGTCCATGCAAGGGCCGTGGAAACCACGGTCGTGTGCATGGGCCCATAGGAACGAATGGGGCCGCAATTCTCCTGTGGATTTTTGGGGGAATTGCGGCCGCAAAAGCACGTTCGTGTGCATGGGCTGTACCTAACCTGGCACCAAAACCTGAACCATGCAATTTATACCCAAAACCCTAAGGCCTCATGCACACATCCGTTGCCCGTCATACGGCTACTAATGACTGATCCGTGAAACATGGACCGCACACGGATGGCTTGCGTGTGCAGTCCGTTGTTTTAACTGACCAAATTAATGAAAGCAGGAGTAGGACCTGTCCAATTTTTGTCAAAACGGCCAAACGGTTCCATTAAAACAACGGAAGTGTGCATGGCTCCATAAAAATTTATTTGTCAGTGTGCTATCTGTTAAAAAAAACAGATAGCACACTGAAGGAAATAACTGAAGTGGGCATGAGGCATAAGGAGTACATGCAATTGCATATATTACTTAGAAATTAAAGGCTAACTTACAAAAACGTGTCAGAGGTTTTGGTTGGTAGCAGGCTGGGACCTCCGGTGATCGCTTAGCAGAGTGAATGTACACCTTTATTGTGGAGCTGTGCCACTTCGGCTCCTGTTGACAATTGTCATCCCTATTCTGGGAGCCATATAGAGGAAGTATACATTCAAAGTAACTTATATAGTCTATATGGCCCTCTTAAGGACCTTTTACACCTGCCGATAATCGTCTGATGCAGCGAGCGTCGATAAATGAGACATCGTTGATCGACGATCGTTTGCTCCTGTCACACGGCGCTATGGATAGGGACGAGTGGTCGTTACTCTGATCGCTCGTCCCCATACATTATCATGTCGGCAGCGCCTCCCCCTGTTCACACAAGGAGAA
Organism: Rhinoderma darwinii; assembly: GCF_050947455.1. Lineage (NCBI taxonomy): Eukaryota > Metazoa > Chordata > Amphibia > Anura > Rhinodermatidae > Rhinoderma > Rhinoderma darwinii. Next base: position 133,025,481 of record NC_134687.1, on the reverse strand, counting down.
GTGCTGCCGACAATGATAATATTTAACTTTTTAAAACGATACGATCATCTGCGGATCGCTGTCCTGTTTAGACAGGGCAATAATCGGCAACGAGCGTTCTATGAATGCTTGTCTGCCCGATAATTGCCCAGTGTAAAACCCCCTATAGGAGAGCCCAGTAATCTTTTATCTCCACAAAAGAATCATGTAATGGCAAAAACAAAAAGCAGAGACGGTAGTTTCAGCTATTTAATTGGAGATTTTTTTCCCAAGACACACACCCATTAACAGCAAACTTGACATATAAAATCAGGAGGTGAAAAAAAGATGTGCACTTCACAGCCAGACCGAAGCTTTTCATGCTGGCCATATACACACATATACAATAGGGGTTTGCCATCTCCGCATTTCTGAAAACTTCTCCGTAAAACACGATTACTCGGATTGTCCAAACACGTTTATTTCAATAGTAAGAGAGAGGGAAAAACTAATGCCAGAAACACGCTCTTCACCCAGGGGAACAAAAGATTAGACATGTCCAATTGCCTCCATTCCCAATAGATTGTCAGGCGATTCCACTAAACTCAGTGGTATCAGCCGACATTTAATAAACGTTAATGTGTATGACCACTTAAGACTAGGCGTACTAGCTGTACTTACTAGTACATAAAACTAGACTCAAAAAGTAAAAAAAAATAATAATAATAAATACAGTACACTGCGACATGGTCCTAGCTATGTGACATCCCGGCCAGAAGTCAATGGCATGCAAACAAAGTGCAAAAATAAAAACTAGAGTGCTAGATGTCACACTATTGACACTACCTTTGCAGTGAGGTTCCATCCATCCATCATTTTTTGCACTCTATAGTTGGCAATAAATTATTGTGATGCTTTTTTGGGCTGAGGCGGTACAAATTATGCAGCTAGCTTCTACACCTAGGAAATATACAATAATACCATAACCATTCAAACTTTTTTGCCCACTGTGTTGAGGCCAGAAGTAACTAGTTGTTATTACCATAGAGCTTACTGAAAATAAATGATCCTATATTAAGAAATCCCATTATTTCCATGTTTGCTTAGGGCCTAGCATTATAAATAGAGTGATACCTCACCAAAAGCAAAGGCTACTTGTGCTGTAGAGAACATCGTATTATTTACTTGGATTTAAGTGAGCGTAATATTATTTGGGCATCTTTTCAGGTGGACATTTTTTGTTCCAAACCCAAAATTTACATTTAAGGCAAAAGGTGTAAAAATGTATGAATGACTTGGCTGAATGAGGAGAAAAAAAAAAAGAAAAGAGAAAATAAAAGTATCTATGTGGAAAATCATAGAAAAAGAGCTAAGGAAAAACTTAGCCACTTTGCCAGAAGATCTGCATGTATGTTTTCCTGTCTGGAAGGTCCTCAAAAACAAATGTCACACAGAAAAAAAAGCTTGCTTTCAAATCTATAGTCACTTGTCCTTTAACAGATATCACGGCTTTGCCATAGCACTGTACCTGTCAACACTTAAAGTGTTACAATCTGGCTTGTAGCCAACTCCTTTTTATGTAGGAAGAAGACGATCTTGTAGAAATGAGGCAGTAGTTCCAAAAAGGGAGATGTTGTTAGATCCAAAAGAAACTTCCACAGTTCCAAGCAAGTTAAAAGGAGAGCCCCTACAAGAGACGCTTTAAGGAAAAACCCAAACAAAAACAAGCAGAATGGATTCTGGTGAAAGAGGCAATTGTAGGAAGAAAGCTCTTTTATAGCAGCAAACAGTTATGAGACATTAAGACCACCATGTGCGGAGATGACTTCGGCATCTTTGGCAGTTTCTTCTGCTTGATCAGAAGCTTTGATTTTTCACTGGAAATAGCTAAAGAAGGGTAAAACTAAGAAAGGCGCAGCACATATTGAACAAGCATGGAGGCAGGAGTAAACAGCAGCAACAAGAAAAGCAGTTGAAATAATAAAATATACAATTAGGAAAAAAATTGAATACATATATATTTCTAAATCTGGTCAGTTGAAAAAAAAAAAAAAAGCATCATAACCAGGAAAAAAAACCCCAGCAGAATTCATGATTTGTAGCGTATTTATTACAATTATATTTCATAATAATTTAGCACTTTTATTGTAGTGCCCTTAAAGGGTACCTCCGGTTTTTTTTTTTCTTCAGATGAAGTTTATGCAGGACCTCCCTGGGGATGTTGTACTGTTCCTGAATCACTGTTTAGATCTGTCCTGTAATGTTTATTTCAGGTGATATTCACCCAGTTTACCCGGCGCCATTATCTGATTTTCAGCTTGGGGGGCATGGAAATCTGGCAATATTACACTGTCCCAGACTTCCTTCCCAAGGCTTTACAGCTTACTCGGGAGCACACACAAAGCCCCCGCTAATTGGCTTCGATCCCAGCCCCTCTGTGTGTCCCTGTCAGCTGGTACACAGAGAGGGCATGTGACGTGTCTTCCGACCAATTGAATGCGGGAATGATCGATATGCCCGCTCCTCTGTTTTGCCGGCTCAGCTTCTGTACTTGCTGGACAAACGGACATTCTGATCAGACTGCTCAATGGTAAGTCCGCTGCCCAAGCTCTGCGTGTGACTGACTAGATTACATTGCTTCACTGCATACGAAGTATCTCTTTCTCGATGTATGCAACGGAGCAATGTAATATGGATACAGAGGCTCTATTGTTGCTATAGTTTTACTCATAATGCTTATTTAGTTTGTGGTGCAGAAAAGGTTTATCAAAACACATGAGGATAGAGATGTGAACTATGTACAACATACACCACTGAGCAGCCATAATAAAATCACCTGCCTAATATTGTGTAAGTCCGCCTTGAGCTGCCAAAACTGCTCTGACCTGTCAAGGCATGTACTCCACAAAACCTCTGAAGATGTCCTGTGGTAAGCAGAAGATCCTGATAATGTGGTCACAACGTGGCAGATTTTGTCAAAGTAACATACAAATTAATGCCAGGACCCAAGGTTCCTCAACACATTACATTACCCAGAGCATTTCACTGCCGGCTTACCTTCTTCCCATAGTGCATCTTGGTGCCATCTCGTCCCCAGGTAAACAACGCACACACACACCTGGCCGTCTACATCATGTAAAAGAAAACATAATTCATCAGACCAGGTCACATTCTTCTATTGCTCCATGGTCCAGTTCCAATGGTCACGTGCCCATGGTAGGAACGTTCGGCGGTAAAAAACTATTAGCATTTTCACTCTGAATTACACTGCACTGCATGTTCTAACACCTCTCATCATAGTCAACATTAACTTTTTCATAATTCCTGCTACAGCATCTCTTCTGTGGGATCAGACCAGGCAGACTAGTTTTTGCTCCTCACGCACACCAACGAGCCTTCGCTGCCCATGACCCTGTCGCCGGTTGTCCTTCCTTGCACTACTTTTGGCAAGTACTAACTACTGCATACCGTGAACACCCCAGAAGACCTGCCTCTTTGGAGATGCTCTGACCCAGTTGTCTACCCACCACAATCTGGCCCTTGAAAAAGTCGCTCAGATCAACTTCAAGACCTGACTGATCACTTGCTGCCTAATATATACCATCCTGTGAAAGGTGCCATTATAATGAGATAATATTATTCACTTCACCGGTCAGTGTTATTTTTTTATGTTACGGCATACCTTTTCTAACAATGTATTGCATGTCTTCCAGCAGTTTAAACTTTTTTTTGCTGGACTTTCGCTTCTATTGACCGACTGTGTAGCAACTTGGAAGGACCAAGAAAATTGACTCTTTTGTACAAGTGAATGTGATTTAAGGCCCTATTAGAACGGCCGATTTTCAGCTGGTGGAGCGAGCTCCGATCAACGAAACATCGTTGTTTGGCGCTCATTTTCTCCCATCACACAGAGCTGTGTATCGGGACGAGCGGTCGTTACTCCGATCGCTCGTCCCCATACGTTATGTCGGCAGCGCGTCCCTGTTTACACTGGGAGATGTGCTGCCGGCAACGATAATATTTAACTTTTTTAAAACTATGCAATCAGCAGATGAGCGTTTGCTCGTTCATCTGCTGATCGCTGCCATGTTAACACAGGGCAATTATCGGCAACAAGCGTTCTATGAACGCTTTTTTGCCCGATAATCGCCCAGTGTAAAAAGGCCTTTAGAGGAATTATGCACCTCCACAAAAGTAAAATAAAATCCATAAAATTATGTCACTCAGGATTTCCTGATCACTAAGGAGTTGACAACACAATAAGGCAGATTTACTAATGTGATTGAGACTAGACCCGGTTGTAAAATGCATCAAAATGTGGCGCAATTCTGGAACGTCACATCAAGTTTTAAATCTATTTATGAAGCAAATGCACCTAAAAAACCCCACATATGTTTGCGCTTCCCTAGACACTTTTCAAGGGTCTCCAAAAAAGGATGTGGCTTAGTGTAAAGGGTTGTGGCTTAAAATGCAACAAAATTTCCCACATATAGTGTAAACTAAGCCAACCAAGAGGTTGTTATAAGGAATAGAGAAGTGTCAAACATGTCCAGCATGCTGAACCAAATTGATCATATAACGTGCACCACGGTGATAAATTATGGGGCATGGTGTAAGTTTATGCTTATATCGAAATATTAGATAGTATTACTAAATCTTCCCCAAGTACTTTTGGAGGTGTATACAGCAAACGGTTAACTTTCTAACCAGAATTTGATTGGGTGTGATAAAAAGTCATTATTTTTTAGGGCATTGGGAAGCCATTTCACCCAGATGTTCAGGCACAGATTCAAAGCATTTTAAACCTATTGTTCATCCAGCATGTGAGGTGCTGAATATTTTACTTCTGCTTTCATGATATACAACAGCCCCTGGTTTTACTCAGAGTAAGTAGAAAATAAAACCTGTATTATAACTTCAGAAAACTAGAATGGTATCTTATTTAAAAAGAGGACCTACGACCAGCATCTTCTCTGAGGGCTCCCATCATGTCCAGTGCTGTCCCGGTCACATTCCCACAAACCTCCGCAGCATAGACTGAATCAGTGAGATCTCGCTGCTCATCGTGAGATCTCGTGGCTGTGACTAAAGGAACACTGGTAAATTTGAATTATAGAATAAGAATTAACATTTTCCAGCACTCATTTAGTTACATATGCGAGATCTCGTGGGTTCAGGGGAATGTGACAGCGTTGGCGCTGGGCATGGTCAGACAGGACGCATGCGCTGACTTCTTAAAACCACTTTTTTTTAACAATTGTTTTTATTTGGTAGATTTAGAATTTATTTATTATTGTCAGATAATTTTAAGGCCTCTACTGGCGATAAGTCCTTCTTAAGGTCCTAACATCTTGTATACTTTGATACCATCGGTTAATGTAAAATATCAAATGAGAAGTGGTCTTGTATACAATAGGAGTTTTCGCTATGTTAATCTGATTTTAATTATGTTTTTAAATTTACTTCTGATCAGAAGTTACGTGTTCAGTATTCAAAATGTGTTGTCTAATCAGGACCATACCTCTCCGTATGCCCTGTTAAGGTATGTGGATGTCATATATCATATAGGGAAGTTCAACGCTCACGACCTCTATGAGGGACTTCACACTAAAAAGGGCTTGTCTAGTTGAAGCAAACCCCCGAAGAGTGCCCTTTGCCTAGTGGTAGCCGCTCGACCAAGAACCCAGGCTAAAAACAGCATTGTAAAACTGCGATAATTCACGGTAAAACAGTGTGCGCTAGGTGTCTCCGAAAACAAAAAATGAGATAAACCCACCTATACATATAGGTGCTTTCTATCAAGTTGTTAAAAACTCTGTTCAGCAGTTTTTCAGTTATATTCGATTTCAGTATATATATATATTTTAAGCTTGACGACAACAAATATGGCCATCAGTTTTCTCAAAAATCTGCCCAGTTAAGCAGCGTCTAAGGAACATGGGAAATTTTTGTACTTGAACGGGCTGATCTGCCATTGAGGAGTCTTGGGAAGCAGGATGGCAGCAACAATGTTGGCATGAGAATAAATATATATTACATTATTCCACATATATAGGAACTTATACTCTATAAAGAAAGATTATCTGGTCCTATGGCATAGAAAGCAAGCACTGCTCACAGTCTACCATGAGAAGAACTTTTCAGTGGCTTACAGCAGCTGATTCATAAGACATCACTGATGTCAACATTGGAAGTAATTAAGGGACCTGCCCTCTTGGCTGCAATGAAGTGCCACACACAACGGTACAGTACATCAAGTGTCTGTGTATGCAGACACATTAAACATATCCTCATGGTAAATATTAAACGCATATGTGGACAACGTTAGGCAATAGGACTTGAATTATCTCTTAGGATAGGTTATTTTCCAGCAACACATGCCCATTGGCACAAAGCCCTTAAGCTTGGCTGTGAACAAGAATCTTGTTTGGATTGAATAGATAATTTACTTCTATTTCTACTACAAAAGTCTGAAGAGCCTCCTGGCAAAACATTAAATGTGCATCATTGCTCACATGTATGAGGCATTATAAAGCAACAGAACGAAGGACCCATTATAGAAAAAGGGGTAAAAGCCCTTTTTGCACAGGTCAATGATCGGGCGAATGAGCGCTCGTATAAATAGTAAACAGGGCAGCAATCAGACAATAAACAAGTAAACAAATGTTTGCCGGTTGACAGGATCTTTTCTGCAGCCAGAAAAATGGTCACTTGTAGGCAGCACATCTCCTTGAGTGATGTGCTATAAACGGGGGATGTGCTGCCAAGAAAATGCAAAATGTATGGGATTGAGCGATTGTATTAACAATCGCTCGTCCCTATACATTCCGATCATTGCTCCGTTTATATGGAGCAAATGAGCGCTATTGTCGATAGATGCTCATTACTAGGCAGACAATTTTCCTGTGTAAAAGGGCCTTAAAGTTCAATGCCAATTTAGATACTAGAGATTATTTGGTTAAAGAAAAGCAAACATGATTTTTTTTCCCTTAAAAATTCGGTACAGTTAAAGAGATTTTTCCAGTTTTATGCAAGTAAAGCTTAAAAAGGCCAGATTATCAAATCCCTATCTCCTATTGAATGTGATGGGCACTGCAAGGTAGATAACAGCAACGTTTTTTGTTTTTTTTTAAAAACGATCATTTTTGCCCAAGTTATGAGCAATTTTACATTTATGCAAATGAGCTTTTCAATGGACAACTGGGCGTGTTTTCTCGTTTTACCAACTGGGCGTGTATTGTGTTGTTACCAACTGGGCGTGTATTGTGTTTTTACCAACTAGGCGTTGTGAATAGAAGTGTATGATGCTGACGAATCAGCATCATACACTTCTCATCGTTCCCACCCAGCTTCTTTCACAGCAGACACAGCGTGACGTCACCCACAGGTCCTTCAACCTTGTCGTCGGACAAAGGAGATACATCGGCTCCAGGCATCCAAAAGGTTAATATGCTCGTCTCTAGGGAGTTTGCTATGCTTACCTGCACATACCCTGCACTGTACTCTCTGATGCCTGGTGCTGATGTGTCTTCTCTCTTCCGACGCCAAGGTTGAAGGACCTGTGGGTGACGTCATCATTCCCAGCCAGCTTCTTTCACTGCAGACACAGCGTGACGTCACCCACAGGTCCTTCAACCTTGGCGTCGGAAGAGAGAAGACACATCAGCACCATGCGTCAGAGGTTACAGTGCAGGGTATGTGCAGGTAGGCATAGCAAACTCCCTAGAGACGAGCATATTAACCTTTTGGACGCCTGGAGCCGATGTATCTTCTTTGTCCGACGACAAGGTTGAAGGACCTGTGGGTGACGTCACGCTGTGTCTGCTGTAAAAGAAACTGGGTGGGAACGATGAGAAGTGTATGATGCTGATTTGTCAGCATCATACACTTCTATTCACAACACCCAGTTGGTAAAAACACAATACACGCCCAGTTGGTAAAACGAGAAAACACGCCCAGTTGTCTATTGAAAAGCTCATTTGCATAAATATAAAATTGCTCATAACTTGGGCAAAAATGATCGTTTTAAAAAAAAAAACAAAAAACTGCTGTTATTTACATTGCAGCGCCCATCACATTCAATAGGAGATAGGGATTTGATAATCTGGTGACAGAGCCTCTTTAAATTGTGTAACTAAACTTTTATAAAACTTGACAAGTCAGAGTGACCTGTCAGAAGTTTTGATCACCGAGACCCCCACCGATTGCTAAATCAGGTGAGCGCTCTGCCGCTTCGTTTCTTCTCAGCTTTGCTCAGCTCTCCAAACAGAAACTAAGCGGCACAGCACTCACCTGAGCGCATCGGACGCTTACTTTAAGCGATCAGTTGGGGTCTCAGCACTCTGACCCCGACTAATCAAAACTATTGACATGTCACAACGACACGTCAAAAGTTTTATGGAAGTTTAGTTACCTTCAACAAACTTCTGACATGTCATAGTGACACATCAGATGTTTCGATCGGTGGGGGTCTGAGCACTGAGATCCTCACCGATCGCTAGAACGAAGCGGCAGAAGCGCTCTAGTGAGCACGGAGCAGCTTAGTTTCGGATAGTTTTATTTTCGGAAAGCCGATCAGAAACCAAGTGGCTCAGCGCTCACCCGAGCGCTTCGGTCACGTCGTTCTAGCGATCGTGGGGGTCTCAGTGCTCGGACCCCCACCAATCAAAACCTCTGACATGTCACTATGACATGTCAGAAGTTTGTTGAAGGTTCAAACAATTGTTTAATATACTTAGGGGCAGATTTGCAAAGACTGGCATTTCGTAAGCCAGTCTTCGCTATCTGTTGGAAGTCATCTAACAACCAGGGTCCCAATAAAATTTGCACAGCAGCATGATAGGTTAACAAACCAGATACAGTGCTTTGCAAATGTTTACACCCCCTTGGTGTTTTTCTTGTTTTGTCGCATTACAATTTTTTCCAGTCCCTGACAATGAAAAGCATCCAGACAGCACAATTCTGCCACCACCATTCTGTGGGAATGGTGTTCTTGGGGTGATGGACACATAGCGTTTCCCATGATGGCCAAAAAATTGAATGTTAGTCTCATCTGACTAGAGAACCTTCTAGTCAGCCACATGCTATTTGGCGACCTCAAAACGTGTTTTCTTATGTATTTCTTCAAGCAATAGCTTTTTTCTGGCCACTTTTCCATAAAGCCCCACTCTGTGGAGTGTACAGAGTGGGTCTTATGGCTACTTCCATCTCCTCTGTGGATCTTTGGAGTTCCTTCATTGTTAACGTTTGAGTCTTTGTTGACTATCTGATTAATGCCCTACTTGCCCATTCTGTGAATTTTGGAGGACGGCCCTCTCGTTAGGTTTCTAGTTGTGCCATATTCTTTCCATTTTGTTATAATCGATTTAATGGTGCTCATTGGAACGTTTAAAGTTCAGGACATTGTGTTTAGAACCTAATCTGATCTACTTTGTCTCTGATCTGTTTGGAGAGCTCCTTGGTCTTCATGTTGCTTAGTGATGTTGTAGACTCAAGGGCATTTCAGAACAGGTGTATTTATACTGACATCATGTGACATTTTGATTGGACGCTGGGACCATATTCAACTAAGTATGTGACTTCTGAAGTTAATCGGTTTGATCAGACCTTATTTAGGGGTTTCATAGCAAAGGGGGTGAATACACAACTTTTCAGTTTTTAGTTAGATTTTTTTTAAACAAAGTATTTTTTCTTCATTTCACTGTAACAATTTGGATTATTATGTAAGGTCCATTACATGAAATAAAAGTTAAAATCTTTTTTAATAACTGGTTGTAATGCAATAAAACAGGAAAAACAACAAGGGAGGTGAACAGTTTCGCAAGGCACTTTAACTGCAGGAGATGTGTTAAGTGGGTTGTCTGCTTTAGACAATCATTTTCCTTATGCACGAATAGGGTATGGGGTCTTATACTCAGGACTACCTTTTATTAACCAGAGTGGAGAACGGCTGCAAAAGGCATCTTTCTATCCCACTTTTTTCAATGGGCGATGTTGAATACATAATTTCAGATGATCGCTTCGGGGACCAATCTTGTGAGCAAGAATTGCTCAAAGTGGACAACCCCTTTAAGGCCCCCTAAACATCATGTTTATTGAAATAGATTTTACATATACACCAGGAAAAGCTCCCAACGTATATGTTAAACGTAGGTTGTTACAGAGACCTAACAATGGCATTATAGTCTGAGTGACGGATGCCACTATTAGGCATCAGTCACCTATAGACTAACATGGTATCCATTTAACTCATACATCATGAAAAGCTATTAAAAAGCCAATGACAAATTAGGTAAACATATGCCTGTGATGTATGTCACAAAGTGGCATACGTCACCCATAGGATCCAATTTTTTATTTTTTTTTAAAACTGTTTATATAGCGCAGAATCGTTTTTTTTCTGTAGGATCCCAAGGGATGGAGTAGCGTAGACTTCTACGCTTTTCCATACCATAAAAAAAAAAAGTATACTGAAGTATACCAGCTTGTTGGAGGTCAAAAGGGCACTCTTTTGCCTTACGTCGAGCTAATGAAGCCCTATGTACCCGTTTAGCGTGTACGCCAGGAGCTTTCGACATGTACGTAGGGAATAAATGTGATGTGAAGGAGGCCAAAGTGACAATATATGTGTGACATGTTATTTTCTCTTGCCTATATATAGATTAATCTAAAAAATATATATATTAACCCCTTCCCGACATTTGTCGTATGGATACGTCATGAAAAGCTAGTGCTTCCCGCATTTTGCTGAGTCAGTGCCATCATCGTCGGATGTCAGTGATGTATTACAGCTGACATCCAGCTGTAAAGGCGGGGACCGAAATTAGCTTCGATCCCCGCCATTAACCCCTTAAATGCAGCAGTCAAAAGCGATCGCTGCATTTAAGTTGTTTGCAGCTTATCGGCACCCCAGAATGAAATTGCCGGGATTCCGGTGGCTGCAATGGCCTAATACTGGCCTCTCAGTCTGCCTAGCACGGAAGAATTCCAGGCCCCGCCCGGAGGCGGAGCCTGAAGGGCTTCCGAAGCCGACAGCAAGATGGCGCCGGCTCAGGAGATGAGCCGGCGTAATCAGCGGTGGATGTCAGCTGTATGTTGCAGCTGACATCCATTTGTAACGGCAGGAACCGGAACCAGCTCTGATCCCTGCCATTAACCCCTTAGAGGAAGCGATCGAAAGATTGCTGCATCTTAGAGTTTGCTAGCAGATTGGCAGCCCTGCCATGCAATCAGGGTTGCCGACTGCTGCTATGGTAACAGGAGGCCCAACAATGGCCTCCTGCTCTGCCATTATGGGAGGAAAAGCCTAATCGGCTTGCTGTCAGTGAATGACAGACAGATCTAATACATTACACTATAAAGGTAGTGCAATGTATTTTAAAAAAAACAAAGTGAAAAAAAGTCGCATGTACCCCAAAATGGTACCAATAATAACTACAGCTCGTCCCGCAAAAAAACAGCCCTCATACCACTACATCTATGAAAAAATAAAATTAGTTAAGGCTACAATAAGTCAGGAAACATATGCAATTGTGCAGGCCAGAGGGGAACATTTCTTCGGTTTCAAGAGGCGATTTATCAAGGCCCTACAATTAGGGAACCAGGAAGGGGAGTGCCCAAACATATCTGCTGGAAGTGAGGGTGCCCGTATTATAACCAGGACAACACTTTCCTAGCAAAATTCCTCAAACTGCAAAGGTGCAGAGTGTGGACCAAAAGGGGGATAAGTAAGAACCCCATTTACCAGAAAGGATTGCTTCACAGCATGTAACACATCTATGGATTATTTTATTGTTTTTTTTTTTACCCCATTATTATACCACCTGACTATGCCCCTAATATACTCTGCCAGCTTACATATGCCCCACATTATAAATGGAAACACCAGTAAAACTCCAAACAAAACTACTACCAAGCAAAATCAGAACTCCCTCCACTCTAAACCCTACAGCGTGCCCAAACAGCAGTTTACTTCCACATATATGGCATCGCCATACCCAGGAGAACTCTTTTAACAATTTTTGGGATGTGTGTCTCCAGTGGCACAAGCTGGGCACGACATATTTGCTACTGAAACAGCAAATCCAGGGAAAAATTTAAATTTTTACTTTGCACCGCATTCAGTTATGGAAAAGACCTGTGGGGTGAAAATGCTCACTACACCCCTTAATAAATGCCTTGAGTGGTGTAGTTTCCAAAATGGGGTCACTTCTCAGGGGTTTCAATTGTTATTTCACATAACAGCCTCTGCAATTGTGAACCAATACTTTGTAAATCGCCAAATTAGGCCTCAATTTTACGTGGTACTCTTTCAATCCTGAGCCCTGTGTAATGTCCAGGCAAAAGATTAGGGCCACATGTAGGGTGTTTCTAAAACCGGGAAACACCGCATAGAGAAAGGTCTTGTTATGGTGGCACAAAAGCTGGGCACCACATAATGGCATATCTATGGAAAAAAAAATCAAATTTTCACTCTGCAATATCGAGTGCACACTAATTTCTGCAAACCACCTGCAGGGTTAACATGCTCACTACACCCCTAAGTGAATACCTCGAGGGGTGTAGATTCCAAAATGGGGTCACTTCTGGGGGGCTTCCACTGTTTTGGTCCCACAGGCGCCCAGAAACCAATCCAGCAAAGTCTACACTCCAAAAGCCAAATGCCCCTCCTTCCCCTCTGAGCCCTACTGTGTGCACAAACAGCAGTTTATACCCACAAATGTGGTATTGCCGTACTCTGGAGAAATTGCAATTACAAATGTTGGGTTTCTTCTTTTCCCTAATTTGTTGAGAAAATGAAAAATTTTGAGCTAAATCTATGTCTTATTGAAGAAAAGGGATTGTTTTTAATTTCACTGCCCAAGTCTAATAAATTCTATGAAATATCTGTGGGGTCAAATTGATCCCTACACCCATAGATGAATTCTTTAAAGGGGTGTAGTTTCCAAAATGGGGTCACTTTTTGGGCGTTTTCGTTGTTTTGGTCCCTCAGGGGCTTTGCAAATGTGACATGGCCGCCGCAACCCATTTCTGCTAAATTTGAGCTCCAAAAGCCAAATAGCGCTCTTTCCCTTCTAAGCCGTGCCGTGTGTCCAAGCAGCCGTTTATGACAACATATGGGGTATTGTTTTACTCGGGAGAAATTGCTTTACAAATTTTGCTTTTTCTCTTTTAGTCCTTGTGGAAATGGAACCCAAAAAATCTAAACCTACGTTTTCTTTGAAAAAATGTAGATTTTAATTTTCACGGCCTACTTTTAATAATTTCTGTAATAAACCTGTGGGGTCAAAATGCTCACTATACCACTAGATAATTTCCTTAAGGGATGTAGTTTTCCAAATGGGGTCACATTTGTGGGATTTCCACTGTTTTGGCAACTCAAGAGCCCTTGAAACCTGACATGGTGCCTAAAATATATTCTAATAAAAAGAAGGCCCCAAAATCTTCTAGGTGCTCCTTCGCTTCTGAGGCCGGTGCTTTAGTCCATAAGCACACTAGGGCCACATGTGGGATATTTCCTAAAACTGCAGAACCTGGGCAATAAATATTGAGTTGCATTTCTCTGGTAAAACTTTGTGTTACAAAAAAAATGGATTCAAAATTAATTTCTGCAAAAAAAAAATGAAATTTGTAAATTTCACCTCTACTTTGCTTTAATTCCTGTGAAACTAACGTTATAAGAGTTAAACTTTCTAAATACTGTTTTGAATACTTTGAGGGGTGAAGTTTTTAAAATGGGGTGACTTATTGGGGGTTCCTAAAATATAAGGTCCTCAAAGTCATTTCACAACTGAACTGGCCCCTGTAAAAACAGCCTTTTGAAATTTTCTTGAAAATGTGAGAAATTGCTGCTAAAGTTTTAAGCCTTGTAACGTCCTAGGAAAATAAAAGGATGTTCAAAAAAAAAAAAACGATGCCAACAAAGTAGACATATGAGGGATGTTAATTAGCCATAATTTTGTGTGGTATAAGTGCCTGTCTTACAAGCAGATACATTTAAATTGAGAAAAATGCTGATTTTTGCAATTTTTCGCAAAATTTTGGTGTGTTTCACAATTAAATACTGAATGTATCGAGCAAATTTTGCCAGTAACAAAGTCCAATGTGCCACAAGAAAACAATCTCAGAATCGCTTGGATAGGTAAAAGCATTCCGAAGTTATTACCACATAAAGTGAAACATGTCAGATTTGAAAAACAAGGCTCTGTCAGGAAGGTCAAACGTAGCCAAAGCCGGAAAGGGGTTAACATTGATCAGTCTTAATTTGCAATATTTACATGGTACCAACATATTCGAGAACACTGTATAGGGTATGTGTATGCTCACATAAAGGTTCTGTCCTTCAAATTTCAGAGACATGCACATACAAAAACTAGGCTATTATGGACTACTGAGGAAATGCTTTTTATGCAATGATTTATGAAATCTGTCTAAAGGTTCTATGTGCCAACATTCTGCACTCACTGTCTTCGGATTCTTGGCTGCCAGCAAACTCAGCACAACGTTGAATAGCTTAATAAGATTAAAATGAATAAAAGGCACTCAGAAGAGCCTTTCAGTTCTAAAAGTATTTATATTCTGGTTTTATTGCCATCTTGACTGGCTCAAAACCAACCCTGATAAAAATGACTGCACTTACCCCATTATAAGGCTGTTGTCGCTAGGGCCATGAAAGTGTATTAACGGGTCTTTGTATTTTTTTTTTCTTTTTTGTGGAAACGTACTTCAGAGTGTTTTAATTTGTGAAGGAGAGTTTCATAATTTGTTCCATTTTACAAAGCTCTAATAAAAGTAGTTTCAGAATAGCCGGTTATAAGACGCAACTCAGAACACCCTCTCCTTCCATTAATGCTGAATATTTTAAGGTGTACACATTACATAATTTAAATAGGACTTTATTTTAAATGAAAGACAGATATGCAGGATTTTACATTTTTAAATAGCCATCAACAAAAGCCTTATACTTTTACTAGTGGATAATTTTACTTCAAAATGTTCAGTCTCTTATATTAAAGGGGTTGTCCCACTATTAAATGTTATTGCATAAAATTAATTTGTTTTGTAATTTACTTATGTTTCAATAATGCTCCAGTTGAGAGATATCCCCTTTACTTCATTATAAAGCTGCCCTCTGGTGCTCAATCTGTATAGTAAAGTGCATGTCCACCTACTGTGCTGAATGAGGGAAGAAGCACATGCGCAGTTCCACTCTGCAAATGCCACCAGCCAGTAAAAAATGCCTACTCTGCTTGTCAGTAAATACGTAGAGAAGAAGCTTTTGATTCAGAATCACAGCTTGTAGTGTGTGGATGGAGACGTACACAGTAAGAAACACACAGGAGAGCCAGCAGTTTTCTTAGATGAAGGGAGAGCCTTCATACAGCACAGTTTACATGCAGCATTGAGCTCTCCCATCTCCTGCTCATTTTCTCACTGTGTGTAAGCTGCAGGCTCTCCCTCTTCTTGAGTTATATAGGGATGGGCTCTCCCTAGTGTGGGGCATTTGTAAAGCTTCTCCTAGAGGATGCAGTGAAATAGAATGATCTGCCTATACAAACAATGACAGTCAGGGGGAGGAGCTGCCGCAGAAAGGACAAGCCCCCTGAGCTGCTTGCCTGAAGAAAATCTAGCACAGCAATTGGAGCAATGAATGGGGTGATCTCTGGATCCATGTAAGATACAGAGCTGGCTCTACCTCTGTTAGAAAGGGATTGTAATGCACAAAATTATGCCAGATTTTAATTTTTTTTCATTAATTTTGGGGCTAATCCGTTAAGCATATAAAAATTAAAGGGTAAATAAACATTCAAACTTCTGACTTGTCATAGTAACATGTCAGAAGTTTTGATTGGTGGGGGTCCGAGAACTGGGACCCCACCAATCGCTAAAACGAAGTGGCAGAAGTGCTCGTGTGAGCGCTCAGCCGCTTAGTTTCTGTTTGGCTTTTTGCGGAAAACCGATGTAGCGGAGTACGGGCTCATAGACTTGCTATGGAGCCCGTACTCCGTTATATTGATTTCCGGAAAAAGCCAAACAGAAACTAAGCGGCTGAGCGCTCACACGAGCTTTTCTGCCACTTGGTTTTAGCAATTTGTGGGGGTCTCAGTGGTCAAACCCCCACCAATCAAAACTTCTGACATGTCACTATGACAAGTCAGAAGTCTGTTGAGTGGTTTAGTTACCCTTTAAGTGATGCCTGGATAAGAACAGCAGTCACCTAATACAGCCCAAAATTTCTTTAAAAAATTGAACTGATCAATAGATTTTAAATAGATATAAAATATGAAAAATGTTTGATGATTAGTATAACAGCATCTTACTATACAATATAGGATACCACAACATTGCCACCCTGTGTGACTGTACCTTAACACAAACATGCTATTAGAATTTTTTTTAAATCGGCGTAATTTCCTAATTGGTTATCTCTTCTCGATCATTTGTTTCTGGTCTTGTTAAAATTCCACATGATATTGCGGTTCTGTGCTGGAAACGAGTGCTGGTATATCAGACTTTCTGGATCATTGATTATTTATGTTAGAAAAAAGGAATTCCACTGTATATATGAACTCAACTTTTATCAGCTATTTCATGGTCATCAGCAGTACTTGTTTTTTCCTGACAGAAGCTAAACATGCTCTAGGAAGGTATGTGAAATAGCTCTTTATTGTGAAAGATTCCAATATCGGTCTCCGACACAAAACCAATTTTCCATTCCATATTAGAATGTTCCAGATTTTCCAAGTCTTTCACAAACTGCAGCTAGATGTAGAGATGTCTTTTTTTTACAACAGCGTCCTCTTTCTCTCACTCCCATACAGTTGCGGTGAACCACACAGGCATCAGTTGTTGTATGCACAGTCTTCGCATGCCAGCCACGCAAGATTGTCACTACTTCATATCGGTCATAGGTCTCGCCTTTCACTTTTTTCCTCTTTGCACAGTCACTCTGTTTTTGAGGACAGCCTGCACTCGGCATCTTTACAATTGGAATATTCTTTCCAGTTTTCAATCATTTACTTAAAGAGGATCTGTCAGCTCTCCTGACATGTCTGTTTTAGTAAATACTTGGATTTCCCATAATGTAACAATTCTAGAGCATCTTTTCTTAGAACTCTGCGTTGTGCCGTTCCGCTGTTATTTCTTAGAAATGTATGAATGAATAGACAACTTTGTCAAAGGGGCGTGTCCCTACATAGTCTCACTGTCAGCACTGATTGGTAACTGTCAGTGTGTGCAAGGACACACCCCCAACTGGTAACACCCAGTTGGCAATTTATTCATACATTTCTTGGACAACTAACAGAGGAACAGCACAATGCAGCGTTCTAAGAAAAGATGCCCCAGAATTGTTATATTATGGGGGATACAAGTACGGTATTTACTAGAACAGGCACGTCAGACGGTGACAGGCCCTCTTACTATATTCTGAAGGATTTTCAATGATGTTGCGAGTCAGTGACACAGGATTTGCCTTCAATATTCTGTGTTTAGTAGCTACACAGATAAGGTAGATTAATAATCTGTGGATATATTCATGAACCCCCCCCCCCCCATGCCTCCTTCGTAACACCACCTCCAAGCAGTGATTGCTTGTGCTGGAAATTCAGTTTTTGCCACGAGATCTGAATCCTGCATTACATTGATAATTTGCATTCTCTTGGCAGGCAGCCTTCTGAAAAGTAAGGCCTCATGCACACAATCGTAGCCATGTGTATGGTCCGTGATTACGGCACAGACAGCCGGAGAAGTGTCATCCGTGGGCTGTCCGCAATCACGGACCATGCACACACAAGATGTGCAATTGTGCATTGACTTCAAAATGACATGTCCTATTTTTTTTGCGGACTGGGCTCCAGGCAATGCACGGACCGTGGAAACCATGGTCGTGTGCAATGGCTCATAGGATATAATGTGCCCTATACTATCCGCAATTGTGGATAGTATGTGGATGCAAATGCACGGTCGTGTGAATGAGGCCTTAGACATTGGAATGTAAAAGATGATACTTATTTTTTTAAATTCTTTAATGACTTACATTTTTCCTTTTTACAGTGAAATTTTAAATAAAGCCATCAGGAAGATGCCCATAAGTGGTGCCGAGGACTCCACATGAGCTACAAGACTTCATTTTTGGTAGGAGCAGAAAACAGAACTCTGGAACTTTGTATTTTCAGTTTTGTCTCTTTATGGGCATTTTATAGATACCTTGAAGTAAAGCCTCAGTCTCACGATAGTAGCATTTTCAGGGGTTGTTATCCACTATGGACATCAAGACAATTTGTAAATGTGCCTATTTTGTAATTCAGCCCCTCGACCTTCCACAGCCAAATAAAAAAACGTAATATGCCGATACTGAAAAAACAACTTTTTTGCCCCACAAATTCTGCGCAGAGGGCTTATTGCATGGGTTACAATCAATATTGGACTTCATTTAGAAATCAAAGAACAAAACCTACATACAGATAGAGTGAAAATAAATTGAAAAGGATATAAAAAATGAAATGCAGAAATTAAACAGATTTTGCAGGATAGAAATGATAATGATAACCGACAACCCCAGTTGGTTATAAAAGAGTAAAAGATGAACCAACTGCGCTGAAAACCAAGACGTGCAAACAAAATTAATCGGGTGCTTTTACAGAGAACAACAAATGTTCCATTGCCCTTCAGTAACACAGAGCCTTTATTCCAGAAGGAACTTTCTGTGAAAAATGATGTGTGAACAGCAGGCACTGATGTTCACACAAGTATACTGCATGCAGCCCAGCAGGCAAGTTTTTGGGTTTTTTTTGGACTGTGCCCTGGAGGTGCTGGCACAATGGAATTTAAATACCATAATTGCTTGTTTCTGTGAATGCCAATCTCTGAAATAACAGGTACAACAAAATGTATGTAAATTATGGCCATGATAAAATAAAATGTATTCACCCTGTCTACTCAAGAGATGTAATTTCTAATCACAACACGTGAAAGGACAGATGGAGAAAAGAAAAAAAAAATGCAGCAATAACGCAAAGTTCCCGAGGTTCATTTTACAAGGACCTCACACAAAGTGCTTTTTTTTTCCCTCCTCTTCTTCTTTCGCAACTCCTACTAGAAACAGCATTATTTGCTAAAATAGTAAAAGCTGCCAAAAGAGAAGGTACATCAAAAGAAAGAAAGATGGAAATAGGACAAAAATGCTAAAACTCAATATAAAAACGGGCTGAAAAAATAGAATTTACAGCAATACGACTGGGATTTTATTATTGAACAAGTTTCCCAATGGCACATAACAGATAGTGCCGCTATATTAAGTGGTTCAATATCATGCTTTCTAATTAGCCTCTTTTAAGGGGGTTGAGGGCACTTTTAAAACAGCCTTGGTTCACATGATAGAACAATAAGAAAATTTTACGAATGGCTGAACGCTAACCCTGACAAGTGTGGAGAGCCAACTACAATACATTATATAGTAGCATAACCTGCCACCCACGTTGCTGAGAGAACAGCTTTCGAGGACAAGCACTGAGCTGTAAAACCACAAAATCCCTTATTACACATTGTACTTTGCAGTTTAGGTAAAATACACCATTTTGTTTCTACTGCAGATATAAGGTTTATTTTCAGTTTGGATCATTTTTTAGTTTATTCAATAAGCAAAGAATAAGCCGCCGTCTAAGTCTGTATTTCAAATTTGTCTATTTTGTTCCAGTGAAAATAAAAAAAAAGGATCTTCTTGCAGAAACACACAGAGGTTTGACATCTGCTCCCTAGCTTGATCTTTCCCTCACTTTTGTATAGTATACACTTTCATTTCCTACCGGACACGGATTATACGTAGGATTGCATTTCGTGCACTCCGTATTGTTAATTTTGGGTAAAAACACTATGAATTAATTTAAAAAAATATATATAATTCTATAGTCCTATGGAGAGACAAATGAAAATACAAATTATGTATGTGGCTGAGATTTACCGAAGAATTGTGAGTGAAAACAAACATACAGAATTTTTATTTTTAAATACTTAAAAGTATTATTGCTGGTCTGGAACCTCCACTTACATATTATCTGATGCAGCCAATTTTATAGTTTTTTTATTTTCCGTTTTCCTCCCCTCCTTCCAAAAGCCATAACTTTTTAATTTTTCGTTGACATAGCCGTTATGAGGGCTTGTTTTTTGCAAGACAAATTGTCGTTTTTCATGGCACCATTTAAATGTACTGGAAAGTGGGAAAAAAAAATATTTGTGGGGTGAATTAGGCAAAAAAAAAAAAACAGTGCACGAGCGATTGTTTTTTGGGTTTCAGATTTACGCCGTTAATAGTGAGGTAAAAACAAAACGTTCACTTTATTCTACGGTTTGATACGATTACGGCGATACCAAATTTATATTGCTTTTTTTATGTTTTACCTCTTTTATAAAGAAAAAAATATTTGTTAAAAAAAAAAATAGTATTGTGTCGCCATATTCTGAGAGCCATAACTTTTTTATTTTTCTGTCAATATAGCAGTGTGATGGCTTATTTTTTGCGGGGTGAGTAGACTTTTTGATCACTTTTTATTCCATGTCTGGGGAAGCTAATGTGACCAAAAAACAGCAATTTGGGCGTTTTGAATTTTTATTTGTTACGGCGTTCACAATAATGTTATATTGTAAAAGTTCTGACTTTTATAGACAAGGTGATACTAGTTATGTTAACTTTTATTTGTTTAACATTACTATAAGTTTTTTTGTTGGTTTTTTTAAACGTAATTTTTTTGGTGCATTAAAAAAACAAACTGTTTTTGTTTGTAAGGCTGGGTTCACACGACCTATTTTCAGACGTAAACGAGGCGTATTATGCCTCGTTTTACGTCTGAAAATAGGGCTACAATACGTCGGCAAACATCTGCCCATTCATTTGAATGGGTTTGCCGACGTATTGTGCAGACAACCTGTCATTTACGCGTCGTCGTTTGACAGCTGTCAAACGACGACGCATAAAAATACAGCCTCGTCAAAAGAAGTGCAGGACACTTCTTTGGACGTTTTTGGAGCTGTTTTCTCATAGACTCCAATGAAAACCGCTCCAAAAACGGACGTAAAAAACGCAGCGAAAACGGCGCGAAAAACACAAGTTGCTCAAAAAACGTCTGAAAATCAGGGGCTGTTTTCCCTTGAAAACAGCTCTGTATTTTCAGACGTTTTTGGTCACTACGTGTGCACATACCCTAACATGTCCCCTTAGGAGACTTGAACCAGCGATCGTTGGATCGTATCCACTATATACATCAATACTAATGTACTGCATTCTATCGCATTTTTGACAGGCTCCTATTAAGCCCAGCCTCCGGCAAAGTTGGCAGATCTGGGGGCCTTAATTAGGCACCCAGGCTGCCAAGACAATCATCGGCACCCTGCGATTGCATTGCAAAGGGACTGATGGGCTGTCAGAGGGCCCCTCTTTCTAATGCCTTAGATCTCGTGGTTAATCGTGGCATCGAACGGGTTAAACGGGCAGAATCAAAGTGATCTTGAGGTATTACACAGCCGACAACCGCTAAGTATGGAGCACGCTCTGCCAACTCCATACTTCCCCTTAATGGCTACCACGTACATATATGTGCCATTTCGTTAAGGGGTTAAGGAACTACCTGAATAGTAATTTCCAATTATAAGGCTATAATTAGAAGTCGCGGTTTTTGAACTTGGCTTTCTGATTTTACGTAAACATAGCTTATTCATGGTTTAACCCCTATCCGCACCAGGACGTAACTGTCCGTCGTCGCGGGAGGTTACTTCCCGCACGAGGAAGTACAGTTACTGAGTTTTTCCCGGTGCACACTGTCGGCGACAGTGTGCACCGGGAGGTCAGCTGTCGCCGACAGCTGACACTCCACTCTTGCCGACCAGCGGTCCTTTGCCGCTGGTTTCGGCGAATTAACCCCTTAAATTCGGCGATCAGGTGCAATCGCCGAATTTTGGGGGTTTCTAACATATTGGCAGACCCCGGTCCGAAATCGCGGGGTTTGCCGATAGTTACTAGGGCAAACGGAAGCCAAACAATGGCTTCCGGGTCTGCCATGGACGGAAGCCCATCAGGACCAACCTTCGGCTGGTCCTGATAGGCTTCCTGTCAGAGTGACAGGAAGTCACTGTGTCGTTCCCGATGGCACACTGTCGGCGACAGCGTGCATCGGGAACTTGGAGATCAGCTATCCCCGACAGCGGACACACCAGTGTTGCCGATCAGCGGCTCATCGCCTCTGATTTCGGCAATAAACCCGTTACATGCGGGGCTCGATTGCGATCTCCGCATCTAGCGGGTTTGTAGCGCATCAGCAGCCCCCATGCAATCGTGGGGCTTCTGATGCTTGTGATGGCACCCGGGGGCCAGACAACGGCCTCCGGGTCTGCCATGTATGTCAGCCTATGAGGATCAGCCTCTGCTGGTCCTCGTAGACCAACTGTCAGAGCGACTCTGACATCACACTGACAGTTGGAATACGTTACACTACCTAGGTAGTGTAATGTATTCTAGCAGCGATCAGAGCTGCAGGTCAAAAAGATAAAGTGTAAAAAGTAAAAAAAAGTTAATAAAAAGGTTTTATAAAAGTGTAAAAATAAAAGGTTTTGTTTTCCTATAATAAGTCATTTATTATAGGGAAAAAGTGAAAACGTTAAAAAAAAAAAGTACACATATTTGGTATCACCGTGTTCGTAACGACCTAAACTATGAAACTATAATGTTCATTTTTCCGCACGGTGAACGCCGCAAACAAAATAAATGGAAAACTGTCAGCATCGCTATTTTTTGGTCACCACCCCTCCCAAGATATAGAATAAAAAGTGATCAAAAAGTCGCATTTACCCCAAAATGCTACCAATAAAAACTACATCCCGTCCCGCAAAAAACAAGACCTCGCACAGCTTTTTTTGACGAAAAAATAAAAAAGTTACGGCTCAGAATAGCGTCTCAGAAAATAAATTATTTTATAGAAACTTAATTTTATTGTGCAAACGCTGCAAAACTTAAAAAAAACTATACACATATGGTATCGGCGTAATCGTACCGACCGGCAGAATAAATTAAAACGTAATTTATTGCGCACGGTGAACGCAGTAATAAATAAAGAATTTAAAGCGCCAAAATTGCTGTTTTTTGGTCACTTTAGCTCTAAAAAAGATCCTGAGGGGCCAAAATGCTCACTATACCCCTAGAAAAATTCCTTGAGGGGTGTAGATTCCAAAATAGGAATCACTTTTAGGGGGTTTCCACTGTTTTGGTCCCTCCGGGGCGTTGCAAACCCGACATGGCACTGAAAACCAATCCAGCAAAATCTGCGCTCCAAAATCCAAAAGGCGCTCCTTCCCTCCTGAGCCCTGCTGTGGGTCCAAACATCAGTTTACGACCACATATGGGGTGTTGCCGTAATCGGGAGAAATTGCTTTACAAATGTTGGGCGGCTTTTTCTCCTTTATTCCTTGCAAAAATGAAAAAATTCTATGTTTCCACAGAAAAATAGGTGATTTTCATCTTCACAGACTAATTCCACTAAATTCTGCAAAAAAATTGTGGGGTCAAAATGCTAACTATACCCCTAGAAAATGCCTTGAGGGGTGTAGTTTCCAAAATGGGGTCACTTTTTAGGGGTTTCGACTGTTTAGGTACCACAAGACCTCCTCAAACCTGACATGGTGCCTAAAATATATTCCTAAAAAAAGGAGGCCCCAAAATCCACTAGGTGCTCCTTTGCTTCTGAGGCCGGTGTTTCAGTCCATTAGGACACTAGGGCCACATATTGGATATTTCTAAAATCTGCAGAATCTGGGCAATAAATATTGAGTTGTGTTTCTCTGGTAAAACCTTCTGTGTTACAGATTTTTTTTTTTTATTACAAATGAATTTCGGCAAAAAAATGAAATTTGTTAATTTCACCTCTACTTTGCCTTAATTCCTGTGAAACGCCTAAAGGGTTAAAATACTTTCTGAATGTGGTTTTGAATACCTTGAGGGGTGCAGTTTTCAAAATGGGGTGATTTATGGGGGACTTTCTAATATAGAAGGCCCTCAAAGCCACTTCAGAACTGAACTGGTCCGTGGAAAAATGGCCTATTGAAATTTTATTGAAAATATGAGAAATTGCTGCTAAAGTTCTAAGCCTCGTAACGTCCTAGAAAAATAAAAGTACGTGAAAAAAAATTATGCAAATATAAAGTAGACATATGGGGGATGTTAACTAGTAACTATTTTGTGTGGTATCACTATCTGTTTTACAAGCAAATACATTTAAATTGAGAAAAATGCAAATTTTTGCTAAAACTTGAAGTTTTTCACAAATAAATATTGAATTTATCGACCAAATTTTTTCACCAACATAAAATACAATATGTCACGAGAAAACAATCTCAGAATCGCTTGGATAGGTAAAAGCATTCCGGAGTTATTACCACATAAAATGACATGTCAGATTTGAAAAAATCATCTGTGTCCACAAGGCCAAAACAGGCTGTGTCCTAAAGGGGTTAAGACTTAATACATTTTGCTTCAATTTCGGTTTTCTAGAATTTGTCGAATGTGAATAAGAATTACAACACGTGAATGTCAAAAAAATGTTCCCATATTTTTTATTGTCAAAACAGTCATCATTATTTCATATACAAAGTGGAAAGAAATCCATTAACCATTCCTGATCATTTCCATCAGTACATAATTTCCATTATGAATAAGGGCTTATTTACACGAACGTGTAATACGTCCGTGCAAAGCGTATGATTTTCACGCGCCTCGCACGGACCTATGTTAGTCTATGGGGCCGTGCAGACAGTCAGTGATTTTTGTCCGCTGCGTGAAACGCACGCCATGTCCTATATTTGTGCGTTTCTCGCGCATTACGCACCCATTGAAGTGTGACGCGCGTGATTCGCGCAAAAGCAGTAAAAAGTATGAATGAAAACAGAAAAGCACCACGTGCTTTTCTGTTTACAAACATACAGAGTGTCATAATGATGGTGGCTGCGCGAAAATCACGCAGCCACGCATCATATGGTGATGACACACGGAGCTGTTAAGTGCCTTTTGCGTGCGCAAAACGCCACGTTTTTTGCGTGCGCAAAACGCACACGCTCGTGTGAATCCGGCCTAAACAAAATATCAACCTATTTTTTTTATGTTTTCCATGTCTCCTAATAATGAACATACAAGGCTCTGTTCACATCTGTACCCACCAAGGGTGTTTGATGGGATTGTGGTCAGAGATCCATGAAGGCCACTCAAATTCCTCCATACCAAACTGATCACACCATGTCTTTATGGACATCGCTTTGTAAACAGGGGCACACAGTCACGTGGGAACAGGAAAGAGCCCTCCCAAAAAATTGACACAGAGTTAGAAGCATATAATTGTCTAAAATGTCGTTGTATTCCCTAGCATTAATATTACTCTTCAGTGGAAATAAAGGGCCTAGACCAAACCCTGAAAAACAGCCCCAGACCATTATCCCTTCTCCACCAAATTTTATAGTAGGCACTATGCATTCTGGCAGGTAGCATGCACCTGGCATCGGCCAAACCCAGATTTATCCATCGGAATGTCAGATATTTAAATGTGATTCATCACTTCAGAGATGACGTTTCTACCAGTCCACTGGCGGCGTGCTTTACTCCACTCCAGCAGATGCTTGGCATAGAGTATGGTGACCTCAGACTTGTGTGCAGCTGCTTGACCATGGAAGCCCATTTCATGACGCTCCCAATGCATAGTTCTTGTGCTGAGCTGTTGTTACTCTAAGGCTGGATTCACACGAGCATGTTCGGTCCGTAAAGGATGGAACGTATTTCGGCCGCAAGTCCCGGACCGAACACAGTGCAGGGAGCCGGGCTCCTAGCATCATAGTTATGTACGACGTGAGGAGTCCCTGCCTCGCTGCAGGACAACTGTCCCGTACTGAAAACATGATTACAGTACGGGACAGTAGTTCCACGGAGAGGCAGGGACTCCTAGCGTCGTACATAACTATGATGCTAGGAGCCCGGCTCCCTGCAATGTGTTCGGTCCGGGACTTGTGGCCGAAACACTTCCGTCCACATAAAAACTATTCTTAGGGCTTGTCCACACGTGATGGAATTGCTGCAGAAAATTTCTGCAGCATTTCCGCTTAAACTAGCCGACAATCTGCTGCGGAAAAAACCGCACCATATCCTGTGTTTTTTTTTCACTGGAGAAAATGGTGCGGATTTTGTGTTTATTTTTTTTTCCAAGCCTGTGTGATTGTGACATCTATGAAAAACGCAGCAATTCAGTCCACTTTCCGCAGCAGGAATTGACATGTTGCGGAAAGAAAAATATTTTGGGACGGAAATTTTACTCAGCGTGTGGATAAGATACGCAGCAACTCTGTTACGTGTGGGCAAGAACTTACAATAAGTGTATTACACACAGCAATCAGATCATTTTTTCATTTTCTATAATATCCTGAAAAAAATGATGGTTTAAATCTTTTTGTTGGAACAGTTTTTACGCATGAAGCCCACTCATGTCTACTCGAATGTGTGCTCGCTAACAACATAGCAGAACAAGATAAAATATTAAACTAGAACGTAACGTCTTTTTACATCTTTAATGCACATGTCGATTTGTCTATGCCTTGAACTTATACAGGCGCAGTTTACATATTTGTAGATACATTCTTGCTTCATTACTGGCATGTACAGCTCAACTAAAAACATTCCGATATTTTATATACTCTATATGGTTTCTAAGGCGGATCACATTATAAATGTACTGCTTAGATTTTAGGCAATGTATTTATCTTTCAGCACACTCTGTACTCCACCCGCATTACACCATAAGGGCTTATCAGCCAAGAAAGTTCAGTCAAAGATAAAAAAAAAAAAAAAAAAGAAAATGGCAATAAAAGCAACATACTTTATGAACTAAAGTAGATACTTCAGAATTACATTTAAAAAAAATAAAAAAAATAAATGTTTGTCAGCAGCAACCTATGTAACAGTTCCCCTGCCACATTAGCGTGGAACTCAAGAGGAAGCTTAACAAGGATTGCCCAGGAGTGAAACGTAAATGTAATATGTAAGATTCAATTAATTAAAAAGTGAAAAAAGTACAAAAAAAATGTGATCGACAAGGTCTTGTAACACTGGGAAAACAAAGAATTCCCGAAAGAGAGGCATGGAAGCGCATGTAATATAAAACTCGTACACCCCTGAACAAGTACAAAGGAAATCGGACGATTTAACGAAAAGTGAAAGAAATGCAATAAATGAAAAATAACTGGGAGGGAGACTGGTGGAGGGTGAGAAACCACCGCCCCAGTCATCCTCATAGATCATGAACTTAAAAATGTAACTAGATCAGGAGTCCACATTATATACACCCCACCCCCCCCCCTCCCGCAGAAGCATAATGTCCCCAGATAAAAAGAGGTCAAGAATAAAACCCAGGAGCCACAAAATGTAGCGAATCTTCTTGGAGAAGGCGGTTGGGATGAAGAATCCATCACGCCCGTACTCTTACAGGTTATAGACACCTATGAATCATTTATTATATTTTGCAATACATATATTATGCGTAAAAAAAAATCTGTACGGTTTAAAAAAATAATTGTACCATTTTACTTCTGCAGTTTGCATGTATTACAATACACTGCAAGCTGCTCGGTGCCGTTCACTAACAATCCAAATAGATGCTCCTTAGCTGCAGAAGAAAAGCGGTGGAAATTTATTTAAGCCAATTACAAAAAATGCTTTAACCCATAAAACTTGCAATGCAAAATAAGATGTTTTTGAGAGTTCTTAAGAATAGTGGACACATTTTTCATTCACCACAATCCATTCCATTTTTGGAGTCAAATTCCATGGAAAATTTCCATGACTAGTTCTAGCATCAAAAAACAAGACCACATCCACGCAAGTCGTGCTCGGTAGTGACACTTTGTTAAATGAACCTCAGTAACAGAGAGTGGGAGAAATGTCGGGATCTCTTCATGTTATATGTAACAAACCACAATATGGACTTTTCTTAACTCTTTCATAAGGCTCAGTAGGTGGCACGTGCTGTACTAGCAGGATTTCTTTCACAAAGTAGAAAACCGGTCACGTAATCCCCACTCTGACTCCCTGAATCCCACAGAGTCGGACTTCCGGACCACACAGCAGTCCCAGTGCAAGCGTATGAGAGCCTCAATGTGAGTTTCATAGACTTGCATTGAGAGACTGACCTCCGGTCCCTACAGCAGACGGTGTAGTATGGATGGTGAGCTTGCAGGTCACGTGACCCAACAGCAGCCTGGAACTGAGCGGCTAACAGTATAATAAAGTGCCCGTTAAGGGAATAAACCTCACTACCTTTCACTTATTCACGTTCTTCTTTTATATATTATTTATTTAACTATTAGATTATATTTAAATACATTTTTTCACATAAAATGTTTTTGTTTTTTTTATTTACTCTTTTTTTACATGGATGGGGCTGCCACTTTTTATTGCATCTGTGTATGTGTCTCTTCACGACACATACACAGATGCTATATGGCAGCTACGAGGTATAGGAGTAGGGTCGGGAGCCGTCCCTATCTCCTATGCTTCTGCCAACTAACGAACAGTGCATGCTCTATGGCATGCACAGTTCACAGCGAAGCTGGTTTATAGGGGGAAAGCTGGCACCATTTTGTTGAGGACCGGTAGCAGGTAAGGTGTGTGCATGTGGGTGGTGTGTGTGTGTGTGTGTGTGTGTGTGTGTGTGTGTTTTGCGTGTTTATTCACCCTCAAGATTCTGTTTTTTAACAGAATCGTTGAATCGATTCTTTAGTGCCGCTGTGCTGCAGAAGGAAGTTCCGCCCTGCCGCCTCGTCACTGCCTGATCTGCCCCGTTCCGTCTCTGCTTCCCAATGGAATAGCAGTTCAGTGGGGAAGTAGAGACTCCTAGTATATTGCCACACCGCCCCGCTGTAGATAGCAACCCCCCTTGCATATCCCACCACCATCATCCCCCCTTTTCATATCCCACCACCCCCCCTTGTAGATCGCAACCCCCCTCCCTCCCTTGTAGATCGCAACCCCCCTCCCTCCCTTGTAGATCCCGCCGCTGTAGCTCCCACTCGGAGCTGAATCCCTAGCCAAAGCTCTGGCCGGGTATTCAGCTCCTAGTGGCAGCTACAGAGGTGCGATCTACAAGGAAGGGAGCGGTGCGATCTACAAGGGAGGGGGTGCTGCGATCTACAAGGGGAGGTCGGGCACTATCTACATGGGAACTGTGGCACTATATTGGGGGTGGCACTATGGGCACAGTCATTGTATGTGGGCACGGGCACTTTTATTACATGTGGGCACTGTGACACTATGTGGGTACTATCTACATGGGCACTGTGGCACTATGTGGGCACTCTGGCACTATATTTGTGCACTGACACTAGATGTGGGCAGTGTGGCACTATCTACATGGACATTGTGACACTATCTACATGGGCACTGTGGCACTATGTCACTATATGTGGGCACTATCTACATGGGCACTGTCACTATATGTGGGCACTGTGGCACTATCTTCAGGGACATTGCGGCACTATTTACATGGGCACTGTGGCACAGTAACAATATGTGGGCACTGTGGCACTATCTGCAGGTACATTGCGGCACTTTCTACATGGGCACTTAGATGCTTATTTACTGACGACAATTGGAATTGAGGGTTAAAATAATTGACCAATGAATCATATCTAATTGACGTAAGGAAGGTTAATGGACATGAGTCTTTTCAACTATGTGAATGAATGAAATGTCATATTGGTGAAGTGGTTTAATGGACTTATCACAGACATCTGGACCACTGAAGGAATTCTGTATGTAATTTTCTATATTCAGCTTATTGTGGAAATAAAATATAAAAATCTACCTTTTTAATGAAAGATCTAGGAAGACACAAGCAGAGCTAGCTAAAGTATTGTGCGAAGAAAATTTCCAACATATTAAAAATTCTAAGAAAGAAACCACTTCTCTTCTCAAAGAAAAATGGTATTTGAGGTGTGAGATCTATGAGAGGTCTCACCGACTGTCACGGTGATCTATGGCTGCCGCAACTGTTGCCTTAGCATATCATGTATTTGTGACCACAGATGTCCCTGTACCTTTATGGAACACCAACTATTTTTGCATAATAAGGATGGGCTATGAAGTTCAGTATGACCTTCAAAAACACATGCTGCAATAATAATTAGTACTACAATATCACAGATATATTTGTTTTGATAATATTACCCATGTCCCTAGTGTAGCCCTGTTTAAAGACTGTCCAAGAACCCACACAATGGTTTCATAATACATCTGAGAACACTTTATAGTACAGAAATAGACATTTCCATTTCTTTCTCTTTGCACACAAATTGTAAACTAATTTATAGCTCTTCCAAGATATTGTGTTCGCAAAATGTTTTGCATACTAAGAAATAAAACTGAAAAGCTAATAAACGTTAAACACATGACCACAACCAACATTAACATGTTCTGCAGAAAGAGCATTAATGACAAAATCATCTCTAACCATGCGTAGGCCAAACACGCCTCAACAAACCAAGGTATGCTAAACATTACTAATTTCTATACCAGATCCTTATTCAATATTTGATCCAATAACTGTACGGACAACACAACTTAGACTACATCTTTGGTTAGTATTGTGAAGAAATGTTCTTAAAGCGTACCTAACCTTTTAGGAGATTTTCAGAGTAAGCGGTCATATGTGTGTACATGAGAAATAATGTTTTCTGGGCATTATATGACTTGTATTCTGCATGATTTCGCAGTTTTCCCCTCTGCAGGCTCTGTCTCTAATTGTCAGTGGTCTCGAAGCTAGTGGGCGGAGCCTAACTGCTATCATGGCTTCTATACACTGTAGACATAGAAGAGGGAACTCCTGCTCTCCTATTGCCATCTATCACATATATAGAACCTGCAGTAGAAGATTATACAGCAGTAATAAGTAGTGTAGCTGAGAATCCAGCACTGGTGTGACATAGAAAGCTTACCATCACGTCTATCTCTCTATGCTCCCACTTCCTCCCCCTGCTCACCCTTCCATAGACTAACATGCATCGTATTTTGTGGAGTCATACTCGCTCTCTCTGCTCCCTCCTCCTGCTGTCCACTCCCCTCTCCATAGAAGTTACGGGCAGGAAGTGAAGTAACACACCCTTCGCTTCTGCAGCCTTCAAAGTTGACACACACATATATATATATATATATATATTATACACACACTCACTATCAGGTATACCATTAGACTAAACATTTTTGGGGAAAAGCGCATGTCCATTTGAAGATAACTTGTTCTTAGTGAGAGCGAGAGGTACATGCTGGATGGTTATTGCAGCGTGCACTTCTGTGCAGAGGTCGAGGCATTTTTGTGCCATCTATGCAAATTCCGTTATCGTTGTAAAGGTTTAATCATATTTGCCACTGTGTTTGAGTACAATAGGATTAACGCTTAGTGGGCAAGCGCAGGGACAAAGATGGCTCCTTTATAATGGCGCCATCAATTGCATGGAATATTGCAAAAACCTCCGAATATTAAAGCTCTCAACACCAACCTCTGTTTTTAGTCATGGAGGTGCACAGGGCAAGATAATTGCAGTGTGTACCTTCATGCCAGATATTATAGGGAAGGGAAAGATGAGCAGATTGATTTATAGTTGTGTGAGAAAAGGTACATTATAACATAAAATGTATGGATTTAAATCCCTGCTAAGGCCCCATGCACACGGCCGTAGATTTTACTTGTAATTACGG
The DNA here is from genome assembly GCF_050947455.1 of Rhinoderma darwinii. Classification (NCBI taxonomy): domain Eukaryota; kingdom Metazoa; phylum Chordata; class Amphibia; order Anura; family Rhinodermatidae; genus Rhinoderma; species Rhinoderma darwinii. The sequence goes on along the minus strand of NC_134687.1, from coordinate 132,993,758 downwards.
TCCGTAACTACAGACCCATTTATTTCTATGGCCGACGGACACCTTCCTGTATATTTACGGGAAGGTGTTCAGGCCGTAGAAAGCTTCCGTAAAAAAATAGGACACGTCGTATTTTTTTTATTTTACCGACCGTACTCCCATACTTTATAACGGCAGCACGGCCCGCAAATGCAGGTTGCTGTCCGCAGCCTTACTCTGGGCTAAGGCCCCATTGACAAGACCGTGCCTGTAATTACGGTCCGTAAAATAAAAAAAAATAGGACATGTAAATATACAGGAAGTTGTCCATCAGCCATAAAAATGAATGGGTCCGTAATAAAGTCTATGGTCGTGTGGTGGGGCCTAAGGTGGTCCTACTCAGTGATCTGCAGATATTCCTGTATTCACGCACATACAGGGAAGGCTGTCAATCAATGGTTGAGACCGCCCTCTGGACTATTTGGACCAGTGAGCAGGGATTTAAATGACTAAATGACAGGCTATATCTTATTGCACATAACTTTATATCAATCTGCTCAGCTTCTGCTGCTTCAGAAGACTCAGCCTACAGGTAGGACAGCATGGTCAATGTGACAGGTCCCATATAATGGCTGCTGTCACTTGAGGAGTGAGGAGTCGAATATTTGTGCCATTTACCCTGTGACAACTGCCGTGAGCATATTGGCGCAGACAGACGTGATGCAGTAAAGTTATCGCACCGGTCTGCGTCGAGCCACATATAGAACAGACCAGCAGAGGAATCTCTTCCATTCGTCGTAGTAATGTGGCTGGCTAGGTAAGTGTTTAATTCATTATTTTTAGGAGGCACTATGAGAACATTATATATTGCGTAGGGGGCATTATAGGGGAGGCACTATGGGGATATTATATACGGTGTAGGATGCACAGTAGGTGCATTATATACTGTGTATGGGGGCACTTTGTTGAGGCAATACATACTGTGTGGGGTAGCACTATGGGGGCATGATACTATTTAAGGAGGCACTATGGGGGCATTATTTTACCTCTTCATCTTTTCACTGGGCCCACCAATGGGTTAAAACGACCCTGCAAGACTATACAGGTAAAAGAAGCAAAATCAATCAGGAAAGAAATCAACCCCCTCCATGTGCAGTGTCATTTTCTACTCTAGCAGACCTCCTGAGGGAAAAGTGGGGTCTGGAGGCGGCAGATGAGCCACATGGGGAGTCGTGAAAAACAGAATCTTCTGTTCAGATTTCCTGAAATGACAAGACTATTTGAATAAGAAATTCATTTTACCAAGAGGAAACCAACAACGCCTGTTTACTGGAAATGAAACCAACTCAAAGAGATACCTTTAGAAAGTCAGTTCAAATTGGCGGCTGCAGAAAGGACAGCGTGCGCCTACAAAATAGATCTGGTGAACATTTCAAATTCAGTAAACAAAAAACATACAACTAAGAAATGTTAGTGAAGTCCAAGTATTGAAGGTATAATCATGATGCACCGTTAGGCTGAATGCACACGTTACGTAATTTGATGCGGAAAATCTGCATCAAAACCGCAGGTATGCGCACATAATTCCGCAGCTAAAATCGCACCTAATGGTGCGTCTTTTACATTTTGATGCAGAAATAGGTGCAGTTTTATGCTGCGGATTCTGGTGCGTTTTTTTGTAAAGCTAGTTATATACAATTCGCAAGCGGAAATGCAGGATAAATGGACATGCTGCGGATTTTAAAAAACGCACCACAGGTCAATTTACGTGCAGAAAAATACCGCAGCGTGTAAATGAGAATGAGATTTTCCTGGGCTTTGCCGCATGTAATACGCATCGTGTGCATTGACCCTTAAGCTACAGAATATTTTCTGAACACTTTTATGAACATGTCATAAACAACATGATTAACAAATTTCAAAACTGCATGTTAACTTGGGAGACCCCATACCTTTCCAACACGCAGTTTTTGGGTGGCTCTGGGCCGTGCACCACAACCGTGGCACGTGTAGCATTGCGACACAACTGTCTGACAAAATGGTTTACAAGAACCTTAAATGGGTTTCCAGAATCTACCTATCACCTATCCATAGGATCCCACTGCCAAGACCACCACCGATCGTGAGAGAACGTGGTGGTCTTGAAAAGGACATTGAATGGAGAATGACCGTTGAATACATCGCTCGGCTGTTTCCATCAGTCCCATAGACATTGAATGGAGCGGCGGGCGCATCCTCGATCGACACTCCATTCAAGCTCCTCCTGACTGCAGGGGGTGCAGTGAGGAGCAACAGGGGGTTTGGAACCCCTATTCTTGCAATCGGTGGGGTCACAGCGATCAGACAATTGCCACCTCTCCTGTGTATAGGTGATAAATTGATTTAACCCCGTAAAGATACAACTATTGTGGCAATAAAATATTTTTTTGTCTTCCGTTTTTGCATTACTGCGTACTAAGAGCCATAACTTTGACATATTTTTTAGTCAACGTAGCCGTATTAGGGCTGGTTTTTGAGGGACTTTTTATTCTATTTTTTTGAAGACGAGGTGACCAGACAACAGAAATTCTGGCATTGCTTTTTAGTTTTTTTTCTCCTGCGTTCACCACGCAGCATAAATAACGCATTCGTTTTATAGTACAAGTCATTATAGATGCAGCGATAGCAATTTCGTATAGTTTTGTTTTTTTTAACATTCATTTTTTTCTAATAATAAAGGGACTTTGCAAGGGGGCAAAAAGGCAATTTGCGTTGTTTTTTTTTTTTTATTAACTTTTTTCTTTTAGTCTCCGTAGGGGACTTAAACATGCGATTATCTGATCACTCATAAAATACACTGCAATACTTCTGTATAGCAGTGAATTATGCCTTTCAGTTTTAAAGTTACCTAGATGCCATCGTTAGGCCCCCGGCTGCCTAAGTTACCCATTAGCGCATTGCGGGGTCACTGATGGAGTGACAGAGGGAGCCCACTCTTCCTCTGTCTAACGACTTAGATGCCATTGTCGCTATGGAGCATGGCATCTAAGGGGTTAAACGACCGAGCTCAGAGCTAGATTCCAATCCTGCCCATTGAAGCAGGGTGTAAGCTAATATGTTCGCTATGTTAAAGATGACTCTGCGCCATCATTGTACCATACATATGTGTCAGATTGCGCAACTCCTTGGCGGCAGCGCTGTATTTTTATAGATTTCAGATTATTCAGCAAAAATGACACTACATGCTGAGAAAATTTGTAAGCAAGCTCTTTTTATAACATGAAACAGAACAAACATAAATTGAAATGTTCTTATTTAGAATACGCTAACATTAAGTTGTTCCTGCAAGATAATGATACTCCGCTACAAGGTGAAGATGCAATACTGAACCAGGCACTGATCTACATATTTGATGTTCATGCCAAAAACATTCCGGTCTTAAGACAACAGAAGCAAAAGCTGTCACTTTAAGGCTATGTTCACACGGGGTATTTTACCGAGTTTTTTGACGCGGAAACCGCGTCGCAAAACTCGGCAGAAACGGCCCGAGAACGCCTCCCATTGATTTCAATGGGAGGCGTCGGCGTCTTTTTCCCGCGAGCAGTAAAACTGCCTCGCGGGAAAAAGAAGCGACATGCCCTATCTTCGGGCGCTTCCGCCTCCGACCTCCCATTGACTTCAATGGGAGGCAGGAGAAAGCGTATTTCTCGCTGTTTTATGCCCGCGGCGCTCAATGCCCGCGGGCGAAAAACGGCGCGATAATTCCCGCGAAAATCGGCATGCAGGGAGAGGAATATCTGCCTCAAAGTTCCAAACGGAATTTTGAGGCAGATATTCCTCCCCCAAAATACTCCGTGTGAACATAGCCTTAAGCCGTATTTAGACAGTGCAGTTTTGGTGGTTTTTTTCATGCAGTTTTTAAAGCCACAACCAGGACTGGGTCGTAAAGGGAGGGAAAGTTTGTAGGAATGATTCTACTTTTCTTTTTTTGAATCCACTCCTGTTTGTGGCTCCAAAAACTGCACCAAAACAGCAGTGTGTGAATATATCCTTACAGTAAATTTATTTCATCCTGCACAAAGAAGCTTGGCATGGGAGCGGGTAATGCAGTCAATTAAAGAGGACCTGCCACCTCTCCCGACATGTCTATTTTAGTAAATACTTGTATTCCCCACGAAATAACAATTTTGGAACATTTTATTAGTATTCTGAATTCCCCTTTTACCCCTCCTAGAAATGTATGAATAAGTTGAAAACTGGGTCTTGCCATTCCCCTGGTCAAAGGGGCATGTCGTTACACAGTCCCACTCGGTCAGCACTGGACAGTGGTCAGTCTTTGTAGGGACATACTCCCAACTGTTAACACCTAGTTGTCAATTTGATTAATACATTTCTAGGAGGAATAACAGAGGAGTGGCACAATGCCGAGTTCTAAAAAAAAGATGTTCCAGAATTGTTATTTCATAGGGAATACAATTACTTACGGAGACGGACAGGTCAGGAGAAGTGACAGGCCCTCTTTCATCGTGGCCAGAATATAGATTATTATAAACCTGTTGCTATGCCCAATTTTTTTTTTTAGAGGCGAGAATGAGTAAGGAGTCTCTGGGAGTGCACAATATTTAAAAGGACTCCCCTATGATAATGAGGTCAGGAACAGCGCTGTATGTACGAAAATCGTATTAATACATAGCACAGTGCAAGAAAACAATCACTAAGGACCTGATGTATATAAACGAATAGCCATCGTCCATAAGATCAATCCGGGACCAAACGACTTCAGAACTGATATTACAAAGCACAAGTCCATCCAGTGCGGACGTCAATTACATTTTTCTTTATTTAAACCTGGAGAACCTCTAACATTACACAGACGCAAAACAGACTTGTGCACTTTATGAACAATTAAAATGTCATACATTTAGCCAAAACATTACAGAATTGCTTTATTCTGCAAAAACAGGATTAGACTTCCATAAAATAAAAGCATAATAATACATAAAAGTAAAATACATTTATATATGTAGACGGTTACACAGAAAAATAAAAAACGACTGCTTGTCTATGAAGCAGGAACTACACAGTAAGGATGTAATAAAAATTTCGACATAAAACCCAATTCATATAATAGAACATAAACTAAATACATGAGTAACACTTTCTAGAGAAAGATCGCAGCACTACAAAACCAATCCAACTGTGACATCTAGTGGAAGCCAAACACGGCCTGTGCGTCTGTGGGGAGGCTCATCATTTTCTTCTACAGTAAGAAAGGACCGATTGAATTTCTCTGCTATGATCTTCACTGTCAATTTAGGTATATTATGGGAAGTTTAAAATCTGTACATCGACCCCAAATGGTAACCACAAACCCAGCTGCATTAAAAAAAATTAAACTAAATGAAAATTAATAAGGCCCCAATTTTTCATCCGTAATTATAGACCCATTCATTTCTATGGGCTACGGACACCTTTCCATATTTTTACAGATGGGTGTCCATGCTGTAGACATTATAGAACATGCCCTTTCTTTGTCCATAATTATGACACGGACTCCCCATAGAAGTCTATGGGCGCTTCCGTAATTACGGACAGCTACGAATGTGCACCCGTAGCCGTCCGTAATTACGGAAACGTTGCTAAGCGACGCCAGGTTTGCAGATGCTGCGTGTAATTTGTGGTTTTCTTCTTTTTCGGATCTGTAAATACGGATGCACAACAGACCAAATTTACGGACACCGTTCCGTATATGCGGATTATTCCGTATTTAAGCTTGAATGACATCTACAGACGTGTGCATGGGGCCTTTAAAAGCATTTCCACCCAGGATAATAATAAAAAAAATGTTTAAAAATGGTGGTCTTTGTTGCATCTTATTCAACTTTATGTTGGTCCACCAGTTGTCCAATAATGAGTAGATATTACAGTCTGTAGCACTGTATCTGAATTATGTAAGCTGGCCCCCTTTCCCAGTAGCACCCTCTCTCTTCCTATGTGTACATTTTTACTCTCGTTATATAACATGTGGAAAGAGGATCCTCAACCCTAAAAAAGGAATTATTGTATTCTTGGCCCATCATGGTATTTTAAAATAGGATATATTGCTTGTGATGTGCACGGTTGGTAACATGCGCTGTTTTTATTGCATTGTGTCTTTTATCCCCCTAGGTGCCATTTCAGAAGGTGGAGTGGTCAGTCTGGCCACTGTATTCATACTGCACTTATGTCGTGTTGCCCTTATGTGGCCTGTGAATTATATGTTGCATTATAATGCTTATTATTGGTTTGCAGGAAAGTGGCCATGCTTGGCAGGCGTATATCTAAAACTGTTGGTGTCAGGATGTACGGGCCAGACCCCATCCTGTCTGCTTTGCAGCCCCGTAACAGGGTGAGGATGTGCAGTGTGGCTACGATACGTTGTATCGCTGTGGGCCCCGTTGAATGTATAAAACTCCTGCCGGTCAGTGTTCGGTGGAAGATTGGGAGAGACCTAGGCGGTGTTGTGCAGGAAAGAGAATGTGTTAGAGAGCTACTGTGGAAATATTGGGAGAGCAGTGTCTAGCTGCAAGTACAGACAGCACTTTTCGTTGGGCGCTTGGCAGAACTTCTGTAGCGAGTTGCAGGTAAGAGGCTGGAGTCTACTTACGGGTGCGTAAATTGTGTGAGCAGTGGTGGGTACAGAAGGATGCCTTCCCATGTAGACAGCCAGCAAGTAAATGGTCAGCCATTTGGGATCTACTAGGCCAGCTATTGCCGCCCAACGTAAGGAAGGTGGTCATAGTCCTGTACCGACGAGCAGCCAGCTATTGCCATTTGCCCGATCAGTGCCTAATTTGTAAGCCTCATATAGATAAGAACTGTAGTATGTTCCTGCTGTGGCCAACAGAGTCAGTAGTAGGGCCTCAGTTGAGTTTTGCATGCAACATGACTGCACCGGGCTACATTTTACAACGACATAGTTACATACATGATAAGGTTGAAAAAAAGACACAGGCCCATCAAGTCAAACCTATAATCCTACTGTGTTGATCCAGATGAGGGCAAAAACCTCTATGAGGCGGATGCCCCTTGCCCCATATTAATGGGAAAAAGTTCTCCCTGACTACAAATATGGCATTCAGAATAAATCCTGTGACTCCATGTCTCCAGAAAGCTAGTACACATAACTAGTAATATTATAATTTTTGCGAGGTACATAGTCTCACTGCTCTTACAATAAATAATCCCCATCTATGGTGATGGTGAAACTTTTTTTTCCTCTAGACGTAGAGGATGCCCCCTTGTCATGGATGCAGCCCTAGGTGTAAAAAGCTCATCAGACTGTTCTCTGTACTGTCCAATTATATATTTGTACTAGGTAATTAGATTGCCCCAAGTCATCCTATTTCTAAACTGAATAGCTCAGACCTCGATAACCTTTCTTGGTACTGCAATCCACCCATTCCCTTAATTACCTTGGTTGCCCTTCTTTGCACCTACTCAAGTTCGGCATATCCTTATACACAGGTGCCCAAATTTGTACACAATATTCCATGTGTAGTCTGACTACTGATTTGTATAGAGGCAAAACGATGTTCTTCTCTCTAGCATCTATGCCGCTTTTAACTTAATGACCGCCTATACGTGTTTTCACGGCGGCCATTAAGGGTACTTTTCACTGCAGCGCTTTGGAAAAAGATATACCGCCCCCGAGAGGCGCTTAAACTCTGCGTACTCAGCTACAGAGGTAGCTGAGGCCTCGGAGCACAGACCAAGGACCGTTTTGATCGGTCCACGGTCATGTGATTGCCGTTATTCACCGAATAACGGGATCACCGTAAATACAGCGGCGGTTAGTGCTCTCTCTTCTCTCAGAGTATATTCTGTGAGAGAAGAGAGAAATAGTAAAAATAAGGGCCAGCACCCCTATTAGGGGGGATTCACACGAGCGTGTATTCGGTCCGTGCGGGCCGCGTGGTTTTCACGCGCCACGCACAGACCAATACAAGTCTATGGGGCAGTACAGACAGTCCGTGCTTTTTGCGCAGCGTTTGTCAGCTGCGCAAAAAGCGCGACAAGTTCAATATCTCCGCGTATTTCGCGCATCACGCACCCATTGAAGTCAATGGGTGCGTGAAAACCACGCAGGTCGCACGGAAGTACTGAAACAGCGCACCAGCTGTCAAAAGGATGAATGTAACCAGAAAAGCACCACGTGCTTTTCTGTTTCCAAACATCCAAATGGAGTGTCTTTGAGATGAGCGAACCCGGACAATCGAACCGAACTTCACCGGGTTCGGCCGAACTCGTTTTGGCCGAACTCGTTTTGGCCGAACCCGGCAAAAAAATTTCCGGTACGCGACATCCGGAGATAGTCACTGTCCAGGGTGCTGAAAGAGTTAAACTGTTTCAGCACCATGGACAGTGACTACCGATCCCAATAAACATGAACCTGTAAAAAAAAAACGAAGTTCTGACTTACCGATAACTCCCGGCTTCTTCCTCCAGTCTGACCTCCCGGGATGACAATTCAGTCCAAGTGACAGCTCCAGCCAAGCACAGGCTGCAGCGGTCACATGGACTGCCGCGTCATCCAGGGAGGTGGGGCCCGATGTCAAGAGAGGCGCGTCACCAAGGACGCGTCACCAAGGCAACGGCCGGGAAGTTCTCGGTAAGTACGAACTTTTTCTTTTTTTTTTAACAGGTTGCTGTATATTGTGTTCGGCATTCACTGTCGAGGGTGCTGAAAGAGTTACTGCCGATCAGTTAGCTCTTTCAGCACCTTGGACAGTGACGGGCGTCGACTAGCCTCATCTCTATGATGGCGGCTGCGCGGAAATCACGCAGCCGCGCATCATACACGGATGACACACGCAGCTGTCAAATGTTTTTTGCGCGCGCAAAAACGCAACGTCCGTCTGTATCTGCCCTTAGATCCCCGATCCCCCCCCCTGATAATCAAAATGGCACACACATGCACCATTTGCAAATAGCAACAGCCAGGGACCAATCTGAGTGGTCCCTGCTGACATAGTCACTGTGATATGTCAGTCTGTTTAGAAAATACAGCCAGGACATGGGCTGTGTCTTCCTCTCCCCTTACTGTAGTTGATCTGAGAGAGGAGAGAGATACACTATAACCAAATCCTGAGCTGTAAAAGTGAAGTGAAAAAAATACGAACTTTTCAAGTCTGTGCACCCTGATCACCCCATTTGTGCCCCCTGATCAACCAGTTTGTGTCCCCTGATCCCCTGTGTGAGCACTAGTGATCAGTACGTTTTCTGGCAGGGTCAGGTTATTACCGGTTTGGCAGTTTTGAATAAAAAAATTTTGTGCTGGTTTTAGGAATTTATTTATCTAGTGATAGGCAGGGTATCCTTTTTTTTTTCTTAGTTTGAAAAAATATTAAAAAATAACCTTAAAAAAATAATTGTTATTAGCCTAACGGTTACAGTTCTACATAAATAACGGCTTGGATAAGGTTTACTGCGGAGGCAAGTGTACACCTTGCTATGCTCCGGCAGTTCAGGTAGTGACACCGACTCTGCTTCAGAGGGAGAACTTTTTTCAGACAGTGATGACAAGTTCTACTTCTACCTCTGGACCCCATAGCCCTATGGTGGTCGAATCAGTCGTCGCGGTCGAATCCCCAGGTGCAGGGCCTAGTGGTGCAGGGCCTCCCGTGTTCTGGGATCCTGCAATTTCATTTCCCCCAGGTCTCGCAACGGTCAGCACCCCCAGGAATAAAAGTGGATGTTGCTAATTATACCCCTTTCGACTTCTTCCACATATTTGTCAGTGACCAAGTCCGGAGTTAATTGTCCAATAGACAAATATCTATGCAACACAGTTTATTGCACAGAAACCCAAATTCGTCTACTCATCATGGACCCCCACTAGTGTCCCTGAGCTTAAATTTTATTTTTAGGCCTAACTATGGGGTTGGTAAAAAAAACATACTATCCGCTCCTACTGGGCATCAAGAGCTGTCCACGCTACCCCTGCTTTTGCAGCAGTTATGTCCCGACACCGATATGAATCCATTATGCGCTTCATGCACCAAGTCCCCAAAAGAAATGACCCAGGCTATGATCACCTTAATAAATTGAGAACTTTAATTTCCTTCCTACAAGAAGCTTTGCTCAAATCCCTGATGAGCTACAGAGGCCGTCTTTCATTCCAGCAGTTCATCCCCTCCAAACATGCCAAATATGGAGTTAAACTATATAAAGTGTGTGAGAGCACAACAGGGTACATCTGTGGTTTCTTGATCTATGAAGGCAAAGACCGCCAAATTAATCCCCCAGGCTGCGCGGAGGCAATTGGCACATTAGGAAAAATTGTGTGGGACCCAACGGTGCCATTCCTGCACCAAGGGTACCATGTGTACACAGATCATTTTTATAGCAGTGTCCCCCTTTTTAAATCCCTCCATGCTGCAAATACAGGGGCCTGCGGGACAGGCCGTAAAAAGAGGGTGGGAATCCCAAAGCAATTGGTGTCCAGACGTGTGGAAAGGGGGACGTCATTCGCACTGGCAATCGAGCAGTTACTTGCAGTGAAGTGGAATGACAAGAAGGACGTCCATATGTTGTCCACTCTGCATCCAGACACCACGGTGGCAGTTAGACAGAGGTTGGCCACCGTGGAAAAGCGTAAGCCTGTCTGTGTGACAGACTACAATAAATTCATGGGGGGTGTAGATCTGTTGGACCAGGTGCTTGAACATTATTTGGTGAAGTGTAAGACCAGGGCATGATACAAAAAGGTAGCAATCTACCCAATTCAGATTGCTACCTATAATGGGTTTGTACTGTATTAAAAAAAAAAAAAAAACGCTCACCTTCCTCCAGTTCCAGGAGGTTATTGAGCGTCTCCTATTTGACTCCAATGCCCCTGCACAACCCTACGAGTCTGAGGATGTGCAAAGACTTTCAGAGCGCAATTTCGTCACTCCGTCCCTTCCACCGAGACGCAAAGATATCCCCAAAAAAGGTGCCGGGTTTTCAGTAAGCATGGAATGAGGAGGGATAGTCGCTTCTATTGCCCGATGTGCCCATCTCAACCAGGACTCTGCAACTACGTCTGTTTTGAAACGTACCACACAGTTTACAATGATTAATTTTATTTAGGGAATGTCAAAATGGGGGGGGGGGCGGTCTTTTTAGGAAGTCAATTTTAATTTATATTTTCATTTTAGTTTGTGGGCTTCCCAAGTGGGGAGAAATTATTTTGGGAGAGGTAGTAGAGTTTATTTTTTCAGAAAATGTTACCACTTTCATATGTTTGATCATTTTGTTTCTTTTGACTGTTTTATGACTATATCCTGCCGAACAAAGCTGTTATTCTTATTAATATTTCTGTACGGTGATACGGGCATGATCTTTTTTTTATTTTGAGGATCACTAATAATCGAGTTGTTCCTAATCAATACACTATGGGCTTTACTACATTCAGGTTTTAGCAGGACCTCTTGCACCCGACAATGCTTCTGGAAATACTGACATAAGTTTGGGGATTAGTGATCCCTTACTGTACCTGGAGATGGTTTTGGACATTGCCCCTTTATGTTACTTTAACCGATTGGTTGTTTTGTGCACATAGCGGTTACTACCTTGCCGGACAGCGGCCTCTTATGGTGTACCGCGTCACTTTTCTCGTTCGTCCCTCATATAGGGATTGATTGAGTTAAAGAGACATTGTACAACAATTCACTGAAAAAAAGCGTGTCATGACAGCCCTACAGGTGTTCTTTTATCTAGTGAACAGACTCGAGTTTGCAACATGGTTGGATACATTTAACTCCATTTTTTTTACAATATTGCTTATCACTCCAGTACGGTTTATTTTTTCCTCTCGGACTGATTTTATATTAGGAAAGAATTCTGTCCATAATGACATTATAATGGCACCAACTGCTTCTTCAGCAAGACATAGTCATAAGTACAGTTAAATACGTCTATAGCAACATGTATCCGTTATGAATACACAGCTTCACTTCTCTTTTGTACGCCACACAAATTTATTAATGTGGCATATTTCTAACAAAATAACATTTTACCACGTCTCCCCTATTTCATGTGAAAATGTAAGAAGAATTTGAAGAAAACATTATATACCCATAGTGTCTGAAATAATACCCATTATTTTCTCCTTTAAAATGTTATTTGATCAGCATGCTCACTACACCACTAGATGAATACCTTTAGGGGTCTAGTTTTTAAAATGGGGTAATTTCTGGGTGTTTTTTTTGTTTTTTTTGTTCAGGCAGCTCAATGCCTCTAAATGCATGATATGGGGCCTAGAATTTATTCAATTGTGCCCTGAAAGCCAAAGGGTGATCCCTCTCTTTTTGGCTCAGCCACACATCTAGTAAGTAGATAGAGGCCACAATGGGGGTATTTTTGAACACAGGAGAAACAGGGTGATACATTTTGGGGGGTGTTTCTTCATTCTCATGTTCGCTTTACAAAGAAATCTGTCTTTACAATGACACATTTATGGAAAAAGTGCAATTTTATTTTTTTCCATCTGATTTGCATTAAATTTAGCAAAAAACTGCGGGGTCAAAATACTCACTACACCATTAGATAAATACCTTAAAGGAACAGTGTCATCACAAATTATTTTTTTATATGTTAAAGATGTTAGTGCTTTATTAAAAACGTTTATATTCATTTGTGTGTTTGTGTTTTACTTTTTCTTATTTTTACACTTTTACTTCCCTATGGGGGGCTGCCATTTTTTGTTCCATTTCTGTCTGTGTCGATTAACGACACATACAGACATGGAATACGGCAGCCACAGTCCCATAGGGACTGCGAACGGCTCCCGTCCCATTGACTTCAGTGTACGGCGTCTGTGTGGGAACTGCGCATGCGCCGCTCCCACACAGTCCAATTCGAAATTGGCGCCGTCCGGCGCCATTTTCCTGTGGACCGGAAGTCGCGGCCGGACAGTAATATTACTACTTCCGGTCGCGGCTTCCGGATTTGTGCACTTGGACCAGCGGCAGCAAACGGAGCGGACGGGCCGGAGGGAGCCGCGGCGGCAGGAGCAGGTAAGAGATTTCAATGTATGTTCGTGTTTGTGTGTGTTTACTACTGTATGTAAACCTACTACACTGTGTGTTAGCTCAAAAAATGGCGACACACAGTGTAGGAGGTTACACCGTTCAAACCCCTCGTTTATCCCGGCACTAGCCAGGATAAAGGAGGGGGGGATGCTGAGAGCTCACTAGAGCGAGGGCTTTTAACCCAATGTTGCAATGCTGCAATTTTGGGAATAGCTCCATCTAGTGACCAAAAATGGGTAGTATTATAAATTAGAATTAATTTATAATATTTCCTGACTCGTGAAAAAAAATAAAAAAAATTTGAACAATGTTTAATCACCCACACACTAAATGTTTAATTTAAAAAAAAAAAAAACATGTTTTTCTGGCAACACATTCCCTTTAAGAGATCTAATTTTTTAATGGGGTCATTTATGGGGAATTTCTATCGTCCTGGCAGCTCAAAGCCTCTCCAAATGTACAGTGGGGCCTAAAACATTTTCAAGGAAAATATGAGTCCTGAAAGCCTCCGGGTGCTCCCTTCCTTTTGGGCCCTGCCGTGTGTGCAGGCAGAGTATTAGGGAATATTTTTGAAAACAGGAGAAATAGGGTGATGGATTTTGGGGTGTGTTTCTTCATTCCCATGTTCGCATTACAAAGAAACCTGTCTTTACAATGACAAATTTTTGGAAAAAGTGGAATTTTATTCTTTTTCACCTGCTTTGCATGAATTCTTACATAAAAACTGTGGGGTTAAAATACTTACTACACCCCTAGATATATACCTTAAGAGTTATAGTTTTCAAAATGGCGTCATTTGTGGGGGTTTCCATCATTCAGACACCTGTAAGGCCCTGAAAACCTGGCTTGGCGCAGAAAAACCAAATGTACTTCAAAATGTATAAAATTATTATTACATTTGTACGTTTTCTAAATTGCGCAAAATGTATTTTATTTTTTGAAAAGTGCTGCCAAAATAGAGTAAAGAAATGGAAATATTTAATAAAAAAAAAAATTTACAGCGTATGTACATATGTGACATATTGCAGTTCCAAATAGGGAAAAATTTCAATTTTTGTATTTTTACCACTAAAATAAAGTGCAACATGTGACGAAAAAACAATGTCAGAATTACTTGGATATGCAAAACTATTGCAGAGTTATTCTCTGATAAAGTCAGACATACCAGATTTGACAAATCTGGCTTCGCCATTAAGGTCCAAACAAGCTTGGTCATTAAAGGTTTAAAGGCACGCCATGATTTTATTTGACTTGGAAGCAGCTGGCATTCTATTTATGGAACAGGAGGCTCTGAATCAACAGTATTTTAAGTCCCGGAGAAATAGAAGTGTGCAGCATTGCATGGGACTTAACCCCTTCACGCTCCTTGACGTACTATTACGTCATGGCAGCTCTATCGTTCGCGCTCCATGCCGTAATAGTACGTCTTGCAGTTAGAACAGCGGTGCGCGCGCCCGGCGCGTTCATGCGCTGTGATAGCTGCTGTTTCTGACAGCAGGCTATCACGGCATAATGGGACGGGACCATTTACTATGGTCCCGCCTCGCCGATCGCCGCTATTGGCTAGTCAGTGAGTAACTAGCCAATAGCAGCGATCGGTCTCATTCAGCACAGCAGTGCTCGAGCCCGGCGTTCCTGAGCTGTGATAGCTGCTGATTTACTATGGTCCCGCCTCGCCGATCGCCGCTATTGGCTAGTCAGTGAGTAACTAGCCAATAGCAGCGATCATTCTCGTCACTTCCTCTCTCTGACCTCACATCCTGCTGCAACCGCCCTGAACGCCCTGTTGGAGTTAGCGAGGCGTTGAGATCGGTTGTGAGCAGAGAGTCAGAGAGAAAAGAAGTGAAAAAAAGTGAAAAAAAGTTTCTAAAACAACGTTTTTTTTGCTTCCCACCACCCCATCCACTACCCACTCCTGTTCCCTTCCTCTTTGAGTTCTACCCACGTTTTTTGGTCAGTGATCTCCTATCACTGACCACTTTTCAGTCTTCAGGACCACATTTCTTGGTCCCTGGGGATTTTTTTTTCATTTTTTTCTATATAAAACATAAAACAAAAAAAAAAATATAAAAAGAAAAAAAAGAAACAAAAAAAAATAGTTAGTTTAGCCAATTTTGAAAATTTAACTGGTTAGTTTAGTATTAGCCCCTTCCCGCTCCTTGACGTACTATTACGTCATGGCAGCTCTATCGTTCGCGCTCCATGCCGTAATAGTACGTCTTGCAGTTAGAACAGCGGTGCGCGCGCCCGGCGCGTTCATGCGCTGTGATAGCTGCTGTTTCTGACAGCAGGCTATCACGGCATAATGGGACGGGACCATTTACTATGGTCCCGCCTCGCCGATCGCCGCTATTGGCTAGTCAGTGAGTAACTAGCCAATAGCAGCGATCGGTCTCATTCAGCACAGCAGTGCTCGAGCCCGGCGTTCCTGAGCTGTGATAGCTGCTGTTTCTGACAGCATGCTATCACAGCATAATGGGCCGGGACCATTTACTATGGTCCCGCCTCGCCGATCGCCGCTATTGGCTAGTCAGTGAGTAACTAGCCAATAGCAGCGATCATTCTCGTCACTTCCTCTCTCTGACCTCACATCCTGCTGCAACCGCCCTGAACGCCCTGTTGGAGTTAGCGAGGCGTTGAGATCGGTTGTGAGCAGAGAGTCAGAGAGAAAAGAAGTGAAAAAAAGTGAAAAAAAGTTTCTAAAACAACGTTTTTTTTGCTTCCCACCACCCCATCCACTACCCACTCCTGTTCCCTTCCTCTTTGAGTTCTACCCACGTTTTTTGGTCAGTGATCTCCTATCACTGACCACTTTTCAGTCTTCAGGACCACATTTCTTGGTCCCTGGGGATTTTTTTTTCATTTTTTTCTATATAAAACATAAAACAAAAAAAAAAATATAAAAAGAAAAAAAAGAAACAAAAAAAAATAGTTAGTTTAGCCAATTTTGAAAATTTAACTGGTTAGTTTAGTATTAGGGTTAGTTAGTGTCAGGGAACCGTCAAAAAGCGTAGTTAGGTATAGTGTCAGGGAATTTAGCGTCAGGAATCGGTCACCGTAGATAGGCTTAGCGTTAGGGATCCATCACCGTAGTTAGGTTTAGCGTCAGGGAAGCTCGGAATAATTAGATAGGTTTAGTGTCAGGCACCCGTCACCGTAGTTAGGTTTAGTGTCAGGGAAGCTTGAAATAATCTAGATAGGTTTAGTGTCAGGGAATCGTCGCCGTAGTTAGGTTTAGCGTTAGGGAAGTCCACATAAAATTTAGTTAGGTTTAGTGTTAGGAACCCTCGCCCTAGTTAGCTTTAGTGTCAGGGAAGTCCACTTGCTCTCTAAAAACAAAACACACATTTGTGCTAGTTGTGCTATCCTATTGCTCCCAGTTAGGGATTTATTTTTTTGCAGTATATAAATTTTGTCTTCGCACAACAAGCATGTCCCAACGGACATTTACTGCTGAAGAGGCGTATGCATTTCTGGCCTCCGACACAGACTCGTCGGATGGCGATACACTATTTTATTTGTCTACCTCCTCATCCAGCGATGAAGAGGAGGGACCCCCTAGGAGACGCCCCAGGACCACCACCATAGTAGAAATCCCTGAGAGAAGTGACCCCACAACAAGTGATACCCCTGAGCGAAGTGACCCCATTTGGACGCCCACACCAGACCATTATGAACCCCAAATCCCTGAGTACACGGGCAGCCCAGGCATCAAATTTAACACGGCAGGGTTCAGTGAGATGGACTTTTTCAAGTTCTTCTTCACTGATAACTTTATAGAGCTAATGGTCACCCAGACTAATTTATATGCCCAACAGTATATCACCAAGAACCCCAACTCATTTTATGCCCAATCCCAGAGGTGGACTCCTGTAAACGCAGCAGAGTTGGGCAAGTTCTGGGGACTGCTCTTGAACATGGGGCTTCTAAAAAAGCCATCCATTAGGACCTACTGGAGCACGGACATCCTATACCACACCCCGATGTACCGTATGGCCATGTCCAGGATGCGTTATGAGGCAATACTTCGCTTCCTACATTATGCCGATAATGAGCAGTGCCCACCCCGAGATGACCCCAGTTTTGACCGTTTATATAAACTGAGACCCCTATTAGACCATTTCAGTGCCCGGTTTGCCCAAGCATACACCCCCGAGAAGTGTATTTCCATTGATGAGTCCCTGGTACATTTTAAAGGGAGGCTTCAATTCCGCCAATACCTGCCAAGTAAGAGGGCAAGGTATGGCGTGAAGTTGTATAAGCTGTGCGAGAGTGCATCAGGGTATACATATAAATTCAGGATATATGAAGGGAAGGACAGCAGTATTCAGCCCCCAGAATGCCCCCCCTTACTGGGAATTAACGCAAAAATTGTGTGGGATTTGGTGCACCCACTGCTGGACCAGGGTTACCACCTCTACCTGGATAATTTTTATACCAGCGTCCCGCTCTTCAAGTGCCTCGCTTCCAGAAGGACTGCGGCATGCGGCACTGCTAGAAAAAATCTTAGAGGCCTCCCTAAAACACTGCTTGGGCAAACACTCAGAAGGGGTGAGAGCAGGGCACATTCTAGTAGCAACATATTGTGTGTCAAGTACAAGGACAAGAGAGATGTCCTTGTATTGACAACAATACATGGCCACACCAGTACCCATGTACCTGTACGAGGTACCAGTACAGAGACCCCCAAACCAGATTGCATCCTGGACTACAATAGGTACATGGGAGGGGTGGACTTGTCAGATCAAGTCCTGAAGCCCTACAGCGCTACGCGGAAATCGAGGGTGTGGTATAAGAAGCTGGCCGTGCACATCATACAGATGGCATTGTACAATGCGTACGTGCTACGTCGATGTGCAGGCCAGAGGGGAACTTTCCTGGAATTTCAAGAGGTGGTTATAAAGAACCTAATTTTTGGCGACCAGGAAGGAGGGGCACCCAGTACTTCTGGAAGCGAGGCCACACGCATCGTACCAGGGCAACACTTTCCAGGAGAAGTTCCCCAAACTGGCAAGAAGGGAAAAAGTCAAAAGAGGTGCAAAGTGTGCTATAAGAGGGGGATAAGGAAGGACACAACATACCAATGCGACACGTGTCCCGAAAAACCAGGGCTCTGTATGAAAGATTGTTTTAAAATTTACCATACATCCCTTGATTTTTAATTTACCCTGATGCACTCCGCACAGCTTATCCCCCTCATCTTTCCCTTTTGAGCCCTGCCATGTGCCCAAGCAGCAAATAACAGCCACATGTAGGGTATTGCCGTACCCGGGAGAACCCACATTACAATTTATGGGGTGTATGTCTCCGGTGGCACATGCTGGGCACAATATATCGGACACTGAAATGGCATATATGTATAGGAAATTGCAAATCTCACTTTGCACCATCTACTGCGCATTACCTTTTACACAATAACTGTTGGGTCAAAATGCTCACTACACTCTAGATGAATGTCTTAAGGGGTGTAGTTTTTAAAATGGGTTCACTTCTCGAGGGTTTCAACTGTACTGGTACCTCAGGGGTTCTGCCTACATGACTTAGCACCAGAAAAGCTCCAGTAGGCTAAATGGTGGTCCTTCCCTTCTGAGCCCTGTCGTGTGCCCAGGCAGCTAATAACAGCCACATGTAGGGTATTGCCGTACCCGGGAGAACCCACATTACAATTTATGGGGTGTATGTCTCCAGTGGCACATGCTGGGCACAATATATCAGACACTGAAATGGCATATATGCATAGGAAATTGCAAATCTCACTTTGCACCATCTGCTGCGCATTACCTTTTACACAATAACTGTGGGGTCAAAATGCTCACTACACCACTAGATGAATGTCTTAAGGGGTGTAGTTTTTAAAATGGGGTCACTTCTCGGGGGTTTCAACTGTACTGGTACCTCAGGGGTTCTGCCTACATGACTTAGCACCAGAAAAGCTCCAGTAGGCTAAATGGTGGTCCTTCCCTTCTGAGCCCTGTCGTGTGCCCAGGCAGCTAATAACAGCCACATGTAGGGTATTGCCGTACCCGGGAGAACCCACATTACAATTTATGGGGTGTATGTCTCCAGTGGCACATGCTGGGCACAATATATCAGACACTGAAATGGCATATATGCATAGGAAATTGCAAATCTCACTTTGCACCATCTGCTGCGCATTACCTTTTACACAATAACTGTGGGGTCAAAATGCTCACTACACCACTAGATGAATGTCTTAAGGGGTGTAGTTTTTAAAATGGGGTCACTTCTCGGGGGTTTCAACTGTACTGGTACCTCAGGGGTTCTGCCTACATGACTTAGCACCAGAAAAGCTCCAGTAGGCTAAATGGTGGTCCTTCCCTTCTGAGCCCTGTCGTGTGCCCAGGCAGCTAATAACAGCCACATGTAGGGTATTGCCGTACCCGGGAGAACCCACATTACAATTTATGGGGTGTATGTCTCCAGTGGCACATGCTGGGCACAATATATCAGACACTGAAATGGCATATATGCATAGGAAATTGCAAATCTCACTTTGCACCATCTGCTGCGCATTACCTTTTACACAATAACTGTGGGGTCAAAATGCTCACTACACCACTAGATGAATGTCTTAAGGGGTGTAGTTTTTAAAATGGGGTCACTTCTCGGGGGTTTCAACTGTACTGGTACCTCAGGGGTTCTGCCTACATGACTTAGCACCAGAAAAGCTCCAGTAGGCTAAATGGTGGTCCTTCCCTTCTGAGCCCTGTCGTGTGCCCAGGCAGCTAATAACAGCCACATGTAGGGTATTGCCGTACCCGGGAGAACCCACATTACAATTTATGGGGTGTATGTCTCCAGTGGCACATGCTGGGCACAATATATCAGACACTGAAATGGCATATATGCATAGGAAATTGCAAATCTCACTTTGCACCATCTGCTGCGCATTACCTTTTACACAATAACTGTGGGGTCAAAATGCTCACTACACCACTAGATGAATGTCTTAAGGGGTGTAGTTTTTAAAATGGGGTCACTTCTCGGGGGTTTCAACTGTACTGGTACCTCAGGGGTTCTGCCTACATGACTTAGCACCAGAAAAGCTCCAGTAGGCTAAATGGTGGTCCTTCCCTTCTGAGCCCTGTCGTGTGCCCAGGCAGCTAATAACAGCCACATGTAGGGTATTGCCGTACCCGGGAGAACCCACATTACAATTTATGGGGTGTATGTCTCCAGTGGCACATGCTGGGCACAATATATCAGACACTGAAATGGCATATATGCATAGGAAATTGCAAATCTCACTTTGCACCATCTGCTGCGCATTACCTTTTACACAATAACTGTGGGGTCAAAATGCTCACTACACCACTAGATGAATGTCTTAAGGGGTGTAGTTTTTAAAATGGGGTCACTTCTCGGGGGTTTCAACTGTACTGGTACCTCAGGGGTTCTGCCTACATGACTTAGCACCAGAAAAGCTCCAGTAGGCTAAATGGTGGTCCTTCCCTTCTGAGCCCTGTCGTGTGCCCAGGCAGCTAATAACAGCCACATGTAGGGTATTGCCGTACCCGGGAGAACCCACATTACAATTTATGGGGTGTATGTCTCCAGTGGCACATGCTGGGCACAATATATCAGACACTGAAATGGCATATATGCATAGGAAATTGCAAATCTCACTTTGCACCATCTGCTGCGCATTACCTTTTACACAATAACTGTGGGGTCAAAATGCTCACTACACCACTAGATGAATGTCTTAAGGGGTGTAGTTTTTAAAATAGGGTCACTTCTCGGGGGTTTCAACTGTACTGGTACCTCAGGGGTTCTGCCTACATGACTTAGCACCAGAAAAGCTCCAGTAGGCTAAATGGTGGTCCTTCCCTTCTGAGCCCTGTCGTGTGCCCAGGCAGCTAATAACAGCCACATGTAGGGTATTGCCGTACCCGGGAGAACCCACATTACAATTTATGGGGTGTATGTCTCCAGTGGCACATGCTGGGCACAATATATCAGACACTGAAATGGCATATATGCATAGGAAATTGCAAATCTCACTTTGCACCATCTGCTGCGCATTACCTTTTACACAATAACTGTGGGGTCAAAATGTTCACTACACCACTAGATGAATGTCTTAAGGGGTGTAGTTTTTAAAATGGGGTCACTTCTCGGGGGTTTCAACTGTACTGGTACCTCAGGGGTTCTGCCTACATGACTTAGCACCAGAAAAGCTCCAGTAGGCTAAATGGTGGTCCTTCCCTTCTGAGCCCTGTCGTGTGCCCAGTCAGCTAATAACAGCCACATGTAGGGTATTGCCGTACCCGGGAGAACCCACATTACAATTTATGGGGTGTATGTCTCCAGTGGCACATGCTGGGCACAATATATCAGACACTGAAATGGCATATATGCATAGGAAATTGCAAATCTCACTTTGCACCATCTGCTGCGCATTACCTTTTACACAATAACTGTGGGGTCAAAATGCTCACTACACCACTAGATGAATGTCTTAAGGGGTGTAGTTTTTAAAATGGGGTCACTTCTCGGGGGTTTTAACTGTACTGGTACCTCAGGGGCTTCTGCCTACATGACTTAGCACAAGAAAAGCTCCAGTAGGCCAAATGGTGGTCCTTTCCTTCTGAGTCCTGCCATGGGCCCAAACATCAGTTTATCACCACAAATGGGGTATTGCCGCACTCAGGACAAATTGGGCAACAAAATGGGGTGTTTTATTCCTTGTGAAAATAAGAAATTTTGAACAAAAATTACATCTTAATGGAAAAAAATATCATTTTTTTAATTCACAGCCCAATTCAAATAGGTGCTGTGAAAAAACGGTGTGGTCAAAATGATAACAACAACCATAAATGAATTCCTTGAGGGGTCTAGTTTCCAAAATGGGGTCACTTCTGGTGGGTTTCCATTGCTTTCATACCTCAACACCTCTTCAAACCTGGCATGCTGCCTAAAATATATTCTAATAAAAAAGAGGCCTCAAAATGCACTAGGTGCTCCTTTGTTTCTGAGGCTTGTGTTTTATTCCACGAGCGCACTAGAGCCACATGTGGGACATTTCTAAAAACTGCAGAATCTGGACAATACATATTTAGTAGTATTTCTCTGGTAAAATCTTCTGTGTTACAGAAAAAAATGGAATAATATTGAAATTCAGCAAGAAAAATGAAATTTGCAAATTTCACCTCCACATTGCTTTAATTCCTGTGAAATGCCTGAAGGGTTAAAAAACTTTCTAAATGCTGTTTTGAATACTTTGAGGGGTCTAGTTTTTAAAATGGGGTGTTTTATGGGGGTTTCTAATACATAGGCCCCTCAAAGCCACTTCAGAACTCAAGAGGTACCTTAAAAAAAAGGCTTTTGAAATTTTCTTAAAAATATGAGAAATTGCTGTTTATGTTCTAAGCCTTGTAACGTCCAAGAAAAATAAAAGAATGTTAAAAAAACGATGCCAATCTAAAGTAGACATATGGGAAATGTGAACTAGTAACTATTTTGGGTGGTATAACCGTCTGTTTTACAAGCAGATGCATTTAAATTCTGAAAAATGCAATTTTTTCAAAATTTTCTCTAAATTTTGCAATTTTTCACCAATAAACACTGAATATATCGACCAAATTTTACCACGAACATGAAGCCCAAAGTGTCACGAGAAAACAATCTCAGAATCGCTTGGATAGGTTTAAGCATTCCGACGTTATTACCACATAAAGTGAAATATGTCAGATTTGAAAAATGGGCTCTGAGCCTTAAGGCCCAAACTAGGCTGCGTCCTTAAGGGGTTAAAGAGGCTCTGTCACCACATTATAAGTGCCCTATCTCCTAGATAAGGAGATCGGCGCTATAATGTAGGTGATAGCAGTGCTTTTTATTTAGAAAAAATATCTATTTTTACCACGTTATTAGCGATTTCAGCTTTATGCTAATTACTTTCTTAATGCCCAACTGGGCGTGTTTTTACAGCGTGATCTCGCGAGATTACGCTTGCTCTGCTGTAAGTAACTCAGAAACGTTACGGAAGTGTCAGGATTGTGAATAGACATCCCGTCCTGGCTAGAAGGAATGTCTAGGTCACGTTCTAAACACTTCAGGAACGTTAATGTGTCAGTATAAGATATCACATACTGATCTAGCAGG
Organism: Rhinoderma darwinii; assembly: GCF_050947455.1. Lineage (NCBI taxonomy): Eukaryota > Metazoa > Chordata > Amphibia > Anura > Rhinodermatidae > Rhinoderma > Rhinoderma darwinii. The sequence continues at coordinate 132,970,641 of NC_134687.1, read as the reverse complement.
ATCCCTATGCGTGGAGTAAATGAATGGGGAGAAGTGCATGACGCTGATTGGTCAGCGTCATACACCCCTCTGTACAACGCCCACTTGCTCTTAACCCCTTCACGACCAGCCCACGTAGATTAACGGGATGCAGTGCTGGGCTTTTGTCGTGCAGCGCGTTAATCTACGTGGTGTCAGAACAGAGTGCACAGCGCTCTCCCTGTGCACTGAATCTCTCAGCACGCGCTGCTACTAGCAGCCTTCGTGCTGAGAGAAGACATCAGGACCGGATTGGTGCCGGTCCCGATGACGTGATCACCATGATAACCCTATCATGGTGTTCACAGCAAAGTTTGTTGCAGCAACAAACTTTCGTGCTGTTAGTTACAATGTTTCTCCTCCCTCCCTGTCAGATCGTTCTGAGACAGTGATAGAGAAGAAGCACTGTGCGGAGCAGCTGCTGTGTGTCTCGTACAAAGACACACCGACTGTGAAACACAAAAAAAAATCACCTCCACATAGATAGTTTAGTGTAGGCAGCTAGTTATAGTTTAGGTAGATAGTACTCAGACTAGGGCATTTAATTAATAATC